>NW_005356042.1:12981210-12982111 GCF_000412655.1 Myotis brandtii
CATCGGAAAACACATATAATTACATATTGTTTTTGTGATTAATCACTATGCTTTAATTATGTTCAATTTGTAACAATGAAAATACATCCTGCATTATCAGATATTTACATTATGATTCATAACAGTAGCAAAATTACAGTTATGAACTAGCAACGAAAATAATTTTATGGTTGGGGGTCACCCAACATTAGGAACTGTATTAAAGGGTCGTGGCATTAGGAAGGTTGAGAACCACTGCTCTAAACAGACAGCAGAGACTGGTCCCGATATTTGCCATTTGTTAAATACTTACCTTGAGAAAACAGACCAAATACTAAACATAAGCAGAAGAAATATATTAAGTTAGAGAGATCAAATATTGTATCACTTTTATAATCAATAAAGGAAAAAGCTATGAAGACCAAACCGTATAATTCAACTCTTATGCCAAGCTTTTTCTCTACTGTGTCTACTGTACTTAAACTTTTACCACAAAATTCTGCAAAGAACGTCGTTAAAGAGAATTTACTCTCGTTTTATTAATTTCCACACGGTGTGTGTGGCCGATATGGCGCTTTCTCTACCAGTCTTTTTTGTTTATGTGTTTGCTTGTTTTGTGAAAATGTCCAGAGAAGATAAAATCTTCTGCAATTGGCTGAAAAATGAGAGCTCCCAGGAAAAGAGGAGTGAAATTTTACAAAGCAAAGGGTTAGTCAGCAATATTTTAAAGGATGATATTTCATCACCAACTACTCATTCCATATGTGTTCTATGCTTATACAGTGGGTCCTTGACTTACGAGTGTCCCGACTAACAAGTTTTTCGAGATACGAGCCGTCTCTTGGCCGATTTTTTGCTTTGAGTTGTGAGCTAAAATTCGGGTTACAAGCCAGCTTCAGATACCCCACCGCTAGTTGGCGCA
>NW_005356042.1:12982138-12998123 GCF_000412655.1 Myotis brandtii
GGCCGATTTTTTGCTTTGAGTTGTGAGCTAAAATTCGGGTTATGGGCCAGCTTCAGATACCCCACCACTAGTTGGCGCATCACTCGTTCACTTTTGATTTGACATACAAGTAATTTGAGTTACGAGCTCCGTCACGGAACGAGTTAAACTTGTAAGTCAAGGCCCCACTGTATTAACATATATGTTTAGAAATTTTGATGTCGCAGGAGGGGAAAATGTGCCCTCCAACGCAGCAAGCAGGACTAGATGGCTAAGAGATTCTGAAGGCCACCACTTAGGAGAACTTCATAAGTGGCATTTAAGTCAGAGCCACTTGATAATCAAAGAATCATCCAGTAGAAAGTAGTAGGAGGTTACTGAGAAAATGTACTTGGCTTCTGGAAGAAAAAAATACACAGCCTAATGGGAACTGGCTTGTCCAACTCCTTAAACCGGTGACCCTAAAATGTACACCACTCCTGGCCATCACCTCTCGGTTGATCTCTAAAGCCCTCCTACCTGCAATGGTTGTTGGCTTAAAAGTTTAAAGAGCTAACAAAATGTTTTAACGAGATACAAATCTCAGAGATCATTAATCAATATGTTCAATGTTATTTGTGATAATTCATCATGACATGATATTAATGGGTTACTGCACCCTTCAGAGGTGAGATTAATGCAAATGAGCCGCCACAATTAACTTTACTGCTCCCAACTCACAGGAATGGACAGATGATTATAAATGACAACTATATGTCAATTACAATATCCAATAAAGTGAAGCTTAGAGAACAATCCATCTCCTTTTATTGCTCTTCCTTGACTAGCTGAATTTAGCTCAACCCACTGTTGTCACAATGTAGCCATCGTTTGGGGGGAGGGGAAAGGGTTTTACTCTTCTTTTTTTTCTTTTTTAAATGTTTTCAATATCTTAAAAAGTGCTTCCAAAATGTCCATGTAAATACATTTTCTAAAGGAGGAGAGCCACAGGAAACCAGGAATAAATGCCACATTCATTCTACATGAGTTACACAAAACTGTATCCATTTTCAAATAGTAGCAGCAAGGCCAGCAAGGAAACAACCTACCCAGCTGTGCATAATATATTTACTCAATTAAAAAAAAGGAAGACATTAGCTCAGCATCCTGAAAAGCCTTGAGTTTCACTAAACAAAAGTTATTGGAGGATCACTGTTGAAGAAAATAGGTCAGAAAGTGGAAAGGCAGGTGTGAGGCCAAGGGCAGGAAGAAAGGTTTAAAGTCAGTCTGTAGACCTGCCTGTGAGGTGACAGTGAGCCCCAGGTCCAGGCCCCACCTGCAGAGAATTTCCAGGCCTGGGTCCTCTTCCCTCCATGGGTGGAGCACTTTCTGAGAGCACTGACTCTGATGCAGACTGGTGCACTGTAGTGGTGCCTCCTGACCCCAGATCCCTTTACTGGGCAGGTGCAGCTAGTGCTCTGAGTGGTGCCTGTGAACTCACAGCCACCTCACCCAGGAGGCTATGCTCCTGCGCTCCGCCACCCCAGTACCTGGCAGATGTTAGCTAATCACTAACTGCCAGCCAGCCAGCTTGTGTCAAGCAGAATCAACTCTGTGGTACCATTCATGCTCCAGAGCTCCCCAGGGGACCCGACTCAAGCTGACCACATCCTTGCTGAACATTGTACCTGCCCTGTGCCTCTCTCCTCACTCACCTTTTCATGAAAACATACCCCCCTCACCCTCCCAGCAACCAAGATCGCTTGAACAAGAGCCTGCCTCGTGCTCCGCTTCCATGAGATAGAAACAGGAGGGCTCTGCTTCCAGTGCAATTTACAGAGACCTGTTCTTCGCCAGTCATCCGTAAGAGCCCATCGAGCTCTTGTGTCTCTCTAGGATACTGTCGCATGCCTCCTCTGCTGCCAAAACGGAGCTCATTTTTCCTTTAGGGAACCGGCCTCCCTGACTCCATGTAGGACCGTGGTATGTCATTCCAGACTAAGGAGCCCCATCCCATGAGCCATCACTGGTTCAAAGGGGATGCCTGCCAATCAGTTCCCCTGTGGCTTCTGTGCCAGAGGCAGTGGGGGGAGATGGCTTCTTGGTGCCCGGATTGCTGAGCTGGGGAAGTGCTCGTCTGTAAAAGGCCATCTCCATCCCCACTCAGAGAGAACATCCTCTTTGAAGAGATTAGATGAAGACAGGGCCCTGATGACATATTTGAGTTCTAGCAGGAGCCAGACTCTAAACCAGAACATGGCCAACGATGACCGCTGGGCCACATCTGGACAGCTGCTGTCTGCTTTGGTGCAGCCCAGAGTCGAAAACAGCTTTCCATTTTTAAATGGTTGAAGAGAAAACATTTTGTGACACAAGAAAAATTACATGAAATTCAAATGCCAGTATCCATAAATAAAGTTTCATTGGAGCACAGCCCCGCCCACTGGTTTACCAGTTGTCCAGGCCTCTTTCTGCTCCAAGGGAAGATGGGAGCAGTGACAGACCTCGTGGTCCTCAGAGCCAGTATTTACTATCTGTCCTGGCACAGAGGAAATGTGCTGACCCCTGCACAAAACTCTGTGCTTTGTGAGCCAATAATGACCCTCCCCACTTAAGCTAGTTTGACTTTAGACTACTTTGTGGGCGAGGGGAACATCCGGACTAACTAACTGAGGAATCTACGCTAGGCCCTTCCTATTTTTCTTCTTTCTTGATTCTAAGAAGTCACTGCATTCTTTGCTGAATGTTACAACGTGTTGAAATGTCCATCTTAAAACATGCAAAACATGTAATACCAATCATTCCGACTGATATGAGATTCTAAGCCAAGCACTGAAAGGTAAAGTAGACTAAAGATGGTGCGGGGGGGGAGGGGGGGGTATTTTTTTTTAATCTACCTGAAGAACATATTTAATGTGCAGGGATATCCCTCCACTGCTGAGATTCTCCCAGCGGGAGAGCCTGCCCTGGTTAGCAGTAACGGGCCGGAACACTGAGTCTCACTCAGGAAACTCAGGTGCCTGGTGAGAACAGTGTGATTTTGATGACTTTTACAGAAGATCAGAAACAGGGGAAATGGATTCATTCCCTTCATTTCTGGTTTCCTGTTTTCCATTAGGAGACAGGTCTAGGTTTAAATATTGCCTCCCTTTTCCCTCTCTGCTCACCTTTGTCTCAGGCCAGGAGGAGCAATCATCATGAAAACAGATTCATGCAGCCTCCCCTGCTCCCTGATCCCTGGTCCCCTAGTCCCCTCATCCCAGATCCCGTGGTCCCTGGTCTCCTAGTTCCCTGGTCCGTGGTCCCCTGGTCCACTGGGTCCCTGGTCCCCTTATCCTGATACCCTGGTCCCTGGTCTCCTGGTCCCCTCATCCCTGGTCTCTGGTCCCTGGTCCCCTGGGTCCCTGGTCTCTGATCCCCTGGTCCCTGGTCTCTGGTCCTCTGGTTCCCCTGGGTCCCTGGTCCCTGGTCTTCTGGTCCCTGGTCCCCTCATTCCTAGTCTCTGGTCCCCTGGTCCCTGGTCCTCTGAAACATTAGCTCGGGCTGGTCGGGAAGGTTAGCAAAAGAGGCCAAGTTACTTTGTTTTGTAATGACACAAGGATATCTCACTTTCACTTTAACGATATGAAGATAACTTTTGTTGTTTATTGTAACCAATCTACTATGCTCGATTCTAGTAGCTCTATCACACATTCCATACATTCTCGTGGCACAGAGTATAAACGGACAGGACAGCTCTGGATAAATCGCAGCCAGCAGCAAAGGCCTTTTCTTGGGAATGAAGGCTCCCATTTTAACTCACTCTTTTTTTTGGAAACACCCAGTCACAAATGAGTTTCTGAAACTGAACAAAATTGAAATTGATTTCTTAGGGTAATAATTAACCTCAGAAAATAACTATGAAAGGTTGCTTATTAATTATTTTTATAATATACTTTGGGAATATTTCCTTTTTTCCCAAGGAAATGGAGACAAAAGTAGACACAATTTATGATCATATAAAGCATTATTGGAATCATATTTTATTGGAGAATGAAACTCACTTAATTTGCAAAATGCTCAACATGAGAGGGAAGCCCCCCTCCTTCCACACATTTGCTATTTTTTTGAGACTCCTAAATATTCCTTTTTTAAAACAACACACTCCTTCTGTTCTTTATTTCCTCACACATGACTGCTTTAGAGTTTTTAATATATTATGGCTATTTCAGTCTTCCATGGTTTTTCCACTTATTCAAAAAAGGGTTCTTTTCATCTGAATAGCAGCTTAGAGTGAACTCTGGTGCCTGCCTCATTCTTTCGTGAGAATGCAAGGGGTTGTCACCAAGAAACTAGCTATTATCCAAGTAATGAGAAGACAGGGGGAAAGACTAGCATCGCTCAGGTAACACTGTGCAGATGGACCAGTGTTTCGCAAGCAATTTCACACACACACACACACACACACACACTGCAAGGCGACATTTTTCCTTTAGTCACCTGCAAATTCCTACAACATAACCGCAAACTAACAAAGGTGCAAGTTAGATCATAGAACAGACGCTGCTCCAAGTACTTCGTCTGCCAGATCACTAGGAAATGCCCCCAAAGACGATGGAACAGATAAGACTGTCCATGGTGTTTTATTTCTCCATTCCGTGGGTGGTTGAAAACATTTGATTCTGCATGATTTTGATGGAGGGGGTTAATTTGTTTTCTTTAAGAGACAGACAAACAAACAAACAAAACAGCAATTGTGGGGACAAATGGAACTGTTTCCTGAAGCATTCCGAATATAAGTTTTTGCTAATTAATTAAAAATTCAAGCTGGTTGAATAAAACCTTCTTCCAACACCTCCTATTTAATTGCAGTTTGGCACCAACAAATATATATCAAAATTATAGTATTTCCCCTGACAGGAAGCTCCTTCCTTCCACACACTGTTATGGCTCTCTGCAGAGTAAGCCAGAATTGCTGACAACCTTGAACACTGCTACAACAATATTACTATACTTGGCAAAGAAGTACCCTTGCGGCAAGAGAAAAGCTGTAATTTTGACTGTCACTTCACATTACACTAGATATTATTTCACTGTGTACACATGCACTACTCACAAACTCTTAATAGACTACAGTTTTCGCACTGCCTGTCTTTCCAATAGAAGTGGCAATAAAATACCAGTGGACTGCCAATGGGATCCCGGCGAGGAACAAATGTTCTGCATTATGGAAACATGGTTGGAGGCTGCCTTTTAATGTATATTTCATTTCTTTGTCCCTCACTCATGCCGTGTACACCCCAGCACCAACGTCATAAGTTAATTGCTTTGGTTATCAAAACTATTTCCCTTTTTTTTATCCCCCTGGAGGACAGGGTTATCGTTAATAAATCCTAGGAGTAAAAATGTCCATGATATGTAGCAAAGGGGGTCCCACGTGATTCTTCATATTTTGGACAGACTTCAAGTCTGATACCTGATACGCAGAATTTCCAGATTTCAAAATGTACCCATTTGGCATATCTATGGCGTTTTTCTTCTCACAGGGAGGAGTCGGTTAAAAGGCAGTGGTCACTAACCATGTCAAAGCTAAGTCTAACTGGCAAACACAAAACCGACCCACTAATCCCACAAAACCTATACGCTGTCCCTACCAGAGAGCAGTGCCCGTCCTCAGAGACCTGGCTGCAACATATGCTTCCTTCTTACTAAGCTCGCACTGAAGCAGATTGGGCCAGGTTCCCTACTGTGCCCGCTCCCCACCCCTCCCCAGCTCGGATTTACAAGATGGAATGTTATTATTCCCTCCTTTTGTCCCAGGCAAGGAATTCTGTGCTATGAGGAGGAGCTCAGGATGCAGACAGAACTCCCTGGATCCAGAGCTGAGGTCAGGAGGACGAGTGGAGAAATTTGTACCTTGCCCGATGGAGAGGAAGCTACAAATGCCGTGGGCAAGGGAGCAAGGACCTCCATGTCATCTCTGAGGATGCAGCCCGTCCGAAACCCCCGAATGCTTGAGAAACAGGCCACTTCGGCAAGAAGACAGGAGCCCCCTTTTCTAGGTGATCTCTGCCATCCCTACGTTTTTCTTTTTTTTTCCTTCAAATTACAACTTTAGAAGATTTAAATAAGATGTAAAGTTGGTTCACTGAATCCAGGGAAAGCAACGGCAAACTCTTTGCCCTCCACTAAGAGAGCGGATCCGAAACTTCCCCGTGTCTGCTGACCACACCAAATTTAACAAGGTTCGCAAATGAACTCGAGTAAGTTTCCCACAGTGACACATTAATAATAAGTTCCTGATCCCATCTATCCCAAGCCATGAATATGTAATGTTATAAAATGAGTCCTTTTCACACAACAGAACCTCAGACGTGAATAAATAAAAACTATCCATCACCAGCCTGTGAAAAATTAATGAGAGTTCCGAGACGCCAGGAAAAATGGGGGCCAAGGAGAGATGGGCCAGTTCATAAAAGCCTCCCCAACTTTCCGATAGTAAATATCCTCGCCCCCGCCCCTCACCGTGCCGCTGCCAGGTGTGGGTATGGAATACGGGGTTTTATTCTTCATCTGTTGAAGTCGACTTCAAGGCCTTAAAGCGGCGATTCAAGCACCCCACCCAGAGGTCACCGCACAACCTCAACTTCCGGTATTTTCACTGAGATCCCAACTTGGACAGCAGAGCCCCATTCATAACCAACCTACTTCCGCAGGATGTGAGGTGGCTCACAGCAGCTAGAAGAAAAGTGAGGATTGCTGGGCTGCTATAGAGAGAACTAAATCCCGGCTTTGTGGACCTTCCTCTCAGGTTGCTATGGACGCTCGGTACGCATGATTAAACTGTGCCTGTCACTTCTGTTATAATTTATAACCTTATCAGAACCACTGGCTGGGTGCGTACCCTCTGCCAGGTGCTAATTCTCTAATTCTCTCCAACTCTGACTCCATTTGACAAATGGGGAAACTGAGGCTGGCATGAACCAGATAACTACCTGAAGTCTAAGAGTTGGCGGGAAGCAGAGCCAAAGGTGGTCTCGCAGCTCCAAACCCTGCCCTTCCCACCTGTGGCTGCTGGTTACCACTCCTGAGTTGGGATGTGCTGATTTTGCTTCAATAACCTCCCACATCCATTAAAGGGCCTTTAATGGGCAACCACTTTGGGCGAATGCCTTTTTCATTGCATTTTTCTGGAGCAGAAAGTGTTGTGTTGAAGGGCAATCACCGTAAGGAAGATTCAAAAATGAGTCAGTGGGGACAATCCCGCTGATCCCTCTAAGCCAGTGGTTCTCAACCTTCTGGCCCTTTAAATACAGTTCCTCGTGTTGTGACCCAACCATAAAATTATTTTCGTTGCTACTTCATAACTGTAATGTTGCTACTGTTATGAATCGTAATGTAAATATCTGATATGCAGGATGGTCTTAGGTGACCCCTGTGAAAGGGTCGTTCGACCACCAAAGGGGTCGCGACCCACAGGTTGAGAACCGCTGCTCTAAGCTTTGCTTGTCCATTCCAGGGAGAGTGAGGGACGCATTTACACCTGTTACCTGGAGCGCACCGCGCTGCTTAGATTTTAACTCTGCTTCTGCCTGGGCTCTCCTCTCATCCATGATGCTGCCCCCATCTCTCTCCACCAGCTTACATCATATTTTGAGATGAGGTTTACCCATCCTACCGTACACAGTTTGGCCAGAAGCTGCAGGTGAGGGACATGGGCGAGCCAGGTAACATCAATGAGGAGAGAGGACCGGTGTGAAATAATCGGGACTGGGGGGAATGAGCTGATCAGGGCACATGCCCCACCCATCCAACCCGGACAGTCACTGTGTGGGGCGAGCCTAAGGCTGCCCCTGGGAAACAAGGGACCAAGGTCGTTGCAACGTCCAGATTTTCCAGAGAAACCAAGAATCGAAGTCCTGAGCGAACTCTCTCCATAACAAAAAATGAAGTGCATAGGTCAAAGAAAATGGGTCAACAGGTTGGATTCCACCGTGTTTTAGATCCATAACCATGTTTTCTTGTGCTGTTCTAGGCTCCTCAGAGAACTCTGCATCACTCACGCTGGGCAAGGCCTGGCACACGGTGGACTCGCATTGCTTGCTGAACTGGACAGATTCACCTGGTGACTTGAACTGATGAACCAGAAGCACGGGACAATTAACAGAAGCAAAAACGGGCCAATAAGGGGAAGGACACTCTGAGCATTATTAAGAATTTTACTCTTAATCACTACAGTCAGTAAGAAGTGCTATTTGGGAGTCTACAGGCATTAAGGGGGAGAGGTTTTTAATTTCTTTGTCTTCCCAAAAAGGAATGCCCAAGGTGGGCCTGACAGCAGAGTCCCTGGCTGGTCCTAGGGCCCCAGCCCAGGGAAGAAACACAGAAATGAGCAGGTCAAGCAAGGATAAGGGAGGCAAGCAGGCCGAGTCTGATCAGCAGTTAAAACCCAGAGTTGGATACACCACAGCCATTGCACCAGGCAGCACAGGAAGCCTATGGCCAAAACAGGACAAGCTGGAAAGTAACCGACCCCTCGTCTCTGAGGCACATGGACTCAAAACTCTTACTCTGACCAGCAACACTGAATAGCGGATGGGTCCACCTGAACAGAATGAGACCCACGCCTGCCAGAATCCTGCAGGTCAAACTGACGCAGGAAGGGGACAGTTCACGGGAGATGTGAACTGTGCACAGGTCTGAGTTTCCCAGGCTCTGACCCCATATCCTTGCGTGAGTTACTATAGTGGCAAAAAGAGGAAAAGCCAACATGAATTCCAACCTCCAGGGAGTTTACCAACAAGTAGGGGAACCAAGAGGATTTCGGGAAATAGTATAATATACTTTTTAGAGTGGTAAGTGCGCCAAGGACAGGAAAAGTGTTTGGAGGGGTAGAGGGGGCAGGGATAACTCTCAGCAGATGCAATCTCGAAATGCAATGGGTTTCAAAGCATGGGTAGGAGTTAGACGTGAGGGGATCAGAGGATGGGGTGTGGGGATGGGGACTGCATTCCAAGCAGAAGGAAGAGAAGCTTGGAGTGTTTAGTGAGACCAAAAGTCATCATTCCTTGCCTGGGCGATTGGGATTGTCTCCCAGGAGGTCTCCCCAGCCTCGTTTCTCATGCGGCTGCCAGAAGGGTCCCCTAAAAGGCAAATCTGATCATTTAACAACTCAGCGCTAAATTCCTGCTACAGCTCCCCATGGCTTGGATGTAATAAATGTTCATTGAATGAGTGAGCGCTCTGGATGCATGCTGTTCGCTGCCTGGCACAGTGGAGGTCAGGCTTCTGTGGACACATACCTCTGAGCAGAGTTGGACAATGAACTAAGTGGTTTGTTCTGAATTCCACACCACCCCCAGACGCTGATCACTTGGGAGAAACCTAAGAGGTGTAACTCTAGGGCAGCGGTTCTCAACCTGTGGGTCTCGACCCCTTTAGTGGTCGAACGACCCTTTCACAGGGGTCGCCTAAGACCATCCTGCATATCAGATATTTACATTACGATTCATAACAGTAGCAACATTACAGTTATGAAGTAGCAACGAAAATAATTTTATGGTTGGGTCACAACATGAGGAACTGTATTTAAAGGGCCAGAAGGTTGAGAACCACTGCTCTAGGGGGAATAAGGTTGGAAAAGTAGACTGAGAGCCATTCAAGGAAAAGTTAGAGGCCAGGAGGTCTGACGTGATTGTTACACAACGGGACATCATTAACGGTTTTCTTAGGCTGCAGACAAGCAGAGCTGGAGTTGGAAGGCAAGGGGCAGAATGAGGAGAATGGATTGGGAAGAGATGTTAGGAGGTGGAGAAACAGTTCAAAGATTCTACCACTGACCAGGGTCAGAGTCAATGCCCAGAATTAGAGTGGGAGTGACTGAGAGAGATTGCCTAGGAAAAAATGCCTGCAATCAAGCGCCATTTATTGTGATGCCGCTGAATTTGAGAGGGGACCCTATGACAAACACTCTGAAATCTTCCACATGCCTGCTATGGAGGCCTGCCTTGTGGAACACAAACCAAAATGATGCCACCCTACTGATTAGTCAACAGAAAGTCCTTTTTGATGTCAAACAAATGTAGTGAAGTAAAAACAGCATTGTTCTCAATGTATCATTAGCTTTATCGCGATCACAACTGGAATGCACAACTGGAATGTCCTAGACATTTCCCAGGGCCTGTCCAAGGTGCTCGTTGCTTTACATAATCATCTCATTTAATCTTCAGAAAGTTTGAATGTATTCCGTAGACAATGAGGTCGACTCACTCATCTATTGTTTCCTGGCTGGGAAGCTGTGCACAGCCTGGGTTAGAAGCTCTCTCTTCCTGACCCAGATGCACACAATGCTTATTAAGTAATCCCTGAGAAAATAAAGCCAGACCAGAGTGGTGGGCTAATGAAATTCCCCAAGCTCTTGGCGTTGTGTGAGCAGCCAGCCTCACCTCTCCTCACGTGACTAAGGTGTTAGATACAGGTAAGGCTGGATGACCCTAACCTGCTCGCCTACTCCTCCCCTTCCTCCTCTCCAGGCAGGTCCCACAGAGCTATTTTCACAGCTGGAAAGACTAAGCTCCATAATGACCAAGAAATAAAGATAGGTCCAAGGACAAGAGACAACCTCCCACCTCAAAGCCTCCTCCTCATTAGGGTGAACAAACACTGAACTCTGACCACTCCGCAAGGAAAACAAGAAAAGGGACATTTAGCGGAATGACTACGTGGGCTCCCTGCCTACCTCTAGACTAGGAAGAATCTGAACCTTCAGAGACCTCCAATAATACCCGAATGCTGAGACGTCCCGGAGGTGATCAATGCGGGCCTGCTCCCAGGATAACGCGATGTGAAACCTCAGCAGACTGCGGGTTATGTTTCAGTGCACGACATGCTGGAAGCAGGAGTGACTGACTTGACATGGATTTGTGATTTCCTCTGACAAGATACACACACTCATTCCTTCGACCTAAGCAAAATTCCCAGTCCTCCAGCAGATTTGAAAGTCAGGTGGACAAGAAGACCATCTGTGAATGGGATAATGTATGAAGTCATCAAAAGTAATTTTTTAAAAAAATATATGACTCAAAATGACACATAATAGCATTGACAGATCTATTCTCAGTTACCTAAATATAGGATTTGAAGTAATTAGATTGTATTTACGTGCTCTTAGAGCTCTATAAAAGAAATCTAAAAATCTTCAGATAACCCCCAAAATAAACAAAACAAATTTAAACCACTGAAGATTGATAGAAGTGTCAGACAATGAAGCCTTTTAGAGCAACTGTCTTAAGTGGACAAAAAGAAGGAATTTGAAAGTGAATCTGCTTAAGTCCCTGAGGAAAAGGTGTTCGAGCTGTTTAGCTCCTGCTCTTTCGTGATGGATCGAGGAGTGTAGCGCACTTTTAAGATTCTTCCTCACTTGGCTTTTATGCCCCATTTCAGCAGATACATCATCTTTAAAGGAGCCCAAGTATCTAAACACCAGACAAATGCTGCCAAAATACACAGGCCCATCAGTGTTAAGGAAATTATTTACAACCAACATGAAGTATTAATTTTAGAAAGCTGTAAAATATTCCAGCTAGTCACTCTGAAAACGGGCCATTCTGCCATTTGCCATAGAGTCAGCTTTGGGCCCTATGGACTTGGCTTTGAACCCCAGGACTGATGCTTAAAGTGACACACCTTTGGGTAAAGCTTCAAACTCCTAAGAGTCTCTGTTTCTTAATCTGCAAAGTGTAGAGTCCAGCACTAGCCGGTTTGACTCGGGGGATAGAGTGTCAGCCTGCAGCAGAAGGGTCTTGGGTACAATACCAGTCAAGGGCACATACTTAGGTTGCAGGCTCAATCCCTGGCCCTGGTCGGGGCACATGTGGGAGGCAACCAATCGATGTGTCTCTCTCACATCAATGTTTCTCTCTGTGTGTCTCTCCCCATCTCCCTTCCACTCTCTAAAAATCAATGGAAAAATATCCTCGGGTGAGGGTTAACAAAACAATCAAAAAAATGTAGAGTTCACCTTGGAGGACTATGTTGAAATTAGTCCTAAAGGGCAAGGGAAAAATACCTAACAGGTGCTAGTAAAAACTCAGTATTCTGAATATTTACCATAGGAAGGCAGTAGAAGGTTAAGAAGATGGGCTTCAGAGACTGGTAGCCTGGGTTCTAATCCTACCTCCACCATTTACAGCTGTGTGGCCTTGGATAAGTTAACCAGTCTCTCTGTGCCTTATTTTCTGTGTGATGTTAATGAAGGTACTGACAGCATTCACCTCAAAGGACAGCTATGAACAAACTTAATATGTATAAAGTATATATGGTTAATGGTATTGAGGTGTTACTGATAGTAATATTTTGTCCACTATTTACCAGACACGGTCCTAATAGCTTATTCCATATTGGAAGTTAACAAATGTTTTCAGTAAAGGGCCAGAGATGAACTACTTTAGAGTCTGGGGCCACCTATGGTCTCTATCACACAGTCTTCTTTACTTTTTACTAATTATTGGTCCCAAAAAAAACAGGCTGTGGGCTGGATTTAGGCTGTGGGCCATAGTTTGTTCATGTCTAGCTCTTTATAATATCGGTCATTGGTGAGGTAATTTTCAAATTGTTGATGAGTCTCAGATTTCACCCTATTCGTAAAGCTAAGGCGTTAGCTGCCAAGTATCATGGAAGCCAGCAGAAGACACTAGATTTCCAGCATCAGATACAAGGTACTTTACTGCTCATGGTGTTGCAAGAGGCATTTGCATCAGTTCCTCCTCCCACCCGCCCCCACCCCAATCCTACAGGAGGGATGCAGGACAGCCCAGGGATGCTGTGCCCGCAGCTCTGAGTCGCAGCCGGGAAACACTGAGCACACCTGCCTACGCCTTGTCCTGAAGGAAGATGTTACCTTCACACACTGGACAGTAAACAGCCCGCCCTCTGACAGCGGGAGCCACTGTTTCTATCTTCCCCTGTTCTTGGCTACACACAGTTCCCGGCAAAGATAGCCCAAAAGGAAAGCTGCCGAGACCTCCGTTCCCAAGACTTGCAAACCCACGAGAGACCCAGGGGACTCCGCCTCCCAACAATGAGAGGGCGATGATGCCAACACTAACATTACCTTCATCTGAAGATTCTTTCTAGGAACCCATCAAGCAGATTTATATTTTTTAAAAGTGCTCGTAAAAAAGGGAGTTGGCAATTTTGAGGCTTAAAATTGAACCCCATCAAGATTAGGAGTTGGATCTGTGACATCATTTCTGCTGAAGAAGTGCCTTTAGTGAAAAACAGAAACCAATTTGTAAATGTGAATTAAATGCATACTCCACAAAAAATAACTGGTGAAAGGGAAAAAAAAAATTCCTTACATGTAGATATAAATGTTTCCTGACAGATGTAAATGAAAACTAATACGGTGACATTTTTCAAATTAGCCATTGGAAAACGTGGTGTGTGAGCCTGTGCATTTTTTTTTAAACAGCCTAAGCATTTTTCAGTTGCGTTGGCCTAGGAAAGTATTTATGAAAAGGATAATAAATAATTAATTCCACTGGCTAGGGGCTGCACCTCCTTTCTGCTTCGACAATATACATTGAAATGCTGTTTAAATTATAGGAGCAAATTGATTCAAAAGGCTTCCATTAGTGAGCTGGCAAACAGGTTTGAAGCTGGCTAATAAATTTTCCGTAAAGATATAGCCTTTGATGAGGCTGGCAATGCTGAGTGCTGATGTCCAAGTCACCTGTTTGTTAAATCGGTGGCTGCAGTCTAGATTTCTCCTGTCTCATAACTCACCGTGTTAAGCCTGGGCAGCGTGAGGTTAGAGTGCCCGTGTGTGCAGCAGCTGCCTTCAGGTCTGGGAATGACATGGGACCCAGGTTCTCTCCACTGTCCCTTTCCCAGTCTCTGTTCTATCCGCTTTTACAGTACATTAATCAAGGGTAATGAGACCCACCTGTGACATTAAAATTTCCGCCTATGATATGCCAGGCAGCATAAAGTCATGTCTGAGATATCTATGAAGAAAACTTCTTATCCAAAATCAAGAAATGATGTGTGACGCTCTTAGTCCCTTTTAGACACACATCCTTTAGCTGGCCGCAACCTGCTACTCTAGGTTGTGGAATGTTACGCAGCTATTAAACAGAATAAAGTAGCCCTGGCCAGTATTGCTCAGTGAGAGTGCCGGCCTGTGCACTAGAGTGTTGCTGGTTCGATTCCTGGTCAAGGGCACGTACCTGGGTTACAGGTTTAACCTCTGACCCTGGTTGGGGGCTTGTTTGGGAGACAACCAGTCGATGTGTTTCTCTCACATTGATGTTTCTCTCTCCCTCCCACTCTCTCCCTCCCTTCCAGTCTCTCTAAAAACAAAACAAACAAAAAAAATCAATGGAAAAAAATCCTCTGGAGAGGATTAACAAAAAAATTAAATTAAAAAATAATCTTTTTGAAAAAAGGTAATGCTGTATTTACTGGCCTGGCAGGTAGACATCACATGATAAAGGGATGGTGTAGTATGCATCTTCTGGCTTTAGAAAAAGAGAATAAAACTTTATATATGCATGTCATGTACATTAACCAGAGTCACCTTGGCAGCGGGGGGTGGGAGGGCAGGGGGTAGTAGGATTGGAGGAAGAAATGAAAGGAGGAAGTTTAACTTTCCCTTTATATAGTTCTATAATTTTTAAAAATTGTCTCAATAATCCTGCACTTCTTTTATAATTGAAAAAAGTCCAATACCAAATAATCAGTCAACATGACGGTTTGTATGGCTTGCACAAAACTGTAAAATGGGCAAGTTGCTTATTCTCTTAATTTATTTGAACTTGGCCATTTCAGGAAAGCTTGTCAAGGACGATTCTATCTTGCACCCTTCCACCCATCCAACCAATGAAGCACTCCTAGGACATGGTGGGCTAAGAGTGTGCAGTTTTGAAATCAGCTAGTCTTTAAAGGAATTTCTGGCTCCACCCACTTGCTCCCTCTGCAGCTGTGCGCCAAGCTCAGGATGTCTTCTAAGGGAACTCCTGCAAGAACAAGTCAGTGCCTGCAGACGGAGCCTATGACATCCCCAACCAACATGATGTCGCCCCTGTGTGCATCAGGATCTTGGCATGGTTACCTCCGAGCAGAATAAACTATTCTTGGCCAGTGGCGACCAAAGTTGTAACACTGAAACACATCACAGGGAATTGATTGCAAAGGAATTCAAATTTACACCTTCTCAAGCTTGTACCACTTAGCAATGGAGCTGGGCGGGGGAAGCGGGGGGGAGGAGGAGAAATACCATATTTTCTTTTGCCTCATTTCATAAACCAATGTTTTATTTTATTTTATTTTTTGAATATAGGCTCCCAAATTTATTTTTTTCTTATTTTTTTTTATTTTTTTATTTTTTCATAAAGCAATGTTTTAAATGGAGCCATTGTGCAGTATTCCCAGACTTGGCTCTACCATGGGAGCAGTGGGATTTACAGATGAAAATCCCGGAGCAGACACTTTTCCTTACTACCCGTGGATCTGAAGCAGCCCAGCTGAGTAGATGAGGTCCTTTAAGGGCAAGTCTCCAAACAAGGACATCATCAGCTGGTCTGGGGCTCATCTGCACAGGCTTGGTGGACAAGCTCGCCTGGGTTTCACTGCCAAGGACTGCCTGTCGTCAGCTGCTCAGGATTCACAAGGCCATGCAGGTCCTGGCGCCACCAAGACGGGGAAAATGCATCCGCACAGCCCTCATTTAGGAATATTCACTGACACTTAACCCCCACTTTCAATTTTAATGGGCTACAAAATAAAATATCCAAATTGTCCAAATAGAGAAAATGAAGTGAAAAGTTAGTTTTTCATTTTTAATTAAGCTCCTAATTATATAACAACAAAACAAGCAATTAATTTCCACATGGCTACATTAAGCATGCCATGCTTAAATGAGGCAGAAAGAACAACTAAAGTATTTTCTCTTCTTTCTAAGATAAAGATAAGATACAAAACATTTGTGTGTGTGTGTGTGTGTGTGTGTGTGTGTGTGTGTGTGTGTGTGTGAGAGAGAGAGAGAGAG
>NW_005356042.1:12998510-13073434 GCF_000412655.1 Myotis brandtii
ATAAAACTTATTTACGGACACTGAAATTTGATTTTCATACAATTTTCACGTGTCATAACACATTATTCTTTTGATTTTTTTTCAAACATATAAAAATGTTAAAAACAATTCTTTAGCTCACAGGCTGTACAAAAACACATGGCGAGCCCGATTGGCCCCCGGGCCACAGTTTGAGGTCCTTGCATGAGAGGCAAAGTGATGTAGGGGCATGTGCTTGGGCTTCAGCGCCAGAGAAGCCTGGAGTGGAGCTCTATTCCTTTGGGCAAGTTCCTTAACAGCTCCAAGCCTTGGTTTGCACATCTGTAGAATGGGAATAACAACGTCGACCACATCATTTTGATTTGAGAATTAAGTGAAACTACACACATAGTAGGGCATTGGATACGCGACAGACAATTGTTTTAGGTATCCATTCACCCGACAAATCACTTATTGAGTCCCTACCCTATGCCAGGAACTGGAGATGTAACTGTGAGAAAAAGACAGAACTTTCTGTGCTCAGGGAGCTGACATTCTAGTGCCAATGTTTCCAAATGTGAAAACAACCCAACTTTCACCATGTGTCAGCCTGGTCCACTGCAGAATGGGTTAGGACCGGGGTGGCATTCTGCAGCGGTCAGTTCTACCCTGTTGCCACCCACAGTGCAGCGAGAGGAATCGCGGGTAGGTGAGCACACAAAGATGGAAGCTATATGACTGAAAATAAGTTTCAGTGTCCGTAAATAAGTTTTATGGACATCAAAGAACTCACACTGTTTGGGGGAATATGTCAATAATTATGCTTCCTTGTGATCCTGGATGCATGAATAAAGGAAGCAATTAATAACAAGAGGGAAGAGGAAGGGCCAGGGCTGATTCCACATGCTTTAAAAGAAGCACCATGAGCTCTTGGCTGAAGGCATTCCTGCATGTGTTCCAAAGCCCCAGCTAGTCTCAATCCCTAAGGATTCACAGGAATTCCTCTTCCTATCCAAAAAAAAAAAAGAAAGAAAGAAAGAAAAAGGAAAAGAAAATGAGGATAATTGGGGGGAAATTAAAAACAAACAAACAACAACAGAAAAGGCTGTCATCTCAGCATGGCTCAAGAAGGCATAATTTCTCCACATCGACAAGAATAAAACTCCTTAACTCATCTCTTAACACTTGGATGGAGTGACCTGAAATAGCCTTTCAGACCAGTCACTGGGAGAAAAGTTGCCTTGCAGGTTATAACTCACCTTCTCCCAATGGGTCCCTGGGGCCCTCTGTGATGACGAGCAAATTAATGCCAAATGTCACTTCAGCATGATCAAGACCCAGGAAGTGACCTCTGTCCCAGCGTTCCCAGATACACTGGAGGTAGATGGCCAGAAACAAGTCATCCGGGGAAATGCATATTTCACAGCTCCGCAGAATAAAGGTATCCCAGCCAAAGACATATTTCTCTGCCGCATTAAGGTAAAGTGGTGAGATGGCAAGCATGCTGGGTTTTTAAAGGATGAAATACAGCAAGGCTGTTTGCACACTGCAGGCCCGGGGAGCCGGCTGGCCAGTCCATCCCATGGGAGGTGGATGGGCAGGGGGGAGCAGATATCTTTCCTACTTACTCCAGATAAGTGGCAGGTAAATCTCAGGGGAGTCCTGGCTCAGGCATTCTCACTGGTAATTATAAATCTGAAAATTATGGTCTACATTGGAGTGGAACAAAATGGACTGGTGGGGCCTTTGTTTTCTCCTCTCTGTTTAAAGCCTGTATCACCAAGTCTCTGCAAAGCTATGGAAATCTCACCTTAAGGAACAAATTGGCTGGAGTCAACAGGATTCCTTGGGAGGGATTTAATTGCTATAGGGCTACAGTAGACACGTTGTTTTTACTCCTCCTGTGTCCATGCCCCCTTCTTCTGAGGATAGCTTGCCCATTCACCTCTGGGCAACCCCCCTCCCCCTTCAACACACACACACACACACACACACACACACACACACACACACACTGTGCACTTCTGGGGACCCTGACCCTAACTGCTGAATCAAGAGCTGAGCCCATCAGAAATGGACACCACCACTGGCTCAGAGATGGCCGTGTACCTCACGTTGGTCCAATCTGAGTGAAGCCCAGGCACTGGCTGGAAGCACTGGGAAGGGAGAATCCCTCTTGATTAAGAGAACAGGGTGAAGCCCGGACGGCTGGCTTGCCATCGTGTGGAAAATGACTGCCCAAAGAAGGCCCACGTAAACAAATCACAGACAAGAGAAGGCCAGATAGCAAGGCCTGAAGAAACAAACCACCAAGTCCAGACGGGCTAAATGTTGTTTTTAGTTATCATGTGATAGTTTTTCAAAAGCCCCCAGAGAATGATGCAAGTAGCTTCCCAGGCTCCGACGAGAATTGCATCAACTCCCACATTTACAACCAGCAGGACATGACACCCACAAACCACTTTTCTCTCCGCCTGCCATCTCCCCACAGCCCAGCCTGGCCTGTCCCTGAAGCAGTCCCAGGACCTATTAACCCCAGACCATCTGTCTTCTACTCCAAATACCACTCCCACAATGCCCTGCCCCTCCCCTTTGTCCGAGGGGGACAGATTTTGAATGCCCTCTCCCAATGCTTTCATCACATGATGCCTTTTGTTAAGGGAGATTTATGCCTGATCTGCCAGACACTGAGCATCTTGGGGACACGGATGGTATCCAGAGGCAGCCAACTGGATGGCTGAATCCACTCCCATGTAATCTTTGAATCCTTGGCATAGAGCCAGGGTTTGCCACAGAGTTGGTCCTGAATAAAATGTAATTATTAAATAAAAGACAAGAAAAAATATAAGGAGATCTTCCCAAATAGACTGAAGGTCCCTGGAGAGCAAAAGTGATCTCCTATAGCCCTGAATCCTCCAACGGGGCCAGGCAGCATACTCTGTACCCAACAGATGCTCAAAATATCTTTGTTGAATGAAGGCGGATATCCCACCACCACTAAAAAGCCCTTCCAGGTTCCCTTACATCCAGCTGGTACTGCATAATGTACTGGGGAAGGTGGGAGGGAGGGCGTATACTCCCTATTTCTTGATTTCTTTAAGGCCTAATCAGATATGATGAGGCCTTGGGCTCTCCTGGGTCTTCCAATTTGCATTATTGATCTAAAATATAACTTACACAGGCGAATTTCAAATGCAAATGATCAGAATTGGTAGAGACAAACATAAGGAGTTACAACTGTGTTTCTACAAGACCCTGCATTATATGGCTGTGGAACTGAAATACAACCATGTGCAACACACTTTAGAAATTGTGGTATCGCAACCATGGCCCTCAGACTGAGATCTGAGTACTAGGGCTTGCAGAGCCTCCCTTATTCCCCAGCAAGTAGTTTCAATCACAGATTTTTCTAGATTTAGAAGGCCCAGTGGTTGCATGTAAAAAAAACATACTCAATTTAACACAAATAAAAGGCAAAACTAAGGGGGAGGGGGAATCATTGTATAAGAAGAGTGGAATTTGGGTGACTTTCTTTTCAATCTCTTTCTTTCATATGGTTATGACAACATCTTTTTAAATAGAAAGCACTATCTCTCCCACCTCAGCCAACAATTACTGGATGCTGGGTCTCTTGGGAGATTTTATGAACAGGACACTAAGCAGACGTCCAGTTTTATGCCAGTTTGACTTTACAAAGGGAAGCCACAAACCCAGCAGCAAAGATCACAACAAAAGATGGCACTTCTGCAAGAATATCAACATGGACATCTTAGAAGCACAGAGAATCAATGAAGAGATGAATCTGAGTTTAGCAAAGGTAAACTCCCAGAGAAGGGAGCCGGGAACTTCCTTATGAGTCATACTCATGCATACACCTTACGTGCTAGACTCTCCACAACCACCTTTGCTGCCATGGGTAACGGGGAGACTTATTGGACCACATGCATGAAAACAAGAAAGAAAAAAAACAAAAACAACTCAGGTAGAGCCGTAGGCCAAAAGCAGGCCCGAAAGATGTCAACAAGACAAAATGATGCTACTTCTATCAAAATGATGCTACTTTCTATGACTGCACTGGGAAGGTGGTGGTGCTGGTGAAGGGCAGCCACACCTTCCCAGTGCATTCCAACTGTGAGGAAAAAACTCAGAGCACAAACCTCACTGCAAATTCTAGGCTGTTGTCATAACTTCTTTGATCCTTCATTTCCACCCCTGGAAAACTGAGACAATTCCACCCACCTCGTAAGAATGCTAGAATGAATCAATGAGGACCTACCTAGAGCACCAGCACCCAGGAGACATAAAATAAGTGGTAGCTATTAGTATAATCATGACCATCAGCATCAAGTCACTTAGGATCAAGGTTGACTTATGACCCTCCATCTGAAGGTTGACTATCACTCTATTAACATATTATAAATTCCAACTAAAATAGAACCACAAATGAACTAAATAGCCCAGAAATTAACTATTCCTCCATAATCCACACATTACCTAGGGATCCCCAGGAATTTATAATAAAGATTTACAGTCCTTTGACAGTACTCTTGTAGACACCGAAAGTTTTACATCCAGAAGCTATTTCCACAATATGTCCTTGGGAGCTTTCTGCATTAAAGTGGGGGAGGGGGAGGAAATAAAAGAAAAGTACCATAGCTAAGTTATGTGGTCAATCTTGACGTTTCAACTGGGTTTCATTTTTTAAAATACATTTTTATTGATTTCAGAGAAGAAGGGAGAGGGAGAGAGATAGAAACATCAATGATGAGAAAGAATCATTGATCAGCTGCCTCCTGCACACCCCCTACTAGGGATGCTGACCAGGAATCTAACCTGTGACCTCTTAGTTCCTGGGTGGATGCTCAATCGCTGAGCCACACCCAGCTGGGCCAACTGGGTTTCATTTTTAATTATGTTTCCTTATAAACAAACAGTATATTGTCATCCAGGCAAGTCCTCATTCTGACTAATCTGAGACTCCGTGGTATGTGTGGGATGCTAAGAAAGACTATTCCAAGTCTAATGTAGCCCACGTGCTGTAGACTTGAGAAAGGGAAAAGAGGACGGACCCTGGCCATCCCTCTGGATGGATGACTGTTAAAAGAAAGCATGGCCCAAGAAGTGCAATGGTTCCGCCCAGCGGAGAGTCAGGTGACTGTTAAAAGCATGGCCCAAGAAGTGCAATGGTTCCGCCCAGTGGAGAGTCAGGTTTCAGGTGTGACCCCGAACAGAACATGACTCTTCTACAAGAGGGCATTTAAATGCCCTTCCTACTGCCCCAGCATAAACCAGAGATCCTGGAACTCACTCGGCCTTTACATAAAGAGCAGGAGGCTAGCTTTATATATGATGGAGATTCTACTTGGATAAGTGGAGACCATGGATCATTCATAAATAACAACAAAAGATCAGCAACAAAGACACCACCAATCCAAGTACAAACAGTGTGGAAGAAGAAATTCATGAGGCCCTTGAAAAATGTTCAATAGAATCATCCAGACAAGGAACCCAGATAAGATCAGAAGGAGGAGCTACATTGTTAACCACAGCAGGCGCTCATCTGGTGTCTTCATTAAGAGACGCTCCGAAGATTTATCAGAACCCACGGTATATCATGTACAGTAGCTACAAACACTTATGATTCACGGCAGCTGGACTGCATTCCAAAGAGGAGGAGGATCCAATTGGTCCTTTTGTTGTCTTCATAAAGGTGAAGAACTCAGTTAGGCATTGTAGGCAAAATACTGGTACCCAGGGTGAACATCCACTCTTCACACATGTGGGGTTCTGCCTTACTGAGACTCATTTCTCTCCGAGCCACACATTACACAGGCCCACAGCAAATAAAAGATGTTCCCACAGAATGAATCCAAGGTGAGCAGCCAAGGCTGCACTACTGACAAGACAAAATGTGAGGGAGGCCACAGTTTAGTCAATAGGACATGGGACATACTTACCATGTGTACTCAAATGATTGACAGACAGTTCCTGCTTCCTAATGCTCATTAATTATGTATTAATTGCATCACCAGCTTATTTTAGAATCCATTATCTGCCAGGTGGAATTCTAATAGATATTTTAAAAAATCATGCATATTGTGGTCATTTCAATCATCATTGAAATAAAACACGATTTAAAAAGAAGTCACACTTCACCTATAAGTCCCAGAGAGGAATTCAGAATTCTTGATGTACAACACAAAGATGACAGCAAATCTTTTCCCATGACTACAGCATCAAGTTGACACAGACATAAAAGCCTGAGTTATCATTTGAAGGGATAATTTATATGAATAGCATGTGATATATGCCCTACAGTACCCAGAATAAATATAGATATAGCAACGGACAGCAATCATATGAGTGATATGTCTTTATCATTTCCTTTTTAAAGTAGTTTTAATCTAAAAGAAATAAAGCATTTCCAAATACACCACAGCGGGATAAAAAATAAAAAATAAAAAGGAGTACTAAAGGCTCCCAAGAAATCTCCCAATTTTAATTAGTGTTCCAGTAAAATTAAATTTTCCCAATTTCTTATGCTTATCAACTCACCAAAAATGCTAAACTTGCAATCTGTTATGCATTGAATCATGAAGCTAAATACTCATTTCTTCATATCCATGTTACTTACTGAGACCCAGCCCTTTCTGGAAGTTGAAAAGAGGTCAGCTGTCTCCATGAAACTAAAGGTATTAAAAATCTCAAATGAGAAACACTGGTCCATTTTGCAAACAGTTTAATTAACAACTGAGCAAAATCAGTTGGTCCATTTAAGTGAATATATAGAAAATGAAATAAAATAGGTGAGCCCACAGTTAATGAAGCAACTTATTAACAAAGCTTTCACGTAAAAGCTAAACTTTTCTTTTGTCACTGCTTACCAAGGAAAAGGATGGGTCCATATTATATTTTTTTTTAAGTGCCTTCCAACTGGCCTAAAATTGATATGGTTGAATTATAAGCTTTGAAAGTATTCAATTCATGTTTTATCCCCATGATTAATGTAATAATGACTCCACACAATCCTAGTAGATAAATCTTGTTAAAATTCTACTTCTCCAAATGGCGAATTCCCTATTCAGAAAAAAAAAAAGCAAGAAAACTCACTAATTACCCATAAAATTTTCAAAATTCCTAAATTAGGCATTTAAAGTCTTCCTCAAGCTGATCCCAACTCACTGTCCAATCTCTTTGCACAGCCCTTAGGACATAAGCTCCAAAGAGGGGTCAATTTCATTCACTGCTGCATCCCTAATGCCTACACAGTGTCTAGAAACACTGAATGTCACACTTCGTTGAATGGTTGAAGGAGCGTTGGAATGAATGCTGCATTACCTAGACCTGGGGAAGATGGACTCCTGCCCTCGTCCCCGGCCTTTAGAAAACACTATGTCAAACCCCCACAGAATATCAATTTATGGGAAAACACATGGGTGCCTCCATCCCTTGAGATGGGCTTCTGAGCATTGTTATGGCGTGACATGTGACCCTAAACATCTACTCCCACAACTAAAACTCGTCAGGACCCAGAAAATTGTGACTCTACATCTCTTATCCATGTCCTTGAAACCAAAGACCACCGTATCTGGATGCCCTGATGGTTAGGGGTGTGCCGCTCCCAGCATCAGAAATAGGAAATGTTTCTGGGTGCCAGGAGGATTTGAGTATTGTAAGCTGTTAGATAACAGAAAAGGCAAATTAATTAACTTGTCAAATCCTTTCTCCCAGATAGACTGAATCCGAAAGAATCTCGTATAATGAAGTATTATGTCCCAAAAGTACAGAGTATCCATTTTCTTGTGCTCCAATTCATGATTTGAGAGGTACTTACAGATCGTCATATGTTATAACAGGTGCACATTGCAGCCAATACTAAAGCATTCACATCACTCTTAAATTTGTATATATGCCTAAAATACAAACATACATGATACCAAGCATGATACCAATTCTCTTCATTGGCCACCAAAGGACATTCTTTGCTAGAATTACAAATTGTTCTATTTTTATTAAAATATGTGATATGATTTAATGAAAATTTCAAAAAATATGCTTTAAGTTTAAATAAATTTATGTACAGTTTTATATTCATTGATTGATAAAACCCATTTTTAATCCTCACCTGAGGATATGTTTTTATTTATTTTAGAGAGAGAGGAAGGGGGAGAGAGAGAAATATCAATGAGAGAAAAACATCAATCCGTTGTCTCCCATATACACCCTAACAGGGGATCAAACCTGCAACCAAGGCATGTGCCCTGACTGGGAATTGAAACCACAACCTTTAGGTACACAGGTGATGCTCCAAACAACTAAGCCACCAGGCCAGGGCAAAACAATTATCTTATGACTCAATAAAAAGGCAGATAATCCTTCACTATTGCTTTCGTTTTCATTTAAATTTTAATGCATAACTTGGAAATTTTAAAAAGAGAAACAACTTGAAAGTTGAAACACTTTGAAATTTTCAACTTCTCACATTTATTTTCGTTTACATTTTCATGAGCTGCATAGTATTTTATGCTTTAGATCATCAAATTTAACTCAATTGTTAAATATTTTAAGTTCTAGTTTTTCATCACAGAAATAATACAGCACTGAACATAAATTTGTGGCTATATCTTTAAATATGTCCTTAAGATATTTCCTAGATTTGAAAATCCTACAAATGTTGTTGAAAACTTTGGACAGAAATCCCCAGATTAAACCTCAGGACTGAAATATTGAATTGTATTTCTCTCAAAGCCCCTGTGGCTCAGTTTGTTGGGCTTGGTCCCATGTACCAGGACTCAATCCCCAGTAGCGGTTGTACAGGAGGCAGCCAATTGATGTTTCTATCTCCCTCTCCCTTCCCCTTCCTCTCTCTGAAATCAATAAAAACTTTTTTAAAGAAAAATTGGACTTCTTTCCCACAGTATAGCAAGTGACCACCTCTGCAATACTCTAACACTTTTATTAACAGTTTTAACCTTTGTTAACTTTACATATATAAAGTTGAATACAGTTCCTATTCTAAATTTTTTCTTCCTTGCTAATAAACCTGAATATTCTCCAAATATTCACTAGTCATTTGAATGACACTTTAGAATTTTGTAAGTTATCCTATTATTCCTTGGGGTTTTTTAATTTTTAATTTTAGATTGTTGATCTGTAGGAGCTGTTTAGTTATTAAGCAGATTAAATATCTGAACAGACAGCTAAAAAATATCCTATTACTAATTCAAACACGTAGGTACAGAAATAATTCAAGGCTGTGCTTCTTTTATTAATGTGGTGCTAAATTACTTTATGAGTTCTCAAAGATTCTTATTTTTGGCACATTTGAGGGAAGGAATGAGACAGACGTTCCCCCTGTTTCCATATGTGAACACCAGTAACAGTATTTGCAGGCCAAACACAAGCTGAAAGCAGACAGGGAAGTGAACTCTGTAAAGTGGAGATTTGTAGAGTGTGATAATGAGGCAAGTCGTTATGTTCTAACAGGTCTTAACTGTTCCATAAATGTTTCCTTTACCCTGTAAACTTTAAGGTCAAGATAATATGGGGAGCACTTAAAGCAAAGAGAAGCCATGTGGGCCTTGGCTAGGGACCATGCCTTTTGGGGAGGGTGCGGGAGGGGATCTGGAATACTCTTTAACTGCCGTATGAACACATAAAAATATTTTTTCTTCTCTAGCCTGATTGTCCACATTAGACGGAGAACTAACTTGGGCTGTATCGTTCACCTTCCAGGTAGTTCCTAGGAATTCCATGGCTGTGTCAAGCCCAAAAAGGGTTTGTCTTATCCATCAAAGAAGACCCCTGCCAAGCAGACCGCGCACACTGGACCAGGCCATAGAATCTGACAAAAAATCTCGTTTTGCAAAGAGAAAAATCATCTCCCCGGGCATTTGGTTTTCGCACCATTTGTGACATGTTAATGCCAACAAAGAGCGTGCCATTATTAAATCTTCCAGCAAAACTATATTCAGATTATTGACATGATTTTGTAATCCTTTTTTAATCCCAGAAAATAAAGAGCTATCAATACATGGTTGAATTTACTGGTACCTTAAAATAACACTGGAATTTCCCCCCTCAGTGTTATTAATGCTATAATATGACTGGTTTCTTTTTTGTACAAATATCTAATGTACTTTTTAAAATTTCCTTCAAACAGCATTAGCAAATGTGAAACCAATGGATTATTGGTTAGTGTCTAAAACATCTTAAATGTCACAAGCCATGCCTCTGAAACAAAATAGTTTCAATTACATGGAGGGTATTTCACCAAACAGGCAAGTCACAATTCATAACTTATATAATTAACAACAGCTTTTCCTACTTCAGAATGGTGTACATATAGTTCTGTTTTTTCTAGAAAGCAAGATTTGTGGAATTTAAGATACAATGTCACTGATTTTTTTGGAGAATTAAAAAAGTGAAAATATATTCAGGTTCTGTTTGAAGGCAGAAAAAAACAATCCTATGGCACAGAATGGTTATTCGTCCCGGGTCACACAGCAGGTGAGGGGCTGAATGATTCAGAATCGAAGTCTTAGAACGCCAAGAGTTCCCAAAGTTGTCCAAACACTTTCCCACCCAAAGCAGCAGAGCATGTGATAACTGTTCTAAATCTTTCCAAAAGAATAAAGAAGCTGTGATCTAATTACAAAGCCTCCCGATGAACAAGAAAGGGGGGTGAGAAAAAAACCTGTGTGGGCGACATCATTCTCTTCCTCAGTTTTAATTGCATGGTCGCAGGGGGCTGGGGGAGAGTAAACAGCAGTGCCTCCCACTGAGCCCCCTGCAGGTTCTCCTGGTAGGATTTGGATTCTTCCCCTGATTGATATGGTTTGAGACATAGCCTAAGAGTCTTATGTCACTCAATCCCCACTTCCATTGCTGGGCTGGCTCAGAGGAGCCTGCACTGCCTCACAGGAGCTTGTAACTGTCAAAAGGCATTCCCCAAATCCATCAATACTGCCTGCCGCCAAATATATACCCGGCTGCTCCACAGGTTGCAAATATTTCAATCACTGTTCAGACCTGCAGCAGCATCTGAGCAAACTTGGAAGAAAACGCGTGCAGTGTGATGGCTTTATTTATCCTTCTAACATAAGAGAAACACACAGGCCTAAACCTTCCCTTTCCAAATATTTACTGGAAGATTAGAAAAACAACAGATGACAGCCATTGTGTCAGGCAAGAAGAATCACAAAAATCCTTCTTTAAACAATCTAGCAGCCAGATGAAGACCCCAGACCAGGAAGCCTGTGTGTGTTTAAGAAGTTCATGGGGCCGGCATTCCTTTGCGAAGAAATAGAAAAGCCATGGGGTCAAGTTCAAAGCCAAAAAAGTGCCGCATAGAGAGGACTCCCAGGGATTCACCTGAAGCAAATGTACCTAGACCTGATTCTATGAGTCAGAATGCAGGAGACCAGGGCTGTGCTGCATGGCTGTTCAGGTGGTGAACTGAACAATTCCATGGATCACCAGTGACATAGACTGCAATGGGATGACGCCTTCTATAAGCGTGCAATCACGGATGTCAGCCTGTAGGACTACAAGAGGGGCATCGGGCCAGTCCACCACTCACGAAGGTCCTACTCTGTTCACTATTCATTTTAGAACAAATCATTCATTCATCCAAAAAAAAATGCTCATTGAATGCAAGTGGAATGTGAATCTCATTCAATCCTGCAATCACATTTTGGGTAGTCACTATTCTTCCATTTAGCAAATGACAAAACTGAGGCCGAGGGAAGTTAATTCAATTGTCTGTGGGGGGGTCACAGAGTTATGTATCTTCTGGGTCTGAGCCCAGGGCACCTCTCTCCTGGACTGAGTTGCCTGGGTCATTAGAGGAAACAGTCCCTTCCTCAGCAATGACTGTAAGTTGAGTTCTCAGGCTGGAGAAGCTGGAAGGCAGGGTCAGGGACGACAGAGGGAGGGGCCATGAGTCGGTGAGGACCAGTGGGGTTGATACAGCAGTGCTGGAGGCTGAGTGGAGGCAGTTTGCAGTCTTTCGCTCACCCTATTTGGGACAGGCATGAAGCCCCATGGTGTAGACAACAGGCCCAGGGATTGGGAGTCAGAAAAACTGTGCTGACGTCATGATACTATGTAGCCTTGACTAAGTTACTAATTTCTCTGAGCTGTGAGTTCTTCACCTGTAAAATGGAAATACTAAAACCTCCTAGAGCTACTGTGAGGAGTAAATGTGATTGTGGATTTATAGGGACTAGACAAACGTCTGGCTGTCATAGATGTTCAATAAACTGTGGGTAGCGTTATTATTTACTGTTCTGGGATGCATGGTTCTTGGTCTCTGGCAGCTCCAGCGTGCACATTTTCCTAAGTGGGGTGTGCACATGCAGGAAGAATTTGTGCTTCTCTTGTGCCTCCTCTTCCCCCAAAGGACATTGGGAGAGTAAGTAGGTCCCCACTTAGAAATATGACTTCTCTCCCCTCTACTTAAGGAACAAGGAGAGAGAGGTGACCGCAAAAGCTAATTTGTCCAAAGAATTTACATTTTTCTCTCTTGGCAATATGGTTTCTTAGCGTGCCCCAGGTTTTTAAATCCTTTCGTTATATTCATGTATGCTTCTTTTTCCTGCACACTGTTTTGGAAGAAAACCTGAGAACTGTTCTATAGGCTCATAAAGACAGTGAGCCAGAAATGAGAAGGTGCAGCAGGAGGTGGGGGAGGGAGCGGAGACTGAACGTGCCAAGACAGTTATAACCTTATTGGTTATGGCAAATGTTAAACAGTCTAGAAAATCAGAGGCCTTGGAAAAGACTTGTAAAAATAACAACATGAGAGCTTAGTGTAAAGGCGTGGAACATGAAAAGGGAGGCCGTGGGTGGCATTTGAAACATGCTGGAGACGGTGCTGGAAGCACACCCTGACCGACGCTTATACAGGGAGACTTCTTTAGAAGTCCCTCCCATGGCCCCGCACAGGCAGGCCAAGGTGCGGCCCGCCCATGGGAAGACGCAGGATTCTCAATACCCTGATTGGGACTGAGAAATGAGGGGACTGCACCTGATGCTCCCCAAGAGGGCTCAGAGAAAGGGAAGTTGGACAGCTGCCCGAAGCAAGAGTCTAAGTGATGAAGTAGAAACAGCAGGTCTCTGAGCTAGAAGACAAAATGGATTTTTTTAAATAATCAAGATAATTCCTTTAAAAAAAAAAAAAAAAAAGATCATCCTTCATGAAGACATTGCTTTTTTAAAAAAGACGGTCTCATTGAAATCTCTCAAGAGTCAGTCTAGCTAAAATGAGAAAGGTTGACCAGATGTCCCGAGCGAATGGCTCCGTGGATTAGCTCTATATCTGTCCAACATCTGCAGAGCAATATGAAAATGCCTGGTGAGCTACTCTGAGGGAGAGCAGGGACAGAGGCAGAGTCCGCTCCCAGCCTTGCCTGGCACTCTGTGTTCACAAAAAGCGTGCTCCGAATTTTACCACCTTAAATTCATCACAATTTCACCACTTTAAATCCATCACACCTACAATTAATCTCTTGGGTTGTTTTTTTAAATTCCTTTTTAGTGAAAATAACTTTGTTATGGTACTCTGAGACTATTTAAAAGGAAAGTGAAGGTTTCTGTTTATGAAGTTAAAGATCTTATTTCCCGGGCTCTTAGGAAACCTATGGAAGACTAATTTGAATCAACAATTGAACCAACAATTGCTCAGTCACGTTCATGAAATCATAGTGTCCAGGAGTTAGAAGAGGAAGATGCTCCAAAGGGAGCACAAAAGTGTGAGACATTGGGCAAATCCTGGGGCATAACGATGTTTCATAATCTCAGCTCTGCCCCTTTACTGACCCTGTGACCTTGAGCAGGGTACTTAGCTCTTTAATGCACCAGGTTCTTTAACTATAAAATGAACACAATTATAACATCTATCCATGGAGTTCACATAAAGATTGCAAGTCAAAACACATGCCAAATACTTAGGACAGAGTCAGAAAATAAGAGTTCATATGTATTACACACTATGATTATGACTGTTATCATTACTATCATTAATGAGTTACTAGTTTCTGACAAGCTAACAGTGTCATGTGATAGAAAGACTATGTATGACCTTAGGAATGTGACCTTAAGCAAATTACTTAATCCTTTTGAACCCCAATTTTCCCTCTTATAAACAGGGAGAATGGCAGGGATCTCGTAGGGATTAGAGGACTCAAGAAAATAGATGCTAAATTTATCTTTGCTCTCTTACGAAACGGAGCTGGAAAATTTAAACAATTATTCAGATCTAAACAGAGGGTAGGGTCCGACATTTATAAAGGGCTTTTGTAAATAGATGATATTACTGCCACTATTTGCGTTTCTATCGGCCCCTATGCTGAATAATCAATAATAAATGTTGTTTAAACAAATGGTGTAATTTTCCAATCTGTGTTGTTCTAAACCGACCTTTACTCCTCATTGCCATTTATAACGCATGCATAATTCATTGATGAAGCAGGAGAAATAAGGATGCTTGGCTAAGTGGCCCTTTTTGGGTTGTTTTTGATGATTTGTTATAACCCTATAAATAAAACAAAACTTGTCATTGTAAATATGTATTGTGTTATCTAGGGGTATATTTAGTGGGTAAAATAATAAAAGCTAGCTTGCCTCTCCTAGAAATCTCAAGGTATAATTAATTGCTGGTAAGATTTATTCTAGAATTTCAGAGCCCTAAAGTAGAAGGAAAAATAAAGGCCACTGTCAACAGAAATGCTAAAAGAAATGCCTAAAGGGCAGAGCCATTTGCCATTTGCAGGAAGCATTTGCTGGTGTCTGGGAGGCAAAGTGGGTGATCCAGATGGTATTTTTGTTCAGGTAGAGAGGTGTAGGGGTGTGTGTGTGTGTGTGTGTGTGTGTGTGTGTGTGTGTGTACATATACATGCACTTTTTAATAAATCATAAATCAAGGAGTTTACAGAGCTATCTTCTGTCAACTTTAACTCCTGTGTGTTCTTTGTTCAAATTCACACCTACATCTCCTCCAGGACAAAAATATTAGTGTACACATATGCATGGATTCACACATAAAAAAATACACAGCACAGATGAAGAGCTTTCAGAGCTGGCTTCCATCAACTCTGACTCTGGTCTGCTATCAGTTCCCCACACACACTCACTGTGCAATAAACCCTTTCAATATGGGAGACAAGAGCGGGACGCTCCTCTGTCCCCAAAGGGCACCTCTGTGTGCTCCCTCAGATCATAGCTGATGACATGTCGATGAAACGGTGCTTGCTCTGGCCCCGGAGATCAAAATGAGGGCTTAACCTGCAATTTACTCTACAAGTCCCATGACACTTGCCAGATCTGAAGACTTCATTCTAATCTTCCCTGCTGAAAAAATAATCAAATACTCCAGCAAAGATGTATTGACAACTCTTAATTAACCATGCTAATGGGGGGAAGTGAGAGCATGGATAAATGAAATCCACACGTAACCTAACACCTTCATTTGCCCATTAATTTCCACGTCTCCTTCACTAACCCTTGCCAAGGGGGCCAGGATTAATAGATGCTTTAACAATAGAATTACTCGATGTCTGATGTCTACATCTGCACCATTCCAGTCATTTGTTGGACAAGCTAACAAGCAAAAAACGTGGCCCAGGACACCATGTGCTGCAAAGGGGTTTGGTGGTAATGTTTTTTGATCCTTTGGGTACAAGTAAATAAAATTTAGGCAGCTTTTAGAAAGGAGTTAGCTGGAATCGTCTTGCAGCAATAGAGGCTGATTTGATGGGGACTTTCTGGTTCCTTAGCTATCATTGTTGCTACTCAAACAATTAGACGGGACGAAGAGGAGGCATAGAGACAGGGCCCCCCATGTGTGCAGAGTCAGACAGTTGGTGTTTTGTAATGAGCTGCTGATTGCAATGGACCACGGGAGACCTTGGATGGAAACTGGGCAAAGAACAAAAGTAGGCTTCCTCTTTCTTCTTAAAACATCTGGCACAGCCACACCGGATGGCAGGAGCCGGAACTGTGGGACCTTGGGCAAGTCATCCCATCCATCTGAGCCTCAGCTGCCTGGTCATCTCTGTACCTCCACCCTGCCAGGCACAGCATAGGCACCCAGGGAAGCCATCCTTACAATACTAGTCCCTTTAACTTTGGTCACCGCCAACTGGCCAGGCACGTTCCACGGACCATCTCATTTCATCTTGACAACAAAACGTTGTCTGTTCTTATCCCTGTGTTACAGGGGAGGAAGCAAAGACACAAAGGGACCTAAGTCACTTGCCCAGAATTCCAGGCTAGGAAGGAACCAGCTGAGAGCCAAACCCTGGCCATCGAGCTCCAGAACAAGCTCTTAGCCACGACACTGCCGTGTCTGCGCTCTCTCCCCATCCTCAGGCAGACACTTCTCAGCACTTTGAGTGTTTTCTCCCTTGATCCCCACATGGCTCTATTAGTTGGAGATGACTACATTATACAGATGAGAAAACTGATCTTGAACAGAGAGGGGCAGTGATTACCAAGGTTACCAAGGAAGGGCAGGTCCGTGCCCAAGGCCAGGCTGCTCTCCAGATGAAAGGAAAGGCTCACCTGGGGTGGGTTTGCATCTGTGTCTGCAGCTGCTCGCTGGGGGCCTGGCGTCAGCCCTCTGATAACTTTAGGACTTTATTACACCAAGGTCACCAAGGAAGGGCAGGTCCGTGCCCAAGGCCAGACTGCTCTCCAGATGAAAGTAAAGGCTCACCTGGAGTGGGTTTGCATCTCTGTGTCTGCAGCTGCTCGCTGGGGACCTGGCGTCAGCCCTCTGATAACTTTAGGACTTTATTACTTTCTGACTTCCCTTTGCTCATCTCACTCACCCCTTCCTCCCATTTTCCCCTTCTGGTGCCCCTCCTCCCCATCCAGGCTCCCCGGCCCCACCCCACAGCCACCTCGGCTGTGAAATGTTTGTGGAGTGTTCACCATTCAAAAGCCGCATCCCAGTTTGCAGTTTGTAATTCTTGGAAAGATTGGGGCCATGTAAATAATCAAGCCCCAAATGTTGTTGAAATGACCATTTCGGTTCACCTACGTTTATACAAACACATTGTCCATGGTCTGAGGTCCCCACTTGCCCTATGTCAAACTCCAGATGACGTTCAGATAGAAAGCGCCAGGCTCCTATCCCTTGTCACCTTGTCAACCAGCGAGGCTGCTGCACAGTTTAAACCTCAGGGCTTCTCCTCTGGGCCACACCCTAAAAAGGACAGGGGGCTAAGATAACTGGATTTACATTTAAAATACAAGCAGAAACTCGCATGAGAGCAACTGTGGCCTGCACTGGAGGCAGGGATGGTCCTGGTGCGGGTTCCTGGGAAGTGGGGCGGCATTAAGATAACCGATCCCCGTGACATTTTACAAAGCGAGCAGCATGGTACACGAGTCCCCTGAGGAAGCAGGGTGAGGCAGCTTCCTGGACCGCGTGAGGCAGCTCTGCATTTATGCCTGGACCTCTGCAGACAGACTCCCTGGATTCAAATCCACTCCCCCCTCTCCCGCCCCAAGATATAGGAGCTTGGCAATGCACTTAACCACTCCATGCTTGCTCGTAGGAAAAACAGGCCTACTAAGGGTACCTGCCTCAGAGGGTTGTTGTGAGCACGGGCTGCAAATCCACGTAAAACACTGAGCACAGTGCCAGCCTGTAGCAAACACTCACTACATGTCAGTAAATAACATCACCGCTGCATTGCACAGCTGGTGCTTCATGCACGTCACTCCATGATATAGGCCTGTGCCTTGTGAGACGCGCGCGTGAGCCCTCACATTACAGAGGGCTATGATGTCCAAGGCTTGGCTTTCAGGTGGGTCTCTGCTTGTAAGTGACCTGTTTCCGAACATCTTCTGCAAGGTGTGACCCCACATCAACGCCCATGTGGGAAGGAGCATGGCTGTGTGGGCACAAGGGAAGGGGAGGAGCCCACATCCAGAGGGGCACAGGGAGGACCAGAAGAGCATCCCTAAAACACTGGTGGGATCCAGGAACCAGCCCACGACCACAGAGGCAGGGGTGGGAAGTTCACAGGACCCCCAAGGACAAGGCAGAATGAGGGTCTGAGTGGATGTAACTTCCCCGAGGAGGATTCCTGGAGAAACGCGGGTCCAGCGGGCACAGGCACTGTCGCCGTCTGCATCCACACATTACCTCCTCTCTTAAACAGCAACTGCCTTCAGGGTCGGCAGTGTATCCCAAGGGGCCCTGATGGCACCTTTGCACCCAGGGAAAAAAATGGGGTGGTGGGCAATGGACACTAGGTCCACTCAGGGTGCAAGCAAGAAATGGGTGCATTTCATAGAGAATTGAGAAACACTCCTAAAATTGACCAAAGTCTGGCTGCTTTTTATCATCACCATGTTTGGCAATTCTAAACAGTGTCCATGAAGACATATCCCTCGCTCATCACCCCTCCTGTTGGTACCCCAGAGTTCTGCACACACACTGCTCTCACTAAACACTCTGAAGGACTGAACCTGATAAAAAGGGGGCCAGGGAACAGCAGAAATCCTATTGGCTTCTGGGCAGAAATCCTATCAACGGACTGACATTTAGATATAGAGAAAAAGGCAAGGAAAAACCATGCTCTCCTTTCTCACGTGAAATAACACATCCACACACAAGACCCCAGTGGCACAGACAGACATTGCCACAGGCTGACTGGAGACTTGACATTTCCTAGTCCTGTGGCTACCAAAGTCACAAGATTCATTTCCCTTCTTCAGGAGCCCTGGACAGATCATGAATACCTCCTCATCAGCTGGCCAACTGCTCATATTTACAGACGGGACCCGAACACCCCGCCCACTGCCCTCGGAACAAGATTGCAAGAACAGACCCTCCTGAGTGACGGTCAGAGGGCACTGGCTTAGGAAGAGGCAGTTGAAGCTATTAAGAAATCAACGTGGGCATTTAAAAGCAAAGCCCTTTCCACGTCAGAGAAGACACTTCACTATTCATCTTGCTCCCTGCCTCTGCTTCACCAAGTTGATGGAAGATGGTTTAACTGACATAAAAACCAGCTCTACATGAATAGCGGTGATTGATGGAGCCATTCCCAGCATCAGCCAAAAAATGGCACTCAGAGATGCCTCGGGCTTCCTGTTAACTGTTTTATGAAGGGACTGATACTTCTTCCTCCTCTTGTTTAAAGAATAAATTAGCAGAACAAGTGCTTTCAAAAACAGAATATTGTTATACTGAGATTTTAAGAAGCAATGGAAGGCCTTTGGAATGTTAGCATGTGTGTGAGGGCTGTTAGGATGGGGAGAAAGGGTTCTGTAGGGCTTTTTCCACAGGCCACTGTTTGGTATCAGGCTACTGGATTTACCTGGGGTGTATTGAATTCCATGTAATAACAAACTATCCTATAAAGTAGCTTCACCAATAAACACAGTGTCTCAGCAGCAACAGAAAAAAAAACCCAGACTTCGAGGGGAGTCTTAAAAAAACAAAAACGCACAGGTGCTCCAAATGAGCCGTGAGGAAGCAGAGGAGGGAGGAGACCATCTCCACAAAAAAATTAGGAAGGACAGATTCATCGGACTTGCGATCAAGTGTAGAACCTTTCAACGCGGGGACAATGATCCATTTGCAATACGGTGCCTTATTCTGCGGTGTTTCTCAATAAGGAATGGAAAAGAGCCGAGGTTTCAAAAGTGTTCACATTCTGACGTTTTGTTCTTTCTGGAGCGTGGAAGGTCTCTTCCCAGCCTTTCTTCCTTCTTAGTTTGAAGAAGGTTAATTATGACTGGGATCCTGCGCAGTGTCCTGGCACTTGAGACTCAGCCATTGTCGAGAAGAACATTGTCCGGCTGCACTGCAAGGACTAACTTTGGAAGCATCCAAATTTGGAAGGCCTTTTCAGAAGCCTCGGGCTGAGTCCCGGTCCTGGCATTCTATGGGATGACAAATACCCACCCCGCTCCCACTTGTCTTTGAAGATGTGCACATTAGCGAACCATAAAATCCCACTTGACTTTTACAATAAAACAAGCCGGCTCTTTAACCCAGCCAGAATAAGTTCTTATATCACCGTAGCACATCCAAAGGCCCACTTATTGCCACGCTCTTCCTGACTCACCAGCCAAACCCTCAGTACTCTCAATCACATGGAACAATTCGGGCCCAAGTTGATATGATTCTGGAGTTTTCAAGTGTTTGCAACCTTGACTTTGACATTCTACCTGTGGCAAATCAGTCTCACAGAAATCATCTTACATGGGAAGTGCTTCAGTACTAAAGATGTTCTTGCCCTGGCTGGTTTTGCTCAGTGGTTACAGCATCAGCCTGGGGACCAAAAGGTTGCGGGTTTGATTCCCAGGCAAGGGCATGTACCTGGGTTGCAGGTTCCCAGTCACTGGAGAGCTTTTGAACTTTTAACATTATTCTCAGAGCCACACAGAATTGGGCATTGAAATGCTGGTGAGAACAAAACAAACCTTGTCATTTGCAGGAGGGTAAAATCTACAAATCTTATCAGAATCCCAAAGGCCAACCTGCTACTTTCAATGCTTCATAAAAACTGTACCTTGAAAAAGTTTCGTTTTGCTTTCTTTCACCATCCTCAAAAGAAAAACAAAAACAAACCAAAAAAAATGGAAATTAATATAATATTGTATGTAATTGTAACTGAAAAATTAAATAAATAAAATTTTTTAAAAAGAAGTAAAACTCCAAGAGGAAAAAAAAAAGTGTGCTCCCTTTAGCTCCTATGAGAATTCATTGCAGGCCTGCGTGTTCTGGACCCATCTCCTTCACGCACATGAACCTGACCCCAGGTCAGAAGCCTCCTCTGCTCTGAACGCGCATGGTGATGCCAAACCCCGCAGGAGGCACGGAGGGGACCCCTGACAGGAATGAGTTTCCTCCAGGATTCACTGCTGAGTTTGATCATCGCACTTAATCCTCCTAGAAATGGTTACTCAAAAGGACCCAGCATAGTGAACTTAGCACTGACAGGGCCGAAGTGACGGAGACAGGGGGCAGGAGAACCTGGGGGATGCAGTGTGGCAGAGAGAATGGGTGGCAGGGCTGGGGGTGGCCTCCGAGTCCTGACACTCACAACTGTGTGACCTCAGACACGTTGCCAAGCCTCCGGGGTCTCCATTTCCTCCTCCTCAACAGGAGTCATCACAGATAGCAAGGAGTTTAAATGAGGCAATACGTGAAATGTGCCATAAACGGCAACTTCTCATCATCCATGACCCCTAAAAATATAACTGGCCACTTATACATGCCAGACACTAAGCTAAACACTTTTTTGTTGTTGTTGTTAATCCACTTATTTTCTTTCTTCTTCTTCTTCTTCTTTTTTTTTTTTTTTTTTTTTTTTTTTTTTTTTTTTTTTTTTTTTGTGGTTGGTTAATCCTCACCCGAGGATATTTTCCCGTTGGTTTTTAGAGACAGTGGAAGAAAGAGAGAAAGACATAGAGAAACATCTATATGAGAGAAACACATCAATTGGTTGCCTCCTGCATGTGCCCCAACGAGGGCCCGGGCCAGGGAGGAGCCTGCAGCCGAGGTATGTGCCCTCGACTGGAATCGAACCCGAGACCCTTTGGTCTGCAGGCCAACGCTCTATCCACTGAGCCAAACTGGCTAGGGCAGCTAAGCCCTTTATATGCTCTTTCTCCTATAATCTTCCTGATATTATTTAATCCCCATAGGGAGGATACTGTTATCTTCTTTCACCCATGAGGACACGGGGGTTGAGAGGTGAGGATGCTTGCCCACCACGCACACCTGGGAACTGGGACGCCAAGGCTGAGCACCCGAACAGCTGCCCCACCACCTTGGACACCCACCACCTGCTGAGCCACAATGAGGCTCTTTCTGAGGAGCAAGCCACATGGAAATCAAACTGTAGGGTGTAGACTGGGTCAAGAACAAGGGCTTCCAAAATCTGAAACGCAATAGAGCATCCTGTGGTTTTTTCCCTGAAAGAAGGGGCCTGGGGGTGGGGGGAGGCTGGTATAGGACTTGAATTTCCCTTTCTCCTTCAGAGGATGAGTTTCTGCATCCACTCTCTCCTGCCCCCCCCCCCAGATCTTATAGGGCCCAAAGATGGGACAAGGGTCGAGAACGAAGGGGGGAGCTCAGGATGTCACCCTGCCCACCACCCCGCTTTTTAACAAACCTCCTCGAGCCCTGGTTCCGTGTCTCCCTCACTCAAGGATTTATGTCTCATTTTCAATGGAATGCTACATTTGGTCAGACCACGAAGAAAAGTCCTCATTATAAACTAGGAAATGTGTGGAAAGAGAATTATTTACCCAAGGCAGCGCTCAATCAGTGTTGCCCGAATATTTATTTAGCCCACACACGGAGAAGTTGTGTTAATGTTTGCCAAAGAATGTAGCTTTATAAAGTAACTGGGTCAAAAAAGACAGCCTATCATTTTACAAATAACTTTAAAATTGCTTAAGTTAAATGGCCAGGCTCTGTCAGGTTTGTCTTTTCAAAACGCTGCAGAAACAATATCCAGAATTATGTCTCATAAAATACAGGTATCACAAAGTGGCTGTTTAGCCCATTAAAGAAAATGGAGAATGAAATCTGAATTATTTCTTCCCGAGGCAGAAGCAGACAGAGTCACTAAAATTATGTGAGGCCACCGTTGTGATGCTTCAAGTCTGCAGGGCAGCGAGGCCACGGCTCCTGCACCCACGCTCTGCTAGGAGGGCTGCCTTTTTCAGTCAACAATGACAGGAACTCCATTTCTCAGCCCCAAACCTAGCGTTTGGGAATTCACCCAAAATATTTGCTTTGGGTTTATCGGTGGCATTTGTCTGCCTCAAAATGCCCTGTGAGAGAGAGGGCTAGTGACACTGACAGAGAAGACTGCCCAGGGCAGTTTACTTAATGGACGCAAAGGTAAGCGATGACAACCTGGGTATGAAGCCTACTGTGCCCTCTAAGAGGGGTAATCTGAGCAACGCTGCCATATTGATCATTAGTAGTCATAGCAAGAATAATCGCAATAATGAACAGGGCAGACAAGGATGAGGCTCATGGGCCCTGATAATAATAGAGGAGGGAGGTGGAGGGGGAAGAAAGGGAAAAGGAAGGCTGAGAGAGAAAAGAAAAAACACAACAACAATTACAATAGCAACTGACCTTTATCGAGCTCTTACTCTGTGCTAGGAACCATGCTACCAATCTATGGAAACAGTGTGGCAAATATCAATGGTATCTTCACCCTAAATGTTTGTAGGTCGAAAAATCTTCATCTGTCTAGTGGGGACACTGCTGGCCCCCAAAGGCCATGATGGTGGAATGAAGAGTGAAGCAGTAAGCAGGCAGCTAACTAGGTTAAGAACATACTCATGGTGATGGGTGTCACTAGGTTAACAGGTTCCCCAATCACAAGTTGCCCACTTGAGACAAAGGGGTACGTGCCTGACACTAATTCCTTCTAGTCTCCCTGACCTTCAGCTCTCCGTGCAAGTTCTGAGGGCAGTCAGCACATGGGCTCACCTACTCAAATGTCTTCCCAAATGGTATAGGGAGGACATTGCCTTAGAGACTCCTACACCTCCAATGCCCAGCAAGCCCAATGTCTATCCCTAGAGGGTGCTTAGTAATTAAATGTTTACTAAGAAGAAATGATTAAGGCCATGAGATCTCTGCTTTGGAAAGACAGCTGAGAGGGCAGGAGGCTGCTGAGACTCCAGGAAACTGTAGATAAAGAACAAAGACTCCATGAACTTCCTTGGGGAAGCGAGGTGTATGAATTTCCGATGGCTGCAGTAACAAAGCACCACAAACTGGGTGGCTTAAAACAACAGAAATTTATTGTCTCACAGTTCCAGAGGCCAGAGGTCTGAAATCAGCATGTTGGCAGGGTTGGTTCCTTCTGCAGCCCCTGAGGGGAAACCATGCCATGCCTTGCATGCAGCTTTGGGTGGGCTGCTGGTGATCCTTGGTGTGCCTTGGCTTGTAGGTGCAACACTCCAATCTCCACCTACATCTTCACATGGCCTTCTCCGTGCCTCAGTGTGGCCTCTTCTCTTCTTACAAGGACAGTGGTCTTGGATTTAGAGCCCACCCTCCATCCAGGATGACTTCCTGTTGAGATCCTAACTCATTAATTACATCTACAAAGGCCATATTTCGAAATAAGGTCACCTTCTGAGATTCTGAGTGGGTATGAATTTGGGGGGGCAGGGGGACACTATTTAACCCTCTGCACTAGGACTCGGCAGCTTGCCCACATTTAGAGTTTCTCCCTCCCTGTGCCTGCCCACAAGGCTCAGAACTAGAGGGTGGCTTCATGCTCACGGACTTAGTGAAAGTGGAAGGCAGGTGCCTTGTCCCAATCCGTGGCGAGGCTTAAGAAAAAAGAGAAGGGAGCTCCAAAATCCAAATCGCTAAAGCCTTGGGTAGAAAAGAAAGGGCAGAGGAATGCAGGGCCTGGGGAGTGAGGCCTGCAGGACCCACCCCACCACACACACACACTGTCATATCCACCCCACAAGCAGGTAAGCATCAGGCCTGGGCCCAGTCCTCTAGTCTCAGCCTGAATGAGGCCCTTCCTCAGGGAGACAGGAGCATCCTTGCTTTCCCTGCCCTCACTCAGGAGGATGGAAACCCCACCTTCCCCAGCTTCCAAAGGGGCCACGCAAATGACTTAGACCAAGAGAAGAAGCACACTCTGAAGTCTCGCTGGGCCAGGCTGCAGGAAGCTGTGGGCAATGCAGACCTGGGAGGCCGTGGGGGAATGTGGTGAATAAACTATGTGAGTCAGAGGTCAGCGCCAGACACACTGGGCATTTGAGGAACAGACACGTGTGCCCACTGGGAGGCACAGCGGAAATGTGCCCGGGTTAGACAGGCCACCTGGCATCCGGTAGGCAGCAGGGAGTCCATGAAAGGCAAAAAGACATGCGAATCTGCAGGCCTTGGGGGCAGAAAGGCCACAAACAGGGTGCCACTGTCGCCGCTATGAAGGCAATTTGATGCACAGACTGCATATTATGAAATACCCCCCGTCCCCCGCGGGGTTTGGGGTAACATCCTGTAACAAACACATTTATATGTCTGCAGTGAAAATATGATTATTCACACCAGAGAGCAAAAACAGACATGAAATCAGTGAGGGTCAGGTTTCGCCACCAAATGAGTTTGCTGTAAACTTACAAAAAAGTTTGGTTGTCAGAGTTTTAGAAATGTTTGAATAGCGAAAAAAGGGGACTGCAAGTGGGTATTTACGAGCCTGAATCTACGCATGTTCCTAACCAAGGCAGCCTCGTGCCCAGAAGGGAAAGTGTGGGGTGAGGCTGGGATGGATGCCCAGCAAGGTCCAACCACCACCCTGCTCGAGACAGCTCCATCTTGTACCTATTTTGTAAATCAGGCTTCTCCCAACAGCTTTAGTCTGGTGAAACAACACAAAATAGTCTAGAAATTGCTGCCCTATTTCAGGACTTGATAATCTATTTACTTATTTATTTTTGTAAAGAGCCATACAGGCCCTGCCAACGGCACAGCTAAGTGGTTGAGCATCGGCCTATGAACCAGGAGGTCAAGGTTCGATTCCTGAGTCAGGGCACATGCCTGGTTGTAGCTCAATCCCCAGTTGGGGGCAGGAGGCAGCCAATCAATGATTCTCTCTCATCATTGATGTTTCTGTCTCTCTCTCTCTCTCCCTCTCCCTTCCTCTCTGAAATCAATAAAAATAAAAATAAATTTTGAAAAGAGCCAGACAGTATATATTTTAGGCTTTGTGGGCTGCGAGGCAAAACTGAAGATATCATGTAGGTACTTAATATAACAAGAGATAAAACAAATTTTTACATATTCTGATTAATGAAATTTAAAACATTATTTATAAAACACTGAAATAGAAATCCCATGAAATTTTCATGTATCATGAAACAATACTCCTGATTTTTTTTTTTCCTGATCATTTAGAAATGTGAAAACCATTCTAAGCTTGCGGGTGGTAACCAAAGAGATACAGACCATATTTGGCCCATGAGTGGGCAGCAGGTTGTGGCTGCTGCTCTAGGTCCTTCCTGGTCAAGCAGGGTCCAGTCCCAGAGTGGACCCACTGGTGACCCCTGAAGGGACCAAGTGAAAGCTGAGGGCTTAAAACAAGACACTCCCCACCTTTGACTTACGAGTCACTTTAGGGGCAAGTGCTTCCTACTTAACTTTTCAAAACCTAAATAAATACCAAATGTGGCATGAGCCATAACTGAAGAAAACTACTTTCCTTAAACAAATGCTTCCTTTCAAAAAAAAAAAACTTTTATAAAAAAGCCTAATGCAACATTTTTACCCTCTTATATTGGAATGATGGTACAGCAGGCTATAAACTTCTTATTTGCATTGCGTGTTGTCAGTAGGTGCCATCATCAATCTGAATCATATTAACAAATGCCCCAGGAACATAAATCACTCAGAACGGGACCATCCTAGCAGTCTCTGAAGGCTGACCGTGAGCTCAAAAGTCCGAGCAGAAGACAGATACCACCATCAGGGGGCAGTCCAGCCATTCCCAGATTCCAGGACACGCTTTGGTGCCCCATGTGTATTTGAGCCCATGTTAATCACCAAGAGGACACATGCTTTTGAATATACAGGTTCCAGGGTCCACTAATGTCTTATCCTGCTTAAGCCAAGAACATGCAATAACAGATTAGACAAACCCTGAATTAAAATGTACAGTCCACCCTCAAAAAGGGTTGGAAATATTTACAGAGAAAGCACATGTGAATAAACTACTTAAAGGTAAACCCAGTGTTTGAAATGGCAATGTGGAAGGTGTTCCCAACATGGAAAGGGAAAACCACAAAATGACCTTTAAAGCTCTGAACGTGTCTGCCAAAAAAGCAAGGCCAACTGACAAAATGAAAATCAAAAGCTTCACAAAAACATCTATGTTCCAGCGGCCTCAAATCTAGAACAATCCCCCCCATCCTTTGAGCGTAAGGAGGTCAGGAACAAAAATAGCATTTACTGAGATCGTACTCTGATTACTTCCTTGAACATTTTCACTAGCCATGCTAAGAACTTATTTTCATCCCCATTTACCAGAAGAGCAAACTGAGGCATACAATTTTAATTAACTTGCTCAAGAATCAGGTCTGAGGTTCATAATCTGTTCTGCATGCTAGAACTTAATAAACAAACAAGCCCATGGACCAAATATGCCCACAACCTGTTTCTGTAAATACAGTTTTATTGGAACAGAGCCATCCATTTATGTATTCTCTGTGGCTACTTTCATGCTCCAATGGCAGAGTAAGTAGTTTCGACAGAGACTGTACAGCCCTCAAAGGCAAAAACAATTAGTCTCCAGCCCTTTGGAGAAAAATGCCACGGTCTAGTCTTTTGTGGGTACCTACCATGCTACAGTCCTCTGCTGGGGAAGCACCTCCACTCACAGGCTCCAATGAGGCATCATCCCAGACAGTCCTTAGATGTTGGTGGCTCCAGGACCTCCTCCCCAAGTGACCTTGACCATGCGTCTGGACAATGGGAGCACTCGTAATGTAAGAACAGCCAATCTAGAGGTGACTTGAGACTTGGTCCAAAGGGCACAATGATGACAACATTGAACCAATCAGATTCACTCCCTCTGAGAGTTTGAAGGAGGCAGCTGAGAGCAGGAAGCAGGAGCAACAAGGCATAAGGAGCAGAGCAAGACTGTGAATCAGCTGAGCCACACTGGCAGTCTGGGCAGAGAGCGGGAGACAAGGTCAAGCAGTCCCTGTTGCACCCCAAGCCTGGTCTGCAGGCTTTTCCTAGACTAGAGGCAGGGACTTCCCTCTTCATCCTTATCCAAGAGCATCGGGAGTGCCCCTCCGCTCCAGGCCACCAGTTCATCCGAAGCCCTGGCCTGGCAGGCTGGTTTCACTATACCAGGCAGCAAGAACCAAAAGGTTAGCATAGTGATGCATGCATCCTCTAAACAAGGCAAAACAAATCCAAGAACACAAGCCTGACTGACAAACACAGACACATTCTATTTTATAGTACTGAGCTATTTATTTGAAGAAAGTTAGTATCGCATGGCCTCTTCCCTATCACCAACAATAACAATAATAAATATTTCATAAGTTAGAATATATACTCAATTATTTATGACATTTTCCTCTATTATTATCATCACCATCTTTACATGAGTGTGTGTGTGTGTGTGTGTGTGTGTGTGTGTGTGTGTGAGCCCTGGCCTGGCAGGCTGGTTTCACTATACCAGGCAGCAAGAACCAAAAGGTTAGCATAGTGATGCACCCTCTCCAAAAACAAGGCAAAACAAATCCAAGAACACAAGCCATGACTGACAAACACAGACACACTCTATTTTATAGTATTGAGCTATTTATTTGAAGAAAGTTAGTATTGCATGGCCCCTTTCCTATCATCAACAATAACAATAATAAATATTTCATAAGTTAGAATATATACTCAATTATTTATGACATTTTCCTCTATTATTATCATCACCATCTTTACATGAGTGTGTGTGTGTGTGTGTGTGTGGTTTTTCCCTCATTTTGAAGCCACCAGGTAAGAGGTGAGGGTTTCTTTTTCGTCTCCCCCTTCTCTTAACAAAAAGACCCAGTGTTTTGAGTTTTCAAGACCACCCAGCAGGAATCTGAAAGTTGGGTTTTTATCCTAATCCTCTAGTTAAAAAATAAAATCCATATTCAAGATCCTGCTATATCAACTTAATCAGGTGTGTGTGTGTTTTTTGTAAGTTAAATTTGATTTCTAAATCCCTTGGGTGATGAGATTTGTGAGTTTTTATCATTTTACTTCTGTCTTAAAAATAGAGACTTGTGTGTTTTCTTTCCAAATCAATCCAACAGAAAGGGAATTATGGTCAATGAATATTAAAATAAGAGTTACCTTTTTACTTGGGAGAATTATTAGCATTTTGATTTGATGGTCTTAGAATTCAAAAATACATTATCAAATCCAAAATACTGGAGTCCTGCAGATTACTCTTCCTCAATACTTTTGTTTTTTATTTGTTTTATGGGGTTTTTTCTAATATATTTTTATTGTTGATAGTATTATAGATATCTCCAATTTTTCTCCTCCTTACCCCTTCTCCCAGCCCCTACCCACCCTCCCAGGTCTTCACTATCCTAGTGCCTGTGTCCATGGGCTATGCATATAAGTATATAAGTTCTTTGATTTATCTCTTCTCGTCCCCCTAATCCCACATCTAGGTATGTCAGTCTGTTCCATGCCTCAATGCTTTTAAAACAAAGAAGGCACAATGGCATGGAATCTGGCTACAGAACAACTCTAAGCCCTGCAGAGAAGTACAAACACACAAATGCTCAAGCCAGTGCGCTGGGTGAAAGGCACGGGCCCAACCCTGCACACGTGAACTGCTCATGACCCTCACGGATGCTTATATGATGTATTGCAAATACCCTAAAGCAGCACTGTAATTACAGGGAGCAATTGATTTTCAAAGTCCTGTATCAAAATTAATACTCATAAAAATAGAATCACCTGAACCAGAGAATTTAGGGATTAGAGCATTTTGAACATTATACTTCAAATTTGTAAAAGCTGTGTGTTAGCTAGCATTCACAAAGGTTTTTAAGAATGGAATAGCTATTGGCATGGTGAACTTACCGTATGTATAATCCAGATATAAAAACTGGGTATTCAACTGCCCCCACCTCATGTTCAGGACTAAAATCAATTAAGTTCACTAACATAATTAAAATGCTGGTCCAGTGACCCATCTTCCTGTGAGCAGGTTTAGAATGTCAGGGAACACTGCATCTGCAGGGGACCAGGAGGGCTGTCCATTACTCAGATGCCTCCCCAGTCAAGCCCTGGCAATGCCATTTCCCATCGGAAGGAATCAGCCCAGAGAGAAGAAAACATTGGCTGATTTTGGTGAGATCGAGGTATATCTTGGAGTGAAAACTGGATCCTCAAAGGAAAGTGCTTTAAAACTCTTGCTTAAACTTAAATGGTACATATACAATGGAATCCATTCATGGACAGAGAAGCTAAACATCAGTCTGCTAGGCCACCACTGCATGTTAAAAATATCCTCCACGAGACTGCTTGATAGGGAAAAATAGATCTTGAACAGAGATGAATAAATCTGTACAACTATGAAATATCAGTTAAGCATGTTGGCCATTAACAATGTTTTAGGAACATTTCAGGTATGTGGAAATACACGAAAACATAATTCTCAAAGTCTGACTTTGAATTTAAACTGGTTCCAGCTGAAGTGAGCATGTCCAGCCAAAATAATGAGTATTTCTTTCCTGGCTTTCCTTTGCCAGATCTCTGAAAGACAGTAGCACTGAATGAAGGCAAGTCCTTCAGAAACAAACAAACAACAAACAAACAAATATAGATAATCACTCCTTTTGGATTTCTAGATAAATTATAGAGAGTGAGAATCATATTTGAGAAGCAGTCTACATTTTTCAAAGAACTTCTATAGACCTCATTGGATCTTCAAAAGAGCCCTTCTTAGGAAAAAGGACATTCAAGTCTAAAACAAATAATTTTATTCCTCCCATTAAAAAAAATTCTGACCCATAAGATAATCTCCATTTTTCAGATTTTAAAAGCTAGTTTTCCTTATCATGGCCCAAAATCTGCAGGAACAAGGATTTCTCCCCAACAGTGAACTCCATTTTATGAACTCCTTATCTACCAAGATTCACCTCTGCGAACCTCCGCAAATCCCTGGTTGTGAAGCCCTGATAGGAGAAGCTAGCTCAAGCAAGTTCAAGAATGTTGGGGAGGAAATGCCCGACCAGCTGCAGCCAAGCAAGGGGTGGAAAGTGGAGTTAACTGTACAATATTGTGTATATTTATCAATTGCAGATAAATGAGATCACATAGATACTCTTTAGAGTTCCATCTTTATTGTTGTAATTTAATGAGTAGAAGATAAACATGTTTGATTTTGACTTCCATCACCGTAATACTTATCAGTTCTTAATTAAAGAACTGAAATTCTCAATTGTTAAGTTTTCCTACTCTGGTGATTTTCAGAAAAGTGATTTGTAAGGCTATGGATGAAATACTATGTTTATTTTCTTTTTTAAAGGTACACTTATTTGCACTTCTATCATCTGATATATTACACTAGAGGCCTGGTGCACAACATTTGTGCACTGGGAAGGGGGGGTCCCTCAGCCCGGTCTGTGCACTTTTGCAGTCTGGGACCCCTCGGAGGATGTCCGACTGCCAGCTTAGGCCCGCTCCCTGTGATCCTGGCTTCTGGCTGAGTGATGCTCCCCCTGCGGGAGTGCACTGACCACCAGGGGCAACACCTGCATTAGTGTCTGCCCCTGGTGGTCAGTGTGCGTCATAGTGACCGGTTGTTCCGCCGTTTGGTCAATTTGCATATTAGGGTTTTATTACATAGGATAGTAATATATATTTAAATTTATATCCCCTAATAGAAAATCACAAGGACACCTCATTCACAGGTATGGCCTAACTCTGTGGTCGGCAAACCGCGGCTCGCGAGTCACATGCGGCTCTTTGGCCCCTTGAGTGTAGCTCTTCCACAAAATACCACGTGCAGGCGCGCACATACAGTGCGATTGAAACTTCGTGGCCCATGCACAGAAGTCTGTATTTTGTGGAAGAGCTGGTATTTTGTGGAAGAGCCACACTCAAGAGGGCAAAGAGCCACCTGTGGCTTGCGAGCCGCAGTTTGCCGAGCCACAGTTTTCCGACCACTGGCCTAACTCATAACAGGCACTCAATTATTGAATGATTACGTAAATAATTTGGATTCCATATTGTGGAAGGGAGAAAAAAGTTTAGGCCTCTCAAAATACTTACATGATTTGTAGAACGTACTCCATAGGCAAATGAAAAGAAGTCCAATGGGAAGGCCTCCTAAGCAAAGGCAGGGCAATCAAGACAGGCCCAGTCTAAACCTGAATTTCTCTGAATCAGCTATACTACTTAAGCTCATACACTGCTCCACTCAGCCAATGGCAATTCCGGAGAGAGGCAATTGATAATAATTACGTTTTCTGCCTTCTCTTGGGTTATGAATTTATCATGATGTAAAAGTTGAGCTACTCTGATGCCATGTTAACAATGATAAACACCATAAAAACAAAAAGAAACTAAATTTAAGCATTTAGAGGGACTTTATTAAACAAATTAACTAAGCAAAGGCAAAGCCATGCAATTATGGAAAACAGGTAGCAACACTCTGGCTGGCTATTTTTGACACCCACCTGAGAACAGATTTCAAATGCCCTCATGTCGGCAGGTACATTATCACGTGTTTTATTGTTGTTCACAGCTGCAATTTGATTAATTTGTATTCAGAAAGTCTAAGTGGGAAATGTGCAACACATAGTAATATACATTTTTTTAATGAACACAGTGAAATGCCTAAGCCACAGTTCATGAGCTCAACCAGTGAGTAAAATCCATAAAAGAGTTTAAAAAAGGCTTTGAAATAAATTGGTCTGATAGGAAAATTGCAATAGGAAGCCTCCCTCCACTATGCTACTTCTTAAAAGGAAGGAAGGAAACAAAACTAAGGCCGAAGAAAAAAACAAACAAAGGTTGAGTAATGTCAAGCTGCCAGAATCATCAATGTTCTAATAATTCATGTTCCTGACTCCTTGTTCTCTGAGCATTTCCAATGAAATCCAAAAACACCTGTGATGACTCACACCAACAGACTTGTGCACCATAGTCAGCCCTAAAACAAGGGATAATGATACCTGTTAAACCCACTACCTAAAGGCAATCTTGGAGGTTCTTAGGAATACTGAACCAACTCTCTGTTTTCTGCACTAAGGAGATAGACATGGCATGGATAATGGAAATGAGTGGAAAATATATATCATTGGTTTGAGAATACACAACCTGATCCGTCCCTCCCCTCCACAGCCCCGGAGTCTATGCTCCTAGCTGACTGATTTTCATGATCATGCTTCCCCTGCTCAAAGAGAATGTACATCCCCTTTCACACTGACCATAGAACTAGGTCTGAGACCTTGCTTTCTAGCTGGAGATAACAGTTTTCTCATTTGAAAACCTTTGCGAATTATCACAGCTATGACAACAGACACTCAACAGTTGACAGTGTTCTCATTGCAAAGTATTATCAGCTACCTCGGGTAACTCAAAGAGGCACTAAGAGTGGTATATTAGCAGGAAAACATAGTCATCAATATTACTGAAATGCATTTTGGGTTTACTTTTTCATGATTTCCCATGCTTAAAAGTCCTAACTGCATTCCCAGGCCTGCTGCCATGAACACAGCCCAATCAAAGCCTATACCAATCAAATGTGTGCATAATGATGCTCATGTTCATTTCCACCAGAGATAACATGGACAGCTAACCTACGGGACCTGGCCTTTGTAAGCCCATTACAGCATCACAGACATGACTGTAGACCTGTCTGTAATTCAAATATTTTCCCAAACCTTCCCTAGCAGCACATCGTGGGTGGATTGGGAGATGCTAAACTGTAAACCAGGAAGGGAAAGAAACTCTTTGACATGGTGCTCTCAGGGGCAGAGGGTTGTGAGGTGGTGTGGAGGGGAGGGTATCAGCTACTAGAACTTGGCGAGAAAAGCTGGTCTGGATGGAGGACTCTGCTAAGGTTTCACTCATGGAATTCCACATGGTTATGGCTTAAATGGGCCACAGACACTGAAACAACCCACATAACTCAAAAACAAAAAGTGTGGGCTGGGAACGTCAGACCTGCAGAAACTCTAGGAACAGAAATGACTGCTTCCTCAGGCTAATCACACCAAGTCCTCTAAGTACACACCAGGTCCCAAACAGCCCGTTTCATTATTTAAAAAAAAAAAAATTATTACAGAACAAACTGCATTTCTAAAGGACCAGATATGAGTGAAATCGTAAAACGGTAATGATAAAGTTAAGGTCCCGGCCATGGCCTGGTAGCTCAGTTGGTTAGAGCTCCGTCCCAATACTCCCCAAGGTTGTGGATTCAATCCCCAATCAGAGCACATGTAAGAATCAACCAATGAATGCATAGCTAAGTGGAACAACAAATCAATGTTTCTCTCCCTCTCTCTCCCCTCCCTCCATATCTCCCTTCCTCTCTCTTTCTAAAATCAATTTTAAAAAGTTAAAGTCAAAAGAAGCTATTTGATCAAGAATCAGGAAGTTGAGGTTCCAGTCCTTTCATTTCTTTAAAAAATATTTATGGAGTCTTGTTGAGTATTCACACTAAGATCCTTACTTTTATTTTGAAATGGAGAATTAATATTTGCTCTTACTGGTATATTAAATTCAATCAATAGGAGTGATTAAGCAGACATATGATCATATGTTGGAAGGATCCTATACATACAGCTATACAAATGGGACATACTGATATTATTTTATTGAGTCAAATGACAAGCTTCTTAGTACAAACTAGCCGTGGCAAAATTCAAGATAACAAATGAATTAAGGTACTGAGTAGAGGTCAGGTGACCAAGGAGACTCCTGTTAAGTCTGACTTCCTATGTAACACTATGAAGGACTCAAAAACACTTATGCTGGAGTTTATGGACACTCGGAACAGGAAGCCACCAGAGCCCCACCCTGACTGAGCATGTTCCACAACTCCAGAAGGGAGAATCGTAAATGAATGATCTGCCAGCTGACACTAAAACCATGAAAGACAAAACCTGGATGTTACATTTGTCAACTAATGACATTCACCAAAAAGCCCAAACTTTAAAAGGCCTACAGTGTGCATTTTTAAGTCATCTGAAATCCTGTTTCATCTAAGGGCATATGATTCCTGTTCATTCGGCAATGTCTACAGAGGGGAGAACGGTTATGCCTCTGGGGTCTTCTCCCATTGAGGCCTGCTTTCCTATGCAGTGACGACATTGTTTCAGGGGTAAGAGAACCCCTTGGACTTTGCGATGACCTGATGACCTCCTTGTATCCTGTTACCCACCCTCACTCTCCATACAAAGGATAGAGAAGAAGGGCCCCTGGAGAGGGGAGAAACATCCAAGTGCTTGTGATGCTGTCCTTCAGGGCCCTAGAATGGGACCCCTTCCCAGCCCACTCCACCCATGACCCCGGGCAGAGGCTATTTGATAACCGTAACTCTATTGGCCAGGGAGATGGTCCATAGGCCATGCTGGTATGGTGTCCTGGTGACATCTTGTGGTGAAATAGGATAGAAATAAGCCTAAAGTCCTACCCATGGCTGCATTTGGGTTAACTAGAACTTGAGTTCACCTTTGTGCTTCTACCTGAGGAACTTCACACTTGATCCCTCTTTCTCTGAAGAATAGTCCATAAATGAGAGGCATATGCTGAGGTCCAATGGACACAGAGGTTTAACCACAAACCAAGGCAGACACTTGGCAGAGGTGATTCTACATTAAGAAAGCAGCAACTATTGTTAGATGAGTGGTCTATATTTCCAAAGAGATAAAACCACTGATCATCTACTCCAATGGACTCATCAATAAGAAGGTGGCAGGAAGGAACAGTGGCATACCGGTGAAGGTGGTCAGGTAACGTGCACCTAGTTCTCAAGACTCCTTAAATAAAGCCTGGTTTAAGATGGTAAAAATTCCCTCAAATGTGTGTGAAAAGTTGTTCTTACTAGTATTCAATTAGGCATTCTATACTCCTGAATTATATAATTCACGAAAGGTAAACTCAAGTCATTTATCTGAGGTTAAAAATGAATTATGGACAAGAAAAAGATTCTACAAATAAAATGTTTCCATAATAATATTAAGAGCCTACCTGACTGTGATTACAAATATAGATGAACAGATTGCATAGCACTGAGAATGCTAACAGAAAAGTTAGACCATTTGCATTGAGCACTAAAAAGTACAACATAAGTGCATTTACATAAGTGCATTAATATAAATACCTCTTTGTGTCCAAAGTCATCTCTTCTTAAACATTTAGAAGGCAAGAGGTGCAGATAATAGAAGTGAGATGAATCTGTCTATGTGAATCCTTATGTCCGGGAAGAGCTCTTAGCAGACTGGCCGGGTCAGGGGAAACGCATTTCCTGTGTATGACACACTGAAGCTGTACCTTTGATAAGTGTGTCCATCAGCAGGAAGCACAGCACAGCCAGGCCTGGCCCTCGGTACCGATTCAGTGTGACAAGGCACTAGACCGATGCACACATTTGTTAGCTAGTGTTGTCTTCAAGAGTAGTAGCCTGGCAGTGAGGCCTGAGCCGCACAAGAAAACATCACAGGATAAGAAGGAAGCAAGGAAAGGAAGGAAGGAGGGAGGGGGAGGGAGGGGGAGGAAGAGAGGAAGAAGGGAGGAGAGGAAGGATGGGAGGGAATAAGTTAGTTTCTAGTATTTTCTAGGCAGCACCAAGGAAAAATATTAAGATGTTTCTTGCAGAATATACATCCCTGGGAATGCTGAGGTTTTAGACATAAGACCTGGAGATTCGCAGTGGTAGGTACCTTCCCTTAGATGCCTGAGAAGTGTCAGGCTTGGGGCCATTTCCAAACTGAATTAAACCTAACCACCAATCCCAGGGGGTGGAGTTAGAGCAAGGTACTGCCATGGGGCTCACCTCTGAGAGTTTAAGAGTATCCGTCTCCCCGATCATTCACTCCACTAACTTCTTAAAGATTCCCAGATGTTTCTGAAGAATAGATAATTAAGCAGTCTATGCTTTCAATCTGAGTCAAAATGCCACGTTTTTGTTTGGTTTTACTTTGTTTTGTTATTATTACTATTATTATTTTAGATGCAGATATCTAAATGATATCTACTGTTACAATGAAGAAGGGTTTTTAAAGGCATAACAACTAAATGCAGAGACCTTAGAGGACAGGCTGATCGATGTGGCTACATTTAAATTAAACATAATTTTTTTAAAAGATCGTGAGAAAATAAATACCTGTGATATGCCCAACAAAGGGTTAACACTCTTCCTGAGCACATACAGACACAGTGCTAGAAATCAGTCAAAGGACATGATTAGGCCATTTTCAAAGGAAGGCACTGTTAAGTACATAAAAACTGTTCAGCTTCACTAATAATCAAGGAAACGCACAGTAAAATTAGATTCAACCTGGCTTAGAAAATGATACCTTTTTTTTTGGTTAAAATATAGGTAAGTAGCCTCTCAGTCTTTCAAGAGGGCAATTTAGCAATTTCTCTCAAAGCCTACCCTTACCCTCGGAACCAGCACTTGCAGGCACACTCAGCAATCACTCACCGGGGTGAGCTGCAAATTCACTCATTGCAATTCCGTGTACAATAGAGGAAAGTGTAAATAACCTGTATGTCCGACAATAGGGACTGGGCAAGTAAATTATGGCCCACTCGTATATTAGGGCACTGGGCAACTATTAAAAACAATTCTGCTGAAGGGTTTAGTAGCACAGAAATACTGTTAAGTGGGAAAGGGCAGTTTTTAGGACAATTCTATTTTCTTTTTTTGACCTGCCTATATTTTAAAATTTTTTACAAGCAATATAGGTTTGGGACATCAGAAACGATACATGTGAAATAATCACACACACAAAAATTGTTCCACTTAATCAGCAAGGAAAACTAATGAATATGCTCCCTCTAGTCCCTTCCTCTCCACTGACAAGTCATGGGAGCTTCCGCAGTCACTTAATGCATTTGGGGCTCCGTCTACTCATCTATAAAACAGGAAAAATAACACCCCCCATACCTTAGACATACGGAGAAGGCTAACAACACAATTACATGAATTTGCTCTCTCTAGACAGGCTATTTTGTTGTGTTATTGTTCTTTCGGAAACTCTGTTGTCCTAATAGCCACGTAGAAAACAATTTCTCAGCTCTAATTAACAAATGTGTCCCCTGAGGTAGGTTCAAACGCCCACCCCACCTCCGCCCCCAATAGCTCTGCAACTGAACTCAAGCACAGTCTCCCTTCCAGAAGCTGACGGGGAACTTCACCGGCCACATCAGCCTCTTGAGGAGCAGCCAAGTTTGAAGAGGGCAAAAGGGTGTGTCCCGTGCGAAAGAAAGCAGGGTTTCTCAGCTCAGCACCGCTCACTTTTGGGGGCCAGACCATCCTTTGTGTGGGGCCTGTCCAGTGCCTTGCAGAGTGTGTTAGCAGCTGGCCTGAACTCACTAGATGCCAATAGCCACCCATTCCCCCTAAGATGTGACAACCAGAATGTCTCCAGACATTGCCCAATGTCCAGAGGGGTGGGGGTGGGGGCAGCTGCCCTGGTCCAGAACCACTGCACACCGTTTAAGAAAGGCACTACTTTCTTTTCTTTTTTCTTTTTTTGTTAATCCTCACCCAAGGATATTTTCCACTGATTTTTTTTTCTTTTTTTTTAAGGAGAGTGGAAGAGAGAGGGAAAGACAGAGAGAAACATTGATGTGAGAGAAGCGCATCGGTTGATTGCCTCCTGCACACGCCCGACCAGGGCCTGGCTGGGGAGGAGCCTGCAACCAAGGTAAGTGCCTTGACTGGAATCAAACCTGGGACCCTTTGGTCTGCAGGCGGACACTCTATCCACTGAGCCAAACCGGCTAGGGCGGCACTATTTTCTTGTTATGAATGGGCATGGCCTGTAAGCAGCAGATCACCAGATCAAATACGTGATGGTCTCAAGCATATACTTCCTTGGCAGGAGAGTCCATGCCACGCCTCAGCCAGGATCTCCGGAGACTGAACGGGAGATGACAGGGACTGCTTTACCCCCCCACCTCCCTTCTCAGCCTTGAGCAAAAGCAAAGGGCCGGCCCCCTGAACCCGCAGCCTATCTGCATCTCCTCCGAGAGCCCGTTCTCAAAGCGCTACACGGGAGCGTGAAGATCTTTTGTGAGATTACTTATCTCCAGCGTGTGTCACTTTTTCAGCGCCATAAAACTGAAATACTTGAAATAGATGTCACTACATTTGTCATGAACTGACATGGCCAATTAATATTACAAATTCACCATGGAGAAACGCTTCCAGCTCCCAAGGTATAAACTGCTGAACATCACAATTTCGTCTTGTAACAATGGGCCAACCTCACCAGGGCTATAAATACGCCGGGCGAGAGCCTGATTAAATGGCAGAAAGTGCTGTTCACGGGGACTCGCTTTGCAGGGTTGACACTTGCACGGTGCCCAAAGTTAACAGGGACCACCGGTGTCTTGCCTGCAAAATATATTTTTTTCCAATCTTTCTTCCAGGAAAAGTTGACTGCTGCAAACGATGTGATTTTTTCTCCTTACAGCTAGCACTTGGCACACTCATTACATGACAAGAAAGATTCTGGACACAGGTTGTCCCAAGTTATTTGCCATTTAGCGATATAGGCTTTTCTCTTTCTTGCTTTATTTTTAAATGTATTTTTTATTGTTGATAGTATTACAGACATCTCCCATTTTCCCCTCCTTTACCCCCCTCCTCCCAGCCCCTACCCACCCTTCGGTCTTTCTTGCTTTTTTTTATTAAGTGGTGTCATAGCCAAACTCTCGTTCCTAATGAGGCACAGTTTGGCCCTTGGCCCTGAAGAAATACGTGTTGGAAATGAACTGGAAAATGACACTTGGCCTCTCCTTAACGTCCCATGAGCCGGCTCTGCCCCCTGGGAGTCAGCCAGATTCTTTTCCCGTGACCATTTTATAACCAGAAGGGGTGAGGGGGTGGGAGGCCGTTGCTCCAAGTCACACAGCGATTTTGGTGATTTCCAAACACTCTCCATTCACGGCTGGGAAGGGAGGGCATTTGAAGTGACCTCCACGGAATACTTTCAGGGCTGAAAGGCCTAGACCTTCCTTTCTCGGCGGCAGTTTCAAGTTCAGGTCCTGTGGCTTAGTTCTTTCTATTGTTGGTTTAGAGGACGGAGAGAGCATTCAGGAAAGAGATTGTGTACTAAGGAAAAAGAAGTAGTAGCCAACAAATTACCCCAACTGAATAAATTGAGTCAGCTTTGGAAATGAGGTTTTTGGAGGAAGGTGAGACCTATATGCATGAGTGTATGAAATCAGAGAGAAATGTGTCAAAAACAAATTACAACTCTTCCAAATACAGGATTCCACATGAACGGATGTAATCATCGCCATCCGTCAAGCTCCATGTGTGCATTATGTCCTGCATTTCATCAGACAGAGTTAGCTCTTGGGTCATTAATTAGCAACCTCCGTTCTAGGTACCCGGATACGAGAAAGGCTATAGAGCACACGGTCCCGCCTGTGCGGTGATTCATTTTCTTATCTACTTCTCTTTATCTTCTGTCATTTTGCTAAAAGTGCCCTCTGAAGGAAATCAAAGAGGTTTCTCTTAAAACAGTGGTTCTCAACCTTGGCTGCACATTAGAATCACCTCATCTTTTAAAATCCTGATTTCTGGGCCTCATCCTCTGGAAATTCTGTTTCTTTGTTACTAATGCTGTGGCCTCACCCCATAACAAAGAAACAGAATTTCCGGAGGATGAGGCCCAGAAATCAGGATTTTAAAAAGATTCCCAGGTGATTTTAATGTGCAGCCAAGGTTGAGAACCACTGTCTTAAAAGGAAAACATGCAAATCTTTGCTCAGAGTTCACCGAAGAGGAGATCGCTTTCCTCAAAGTACACTTACTTAAAGTCACTTGCTAACTTCTTTGCATCTAATACCAAAACAAAAAAAGCTATAAGAAGTGGTATATATTTACATTAGATTTTTCCCCTTATTCTGTCAGTAATGGAATCTTCCTGTTTTATGGAAACTGAACCACTCCATACAAAGCACAGTTTACTCCAAGACAAACAGAAATTATAGAAAATATAAAAATCCGATTAAACCCTTTAATCTCTAACTTTCCAAGCAGGTGAATTAATATAGAGGACATTCAAGATTTACTTTCTTTAAGCTCCAACAGTAAAGAGAGTTTCAAAGTCATTCTCAAAGCTCCGGAGGTTTTTTTAAATCCAAATCAACCAAGCTTAACTCTGCAGTGTGATATCTAATAAAACCTACTGTAGATTTACCTGCTTAAAGATACATGGTACATTTGGATAAGAGAAAAAGAAAATCGAGAATCTAAAGCTATAGTGATCCAATGGTTAAAATTTTTGAATAAAGGTTTCTTGTTTCAAGTAATAAACCCAAGCTTCTCAGAGGATATTCTGAACCTTGATTTTAGAATAAGCCCAAAAAGAAATTACTGGAGCAAACACAAGGTGAAGAGAAAAATTATAAGCATGTTTTCCTGTAAGGTCCCCACTCTGTAACTGTGAGAACTGCATCATCACATTCGAGCTCAGAATAGCCATTAGGGCAGCGGTTCTCAACCTGTGGGTCGCAACCCCTTTAGGGGGCAAACGACCCTTTCACAGGAGTCGCCTAAGACCATCGGAAAACACATATATAATTACATATTGTTTTTGTGATTAATCACTATGCTTTAATTATGTTCAATTTGTAACAATGAAAATACATCCTGCATATCAGATATTTACATTACGATTCATAACAGTAGCAAAATTACAGTTATGAACTGTAATTTTATGGTTGGGGGTCACCACAACATGAAGAACTGTATTAAAGGGTCACGGCATTAGGAAAGTTGAGAACCACTGCATTAGGGTCTTTTAATTCTTCTTGGTCCTTGTCAGATCATCACCCATAAACTGCTTTTCTTGGGGGGAAGTGTACATGGTTTTCTTCTCCCTAAATTTCTTATATAAGAAAACATTAAGCATATTTCAAGTGAAAAATTAGTCATCAATAGCCATGTCAAAGATTAAACACCCAAGCTAAGACAGCTGAGTTAAAAAAGGTTATAAAATGAAACAGAAAGCTTTGATTTCCTAGTTGTGATCTGAAGGTACTATTAGAGGCTGTTGGGAAAGAATAGTTAGAAGGCCTTTGGGGCATATTTCAGTAATGCAGTTATGACCAAAAGGAGTGTTTGTTAGGCACTTGTCATTCACTGTAGTAATTATGCAAACGGAATAAACCAAGTCGGCTTTGAAACTAAGGCTCTGGAGTAAGGCGAGAACTGAATGACTGATGTTATGAAATCAGAAAGAAACAAGTTCATGTTGTCATTTTGCTTACACCATGATGTAACTGGCCTTTGTAAAAGTCACTGATATCACTTATGAGACCCAAGATGCGCAACTTCCAACTGAAGAAAACAGCAAACTAAACCCCAACACGTCACAGACAGCAATGGATAAAGATTTTGAGTGAGTGTCCTGAATAAACAAACATTAGCAATCATTGGGCATTACCTTACTTAGATACCATAGATTAGAAGGATAAACCATTTTAAATTAAATTTGAATTCATCAAAATACACTTTAGAGAATAATCATACTGAGGATGATTCAAGAGACACTTTTAACAATAATATTACAGGTTTTTTAATACATAATTCACATACCAATCAATTCATCTATGTAAAGTGTACAATTCAATGGTTTTTAGCTTATCCCCAGATATGTACAACCATCACCACTGACATGGAGGTGGGGAGGGGTGGGGAGAAAAAGAAGGGGAGAGAAGGGGAGTGAAGAAGGAAAGTTAGGAAAAGAGTAGAAAGAGACTTGGAGGCACACAGGCTATGGCCGCTCTCGCGGTATTTGCTGTTGCAGGATTTCTCACTATTTCCCACGGTAATAGAGCTCGATCTGCCTGGTTGCCAAATCAACTCCCTTCCCAAATAAAGTGAGAGAGAAAGCAAAAGAAAACTGTTCATTCGCAAAACTGAGACTCACCCAGTTAAAAAATTAAGTTGTACAGATCAGAAATGTAATCATAGGAGACAAGCTCTGAGAGCTTTTCAATCACTGTGGGGCTGCATCAATTTAAAGTCATGTTACATTAAAGAGGAAAACGTCTGGGAGAGCCTCCCCGTGTCACTTTAGATTAGATTTGTTGTTGTTATCAGGCTGTGCATTTTTGTCGGCTTCATTTTACATTTTAAAGACATGGCTTAATGCCTATAAATAAGAAACATGTAACCTATGACTTGTTCTCGGTCGCCCAGAGATTAGTAGGCAGCACAAATGAACATGAAGAGGAAAACGCACAATGTTCCCCCGGATTCACATTAACATATTAACTAACTTCCTTGCAGTAATCTAACATAGGGCAACTTCAAATCCAGTGTTGCTGTGTTTTAACTCTGCTCCACTTCATTTAAGAGTTACACAAAAATCAATCTGTGGTCTCTCTCCCTTCACCTACTCTACCATGTAGGAGGGAATTGGAAAATTCCATCCAGTTTGTCTCCGTGTCTCGTCAAGTGCGACTTCCCTCATCTCACCAAGATCTTGTTAAATTGCATATGAGTTTCGTTCTGGGCTCGGAGGACTTCCAAACATCAAGTTGCATAAAAGTGACACTTCACCAATTTAAGTGATAAGTTTTCAAATTGTGAAGCGTCTAATTGCAACGATAAATTCACCTTGTTTTCCTCCATGGCCAGACATCTGTATCTTTAACAAACAACAGTGGCAGTTTAAAAACAATTAGACTCAAAAACTCTAATGAATAAAAATCACTGTCTCCATAGATAGCACATGAGCGTGGCTGTACAAGGCGCACACTCACAGCTAAGGGCTCTCCCAGCCAGGAAGCAATGCCTTCTCTACGTTGATCTCTAAGGTGGAGACCACAGTGAACATCAAAATTCTAGAGAAAACAATTAAAACCTCATGCTCATCAATGCAGCAGTCTTATTATTACTTTTTTTTCCTTACAGGAAGCAGAGTGGCCTTCATTTTGGTTGACAGTGGCATTCGATTAAAGATCGGATGCTCCCTCACAGAGTCCAATCATGATGTCCACCAACAAACTGCCTCTTAATGACAAGGACATGAAGAAGAGCAAAGGCAGGAAGGGCAAGGGGCAGTGAAAATCGAGGGGGGGTGGATGGGGTAGGTCTCTGCTTCCCAAGGAAGAGGCCACTCCTGAAATTCAAGACACTGGATATGAGTTTCCAGACTGGCTGAGTGGTCAAGGGCATGAAGTCTGGAAGGATTCTTGAGGGTCATTTGACTGCACTCCATTTCCAGTGTAAATGCTGACTTCGGAACCCGGCTGCACAGAAGATGAGTCTCCGCGGCCTCCCAGCACACAGAGTTATTTATCCCTGAACCCCTATATATTAACCACCTTTGCCCGTTCGGTGAAATAACTTTGTTGAATGAACGTATGAATCTTAGCATCGACCTATGGACCAGGAGGTCACGGTTGATTCCCAGTCAGGGCACATGCCTGGGTTGTGGGCTTGATTCCCAGTGTGGGGTGTGCAGGAGGTAGCCAATCAATTTTTCTCTCTCATCATTGATGTTTCTCTCTCTCTTTCCTTTACCTTCACCTCTAGAATCAATAAAAATATCTTTTTTAAAAAAAATAGGTGACTCATTAACAAACAAAGACATAACATCAAATCCACTAAGGGCTGAATGGAGTGGAGCACAGCTAGGCATGAAGGTTAGAGAGAAATGAAGGCTGGCTGCGCTCTCACAAGCTTTGCCACCCACCGGGGACTTGGGGCATGAACATGAGAAAAGTGTGAGGCAGTGTGGTTAAAGGGCCTGGGTGGTGAGGACACCAGTTATTCAGAGGAAGGTGCAGTCCCCAGGGGCGGAGGTCAGGAAAGCAGCCTCAGGGGAGGTCAGACTTGAATGGAGGGGTGCTGATGATGGGGCTCACCCCTGCAGACACTGATTGGGTGCTGAGTGCCAGCACCTGCTGGGTGAGTTACAGGGTCTTCAGCTAACCCTCACAAAAACCCTCAGAGGTAGCAACAATTACCAACCACATGTTACAGATAAAGAAGCTCAGAGAGGTTTATTGCTTGGCCAAAGCTCACATGGGTAGGAATGGGTGGGGTTGGACTTGGACTCTCAGTCTGACCCTGAAAGCCCTGATACTCCTGGCCCCAGGAAGAGCAGTGACTTTAGGGGCAAGCCTGTGGCATAGACAGGGATCCTGAGACCCTACAGTCTGCAATGTGGGAGCTGAAGTGGCACCGCGATGAGCCCAGCTGCGCAGTCAGGGCCATAGGCGGCAGGGGTGGGAGGTGAATCTGCCTGGCAAGGGACCCCTGCCCCGGTGGCTGAGGGGGCACACGCCACAACACAGGCGGCACCTCCTTTCGGAGCTCAGAAGAGCCGAGGCAGCCGCACCGAGGCTTACAGAGAGTGACATGTTGATCAGCGCCTGCTCTGCAGCAGGGCCCGTCCCCTCACACCCGGACAGGTCTCAGACAGCCTCCTGAAACCGCCCTGGGGGCCCCAGAGGCCCTGAGGTCTCCACAGCTTGTCACTCAGGCACCGAATACACTTAGTCTAATTGGATATTATTCCTCCTTTATAGAGCCAAGCAGGTTGTTACCTAGTTCCCTGGGTAAGACATTTGCAGCTTCATTTTGCAATTACATCTCCCTGGTATTTGTCATGGCACAGAAGTGAAATCCTTGTGTCGCTGGTCCCCAATGTCATCTTTTCCTTCTGTTTAAAACATAGGTGCCATACCAGGTCTTTTTTAATCTGTAAGTGCTTTTCCGACCTCTAGAAAAAAAAAAGAAGAAGAAGAAAACCCTGCGATATCTGACCAATTATTTTCTAATCCACATTAAAAATAAATGCCACTTCCATTGCCACCGTGGCAGTCGCTAGAACTGCTCACAATTGTCCTGGCTCTTCGATTCTTGGGGGCACAGATTAGAATTGCATGCACTTTCCTCTCCTTTCAGAATCAGGCGTGGCTGTGGACTTGTTTTGGCCAATGAACTGTAAGCAAAGGTAATAGTTCTAGGTGGGAGCTTAGAAGCCAGGCACTGATTTGCCATGTACCCTTCCCTGTACTGCAGAAACAACAGAGGTGTGTGTGAGCGATGGTAGTGAGGTCATCCTGGATCCCTGAGTGACTTTAATGAGCAGACCCTGCCCCCTTCCCATCCTCTTTGGTCAGATATCATGACTGAAAAATCACTGAGATCTGGGGATGTTTGTTACTACAGCACAACCAATTACATCCTGACTGGTAGAAGCCAGTTCCAGTTTCATCTTTGTGTCCCACCTCCTTGTCACAAAGTCAGCTTTCTTTCTGGCTCCCAACATTATGGGATTGCTCATGAGTTATCAAGGGTCACTCCTTTGCTTCCCCAGGCACATCACTGCGATACTTAGGTCCCCAGGCCCTTTGGAAAGCCTTGGTGAGGTCTCTTCTGAGGTTACATCTCTTCATACCAGCCTAGACTAATCAACCTCTGCCCTTAGAGAAGAAATCAACCCACTCCTTCTCCCGCTAGTGGGTCTTCCTTCTGTAACAGCATCTGATGCCTGAAGAAGCAGAAAGCGCAATGTTCGCAGCTGCACTGCTGCTGAGGCCGAATGCCGCTCTCTGGAGTAAGGCTGATACCTCAGCTGAGCACCTGTTGGGAATGGGCAGTTCATAGCCTTATATTCCAAGGAGGACATCTGTTATTTTGCAGACATATTAGTATTTCTTTAGCGTAAATTCCTAGGAGTAGAATTGGGGTATATTTATTACACATACACTAAACAGATAATGTCAACTGGGGCAAGTCAGTAGTTTGCTGAATTCTTTCATGCCTCTTAAAGGAGATGTCAGAAAAATCAAAACCCCCTGACCTTTTATTTACAAATGAAAGATGGCTTTTGTACCTGTGATTTTTGAGCAGGATAAATATACCCCAAGATATATTATTAAAACTGAAGATGGATGCTTGTTGCCTATGTGCCATTATATTTCCAAATAGAGAATACTTTGTTTTCTTATAATCCCATTTTTAAAACTAAGGCTGTTTTGTTAATTTTGGCTTTAGGAAACAGTTTTCAAGAAACCTGTCTTTGTAAGGAACCTTTTGACAGAGCAAGGAGCCTTTTGACAGAGCAATTCTACTCCTAGGAATTTACGCTAAAGAAATACTAGTATATCTGCAAAATAACAGATGTCCAAGACAATTCATTTCAGCATTGTTTACAATACACTTAGAAGATCAGGAACTTCCCAAATGGCATGGCAACGGACAGAGAACCAATTCCATTAAGAAACATCCATATCATGAAACACTATACAGCTATAGAAAGGAAGTACAGAGGTTGAAAGGGCTGCTGACTCTCAAGGGAGCGGTGCCTGTGGAAATCACACTGACACACTGAGGCTGGCTTCCCTGGGCCTCTGCAGGTGCTTTCTGATGCCAGGTGTGATCTCCTATCTGTGTGGCTCTCTCCGGCTCTCTAAACATGGTTCTCTCTGCTCGAATATCACTTCACCAACAAAGCCTTCCCCAGCAACCCTGACAAAAGCGCACAGTAGGCTCACTATACATATCTAATGAATGAGTGAATGAGTTTATAAAGTCCTTCAAAACCATGTCTGTGGACTCCTTATGGTATATCAGTCCCATGCAACAGCCATGAGGAGGCTCAACTGGTCCCAGCACCACCTTTCTGAGAAGCAACGTCCCCCCAGGCCCACAGGGAATGGCAGCACCGGAACTGAGCCCATGGTCACTCTTCCTCTCCCACGGAGCCAGGCCAGGGCCAGAATCAGAACCAAAATGAACTCCTTTCAGGCGTCTAGCCTTTCAGTAGGAATATCCGAAGTATCTTTAATCAAACTTGAGAGGCTCAAATTGCCCACAATTCTAGAAATGCCTCCAGTTACTATGGATTTATCAGTGAAGAGAATGAAATAAAGAAAATTTGTTTCATAGTTAAAGCCAAGGCCACTTTATCCCAGATGTGCTTAAATCACTTAGCTCTTAACAGAATCTTTAACTATAAATATACTAAATTTGGTAGTAGGATAGATTAACTACAAAAGGAAATTAACACTGCCTTAGAGAATGGAGATAACATATTAAACCACTGATAGGCTACTTCTGAGAATTATAACTGGGTAGACCTAACATTTTTAAATGGATATTAGAGATGATGAAATACTGCTTGGCCACCCTCAGAAATACAATTGAATTTACATTGATTAAGGAAGAGGGAGGAAAGCTAGCATTATATGAGGCCTTCCATTAAAAACTTTAAACAAGCCCGAAAATGGTGCCTTAGGAAATAGGTTCGGGTGACTAAACGGTGTGTCATTAGTCCCCCGGCAAGAAACTGCAGTACTTAGTTCCCTTATGCATGGGTGTGCGCAGGATTTCATCAGTGAGTAAATTAACACTTGCCTTCCAAAGAGACCGGCAGGAACACCCCAAGTTTGCGAGCCTTTGTCGTTAGCCCTGTTTGCATTCTCCACGGCAAACCGACAGTCTAGTGATGCAGTGCGTTTGAAACCCTCAGCGGTATCGGCTGCCTGAAGCTGACGCTTCCCCGTTAAATACAGCACCGCTCAATTAACAGCTCTTCAATATACAATTTAATTTTCCTTTCATCTTGATCCACAGCCTGGCTCGGCACAAGGCGTGCTGGAATAGATGCGCGCTGAATGTTGAAGCACGTCTTTAGAAATAAACCTATCACACTCGTAATGATTTCTGTCATAACACGACAAAACAGATGAAGCTCCGCGTCTGCCACTTCTGCCCACACGTCATTTTTCCAACATCACCAGAACCTATGATTTTTTTTTTCTTTTTTGGCTCTTCTCTAATACTTTTTTTCCCACTTATCGCTGAATGGCATTCTGCTGTTTGAGAAAAGTTTATCCTTTTTTTTTTCTTCTTCTTCTTCTTCCCTGTGTGACAATTATTCAGAAAGAATGAAGAAAATTGCTATTCCACTACTTACATGTAAGTAAGGAATGTAACTTATAAATGAATTATGAAGGTCTTGTCCTTGGAAAGACATGCATATTTCATCATAAGAGTGATGCATAACACTTACTCCACATCCAGTATTTATATTTATACATGATTATTCTAGGTTTTTTTGAATCGCAGCAACCCCACACTTTCTCACAAGCAAACCCAACATTCTCCTGGAACCTGTAAGGCACAAAATAGAATGCAGGGGCGGTACTCCCAGTTGACCCTGCACGCGTGCTCTCCCCCTGGGTGGAAGGCATCATGTTTACGGAGAATGCTGTGCACCAAGTCATTTCTCTAAGGCATACAATGCACTGTTCAAACAGCTCCCGTGCTCACTGTTGGTCAAAGAGGCAGGTGTTTCGCTTTGAACCAAAGGCAGTTTCTTCTGTTTAAACATATTCACAAAAACAAACTTGACAACGCCTAATGCCTTGGATAGGAGCAGGATAGCACTGACTTGGGTTTCTCAGTTTTTTTGCACTGTGTGAGGAAACAACAGGGCCCTCCCACTGTAAGTGAATAAAGTGTCAGGGAAATCTGACTAAAACCCAGTCCCTTTCTGATGAAATCATTCCCGTTAGTCTTTCTTAGGCTGCAGAGTTAGGTTCATTGCAGAACGGAGATCCTGGGTAACGTCACAGCCACAGCACGATGCCAGATGGACTTATTTTAAATTTACTGGCTTTATCCCAGTGTATTTGATCACAGGAAAATTTGTAACCTACTTTTAAAAAAATCACAATACATTTCAGATTTTTCACCTTTTTTACTGCCTATTTAGCAAGAATAGAAATTACACATAAATGTGCCTAGACATATATGTATATGTAAACACACATACAGCCATTTAAAATAGAAACTGACACAGCTACCATGTTTTAAGCATGTTCCTTCCCTTCTTACTCTCCTTTCCTCAATGGTGTACTGGCTCCTTATATAATCCCAAGGGAACTAAACAAAAGCTGTAAGAGACTTTTTAATTGTCAGAGATAGAGCACTTAGAATTTATAGTAATTAACTAGTCATTATTTCAAATAAGAACATTAATTGGTATGTTTGGGAAATCTGCAGCATTGCAAAATTTAAAATAAACATTACAAAGATATCATTTACAACTAATCTATATTTACCACTGAAGTGAGCTTCAAACTATATTTCTTTCTATTATGCATTTATTGGCTACAGCACACAGCAAATGGGGTGTGTTATGCACAGCTTCCTAAACACCTAAATTTATAAAACCCAATTACATAAATTAATTAGGAATGAACGCATACATTTATGCCTTTGTTTGCAACTGGAACATATTAAACATGACAAAATTAATAAGTAGACTCTAAAAGAAAAAATAGCGCCATGTATTTATTTTCCATAACCAATTTTTTATGAGATTTAATTTGACTTATCTAGTCCTAAGGGTCATGATTCTTAATAAATATGCAGTTTCTTGCCATTTCATATATATGTAAGGGTATGCTTTTATGGTTCCTAAAGGACCAAGAATGTATAAATTCAAGAGCATTTATTTCCACATCCAGAGACTGAAGGGCAAAGAATTACTCGAATGTTTTCTATCTTGCTTCTCTCCACACTATTATCAAAGGCCACATTTTGGAAATTAGAGCAGTACACACACAAAATTAAGTGATTCACCCATATATCGCTTATCATGGAAACATCCATTAAAACAAGCTGTCTTGGCTCCAAAGAGGAAGAAAATATGGATAGAGGGTGGAGCCAGTCAGAGAACATGGCAGGAAACAGACACAATATAACTTTTGAAATGCAAAAATCAGGACCCGAAAATGCCTTCGTCTTATATTTAAAATAAATCAAATAATTTTTACAGCATTGTTGCTCAAAATACTTTCTTGCATGGGAAATACTGAAAGAAAATAATATGATTTTTTAAAAAAAAAAGGTAAAAGGAAAGAGATAAAGAGATGCAGCAAGAAGGTAACTCTCCCCCTGCCCCCATCCATGCATATTCCAACGGTCTCACTAACATGTGCCTGCAAGGTGTCCGGGTAGAGAATCGCTGCTGGCAGCAGTGTGTGTCTGAGCACATGTTGTGTGACCTGGTCTGGACTCTTGGTTGTCTTGGTTAGAGGAAAAGCAGGGATGTGAAAGCAAGGCCTGTGTCAGGCCTCTGTTCCATTAGAGCTCCTGGGAAACAAGGGAGATTCTTCAGGTGACAGATCACTTCCGTGGGCCAAACCATGCCCTGCTTGCTGGAGTAAAAGTAAATAAGAATAAGTAAGAATGCAGAGTTCCTGGAATCAACCCATGAGATTGTACACAGTCCATCTTACACAAAAGGGACAGACTTCATCTTTAAGATGCAGGGCCCTCTGGGAGGTGAGGCAGTAGAAGGTGGAGGCAGCTTGCAGCCTTGTTCACACCCTTTGTGCCAAAATCTTTAGGATGCAGGGCCCTCTGGGAGGTGAGGCAGTAGAAGGTGGAGGCAGCTTCTACTGTATAATATGTCAATTATACATTTGTCACACCCTTTGTACCAAACTGCAGACCTCACGGCTTCTCCACAGGTGCCTCCAGCTCCACAGGACCCAAACTGAAGCATTCCTCTCCTTCCCCTTCCTCCCCTTCCTGTGCTCCCTATTCACCGCTCACCACCCCTCCACTCCCTCCCCTCACTCCACCTGAACGGAAGATCTACAGACTTCCCAGGTGGGCCTTTGCTCCCTTGGGTCTCCAGACCTTTGCCCAGGGGATACTCTGATGGTAATGTCCTTTGCTTTGTTTTTCTTTGCTAACTCCTAGTGATTCTTTAAAATTCAGCCAAAACTCAACTCTTCCACCAGTTTTTTCTGACTCCCTCTCCCAATGACCAGCTGACACTGTGGTGGTTTTCAAACAGGCATACAAATTATTTGACATCCTCCCTTCCCGAGGGGGAGCCAAGTTCCCATTCCCTCCCATGTGGAGCGGAGAAGGTGATTCACTCCTAATGATCTCACGTGGCAGAGTGAAAGTGGGTGACTTCTGAGACTGGGGCATAAACAGTAGGTTTCTCCTCTTGGATCACTTCCTACGGAAGCCGGTGGACGTGTTGTGAGGAGTCTCTAGCAGCCCTATGTAGAGGTCCACGCGGTGAGGAACGAGGCCTCCAGCCAACAGTCATGTAGGTGAACCTTCCTGGAGGCGGCTGCTCCAGCCCGTCAAGCCTTCAGAAGACATCTCAACAGCCCCTCATGACACAGCTGTGCCAGAACCACCTAAAAAGAGCCACCCCCCAATTCCTGTGAGTTCTCTGCGAGTTTTCTCACAAAAAACTCCGAGATAATAAATGCTTACTTTGAGGGTACCATTTGGGATAGTTGTTTATGCAGCAGGAGATAACCAACACCAATACCCTTCCAGTATGCTTCCACAACACCCTGCATTACCCTCTGTATCTCTAGAACCCAGCACAATACCTGCACACTGTTGGCACTGAATATATTTGAGGGATACATAGTCCGTGGCTGAATAAATGGATTTATGAACAAATGAATCAGCTCTGTGAGAACTACAAACAATATGTATATAAAATATCCTAGCATCAATTATATAAACTGTGATATGATGTTATGATAATTATTTATAACCAATATTTATTCAGATTAGAAAGAACCACCTGCACACTGTTGACACTGAATACATTTGAGGGATACATAGTCCGTGGCTGAATAAATGGATTTATGAACAAATGAATCAGCTCTGTGAGAACTACAAACAATATGTATATAAAATATCCTAGCATCAATTATATAAACTGTGATATGATGTTATGATAATTATTTATAACCAATATTTATTCAGATTAGAAAGAACCATGTCATAATGTTTCAAGAGGCCAGAACACAGCTCATTCTGGAAATCATTGCTCTAGGGGTCTAGAAATCACATGTATATTCTTGTTTGTTTTTAACAACATTACCCCTTTGTTGTGACATTTAAGAAATACGGAAGTTCAGAATAGAGAGGGGTGTTTTCCAGTGATGAGGATGGAAGAGAGGTGAAGACTCTGTGGAAGAGCTGGGCCTAGATGGATACCATTCAAGAGAGATGGGAAAGTGGGCAAAGAAAAAAATAGAAGGAACAACAGGCTAGGATGAGAAAGCTCCATCTCTGTGTCTATCCATCCATCCATCCATCCACCCACTGAACTGCTGGTATTTTAAACGTCACCTCTGAATGTGTATGTCCATACATGATTAGGTGAAATCTCTGTAGGGTCTGAAACATCAGCTTAAGGAGTTTAGAATTTTTATACTTGGAAATGGGGACCCATCACAGAGTTTTAAAGAGCTATGCCTGAGGAAGACGCATCCAACACCTCCACAGGCCCAGTGAGGACGCTGCAGCAAGATGCGGAAGAAGATTAGAGGAGATGGGGTTATGGAACTGGACGACAGATTGGATGCTGAGGCCAGAGAGAGAGGGCTGGAGAAGAAGACTCTGACATTTGAGTCTGTGTGACTGATCTATGTGAGTTCACATTAAGAAAATGATGTATGAAATTCTGAATTTAAAAACAGATGGAGTCTCATACAAATAGTGAATCATTATGTTGTACACCTGAAACTAATATAATATAAAAAAATAAGGTAAAAGGAAAGAGATAAAGAGATGCGGCAAGAAGGTAACTCTCCCCCTGCCCCCCATCCATGTATATTCCAACGGTCTCACTAACATGTGTCTGCAAGGTGTCCAGGTAGAGAATCGCTGCTGGCAGCGGTGTGTGTCTGAGCACATGTTGTGTGACCTGGTCTGGACTCTTGGTTGTCTTGGTTAGAGGAAAAGCAGGGATGTGAAAGCAAGGCCTGTGTCAGGCCTCTGTTCCATTAGAGCTCCTGGGAAACAAGGGAGATTCTTCAGGTGACAGATCACTTCCGTGGGCCAAACCATGCCCTGCTTGCTAGAGTAAAAGTAAGTAAGGATAAGTAAGAATGCAGAGTTCCTGGAATCAACCCATGAGATTTGTACACAGCCATCTTACACAAAAGGGACAGACTTCATCTTTAAGATGCAGGGCCCTCTGGGAGGTGAGGCAGTAGAAGGTGGAGGCAGCTTGCAGCCTTGTTCACACCCTTTGTGCCAAACTGCAGACCCCACGGCTTCTCCACAGGTTCCTCCAGCTCCACAGGACCCAAACTGAAGCATTCCTCTCCTTCCCCTTCCTCCCCTTCCTGTGCTCCCTATTCACCGCTCACCACCCCTCCACTCCCTCCCCTCACTCCACCTGAACGGAAGATCTACAGACTTCCCAGGTGGGCCTTTGCTCCCTTGGGTCTCCAGACCTTTGCCCAGGGGATACTCTGATGGTAATGTCCTTTGCTTTGTTTTTCTTTGCTAACTCCTAGTGATTCTTTAAAATTCAGCCAAAACTCAACTCTTCCACCAGTTTTTTCTGACTCCCTCTCCCAATGACCAGCTGACACTGTGGTGGTTTTCAAACAGGCATACAAATTATTTGACATCCTCCCTTCCCGAGGGGGAGCCAAGTTCCCATTCCCTCCCATGTGGAGCGGAGAAGGTGATTCACTCCTAATGATCTCACGTGGCAGAGTGAAAGTGGGTGACTTCTGAGACTGGGGCATAAACAGTAGGTTTCTCCTCTTGGATCACTTCCTACGGAAGCCGGTGGACGTGTTGTGAGGAGTCTCTAGCAGCCCTATGTAGAGGTCCACGCGGTGAGGAACGAGGCCTCCAGCCAACAGTCATGTAGGTGAACCTTCCTGGAGGCGGCTGCTCCAGCCCGTCAAGCCTTCAGAAGACATCTCAACAGCCCCTCATGACACAGCTGTGCCAGAACCACCTAAAAAGAGCCACCCCCCAATTCCTGTGAGTTCTCTGCGAGTTTTCTCACAAAAAACTCCGAGATAATAAATGCTTACTTTGAGGGTACCATTTGGGATAGTTGTTTATGCAGCAGGAGATAACCAACACCAATACCCTTCCAGTATGCTTCCACAACACCCTGCATTACCCTCTGTATCTCTAGAACCCACCTGCACACTGTTGACACTGAATACATTTGAGGGATACATAGTCCGTGGCTGAATAAATGGATTTATGAACAAATGAATCAGCTCTGTGAGAACTACAAACAATATGTATATAAAATATCCTAGCATCAATTATATAAACTGTGATATGATGTTATGATAATTATTTATAACCAATATTTATTCAGATTAGAAAGAACCATGTCATAATGTTTCAAGAGGCCAGAACACAGCTCATTCTGGAAATCATTGCTCTAGGGGTCTAGAAATCACATGTATATTCTTGTTTGTTTTTAACAACATTACCCCTTTGTTGTGACATTTAAGAAATACGGAAGTTCAGAATAGAGAGGGGTGTTTTCCAGTGATGAGGATGGAAGATGAGGTGAAGACTCTGTGGAAGAGCTGGGCCTAGATGGATACCATTCAAGAGAGATGGGAAAGTGGGCAAAGAAAAAAATAGAAGGAACAACAGGCTAGGATGAGAAAGCTCCATCTCTGTGTCTATCCATCCATCCATCCATCCATCCACCCACTGAACTGCTGGTATTTTAAACGTCACCTCTGAATGTGTATGTCCATACATGATTAGGTGAAATCTCTGTAGGGTCTGAAACATCAGCTTAAGGAGTTTAGAATTTTTATACTTGGAAATGGGGACCCATCACAGAGTTTTAAAGAGCTATGCCTGAGGAAGACGCATCCAACACCTCCACAGGCCCAGTGAGGACGCTGCAGCAAGATGCGGAAGAAGATTAGAGGAGATGGGGTTATGGAACTGGACGACAGATTGGATGCTGAGGTCAGAGAGAGAGGGCTGGAGAAGAAGACTCTGACATTTGAGTCTGTGTGACTGATCTATGTGAGTTCACATTAAGAAAATGATGTATGAAATTCTGAATTTAAAAACAGATGGAGTCTCATACAAATAGTGAATCATTATGTTGTACACCTGAAACTAATATAATATGTCAATTATACAACAATAAAAAAAGAAGAAGGAAGATGGATTCTTAGTGATGTGAACGATAATTTTTCTTTGTAATTTGTGTGAGTTATCTGCATAGATTTCATTAAGCAGCAGCTCTTCTAATCATTGTCAGGCATGACAACACCATAATTCACCTCTCCTATGTCGGTAGCAGATGTCACTAATCACAGTACTCTCTTCCACTGAGCGTGGGGACAGCTTCTGCATCCTTCTCAATGGGATGCTGCAGGCAAGAAAGTCCAATAGTTTGAAATGCACTTGCCATCCCGCGTGAAATAAGGTGTTTGGTTATTGACTGAGACACTGGGACTACAAACCTTCTCATCCTTGAAGTGACTAGAAGTGGAATGTCAATCCAAAATGAAGACAAATCATTTGGGAAAGAAGCCTGTCATTGAAAAATAGACTTTATTTTCTCTTTGCCATCACCAGCAGAAAGTATTTTAGTTGTTGAAATAATAAAATAAATCAACAACAACCAGAAAGAAAGAAGAGAAGAGAGAAGAAGAAAAGATAAAACATGTTAGGACTTCTAAGATAGGAACTCAAAGTGTTGATGTTGTTCTGTAACTCCTTTAAACTTGACCAGTTAAGTCCCTGGGAAGGGGAGGAAACAGAAGGATGAGGCATAATCTGGGGAACAACCAGAGGCACATGGTCAAGGGGGAAGGCACCAGGACCAACTACCCTCTGAGCCAGCTCTCTGAGCCCAGGTTGGGAAGGAACATGGGACACCAGAGTGCCCAAAACGTGCTCGGTCTGAACTGGCAACCAGAAGTTAGCCAGGTTTGGGGGAGTCCAGAAGCCATGCAAGCGTGGTCCTGTACCAGGTTTTCAGCCAGATTGCTAGACCAAAATGGCTAGCAAAAGTTTCGGATATGGAAGAGAAGGTCAAGAATGAAGAACTGAGAGAGGAAAAGTTGAAAGAATAAATTGAAAAACATTGAAGAATAAATGGGAAGGAATGCCCAGTGAATGGGTGGAGAGAATGTACAGATGAGTAGATAATTCCACGTGGGTGGCCTGGTGCACGTGGCTAGACCAGGATCCTGTTCCAAAAAGAACCAGACTGTGTTAGAAAATTACAAATGCCTACTTCACTTTTGTATTTTTTTTCAACCTGCTATTAACATAAAAGACTGTTGTGGCCTTGCCAAACATTTGTCATTTCATCCCTTAGCTATCAACACTTTGGACTTCAAATACAGTCATAGAATAACCCAGCTCAGATCACTGGTATTTTTGCATCATGCCTTCTCCTGCTTTGGATATTCTGTAAGTTTAATAAGGTTTCCTTGCACCCTCAGCCTTTTCCATGTCCCCATATAATGCTGCTATACTAATTTTCCTTCTCAAAAAATCACCGTCTTAACAGACAAACATTTTGGTTCTTGGTTGAAATTCCTTCCCTACTTCAGTGGTTGCAGAACAAAGCAAACATACTGTCAGATTAGTGCATACATTTTCATACCTTAGGATAAAGGCATGTTATTTGGGTGTTTCCCCTCCTTATTTGGGTACATCCCCCTCTGTGCAGGGGGATTCATAGGCGCAAAATTAAAAACCAGAAACAATCATCCTGTTTTCAGCCCAATTTTCCTTCTAACTGCTTCAGGGAGAAGGAAGAATTGCTGTCTATTTGGAAGCCAGAAGCAAATGTTTGCCTTTTCATCATAAGCTTTTCTACTGTTTGCAGTCAGCTCTGCACTCAGACCTGCTCACAAATAAAACTGGAATGAATTTTTAATAACCTGAAATGAATGTGGGAGTGATGACTGCCTTGCCCTCCGGCACAACAGATCACGAATGTGCACATGTAAAACCCTCCATCCAGAGAAGGGAGGCCCGACGAGAAAGAGCAGGCCCAAGACGGAGCATGGTGACGCCTTATGCTTACCTTGGGCAAAGGACACCACACTGTAAAATTAATCCAGCCCTTACAGATAACAAAGCTCCCCTCTGGCTTTGAACACTCCAGTCCGCTCTCCCAGGACATGGATTAACTGAAAAACCATCAAGTGAGGGCAAACCTCCCGTGGCCACCTGAGAAGCCAAGTGCCCCCGGACTGTGAACACCGTATTAAGAATGACAATAATAAAAATTGCGTGATGATCTATGATCTAATGGGCACTCTGTTAAGCACTGGAGCAATATCACCTTGAGTCCTCCCAACAGTCCTGCAAAGCAGCCGTTAATAACCTGTCTTTACCCAGGGGGAACCGAGGCTCAGAGAGTTCAGGTGCTCTGACCTAACCTTTGTTTTTATTCCTTTGCTTTCTCTCTCTCTTTCTTACTCATTATTATTGCGAACATATATGCTGCAACCTATAAAGAAATTCGCTTTAAAAGTGTGTCGGACAGGTGAAAGGAATGACATCAAACCCAGCTAATTTAGCAGTGAGTCGCATGAAACAAAAAAGGAGAAAATTAGAAGGCTGGAGAGGAATTCTTAAAATGCCTACTATGTGCAGAGGAAGCAAAGTCAGGGCCGAGGCAACAATCACAAATACTGCTATCCATCTTTCTAGTTCTACCACTGACGCCTTAGAAGTCTCATGGCGACACTCAATAACTTAAAAGAGGACATACTAAGAAATGCATTATTTATTTCCTCCCTTGCCATCCCAACAGGCTTAAAAAGAAAAATAGGTTGCACATTGGCTACCATGTCACTGGTGACTTTTGAAGCCAGTACCTTTGTAGATCCATAAATAATACTTTTTCCTGCTAGGAAATGGCTCTTCTTGCATCTATTTGTGTTTTCCCTCATGCCATTGATGATTCCATCCAACAGGCTGCTTAGTCTATCAATGAATCATTTACACTGAAAGCTACATACATATGCCTCCAGCTGCTTGCTTGGAATAAGAGAGAAGAAAGGTCTTTGGGTCTGGAAATTAGCCTAAACAAGATAATCCCAGGTAACTTGGTGAGGAAGAGGTAATGGAAGGAGTGGATAGCATACATCTGAATAAAAGATCACCTCACCTTGCCCAGCCAGCATGGCTCAGTGGTTGAACATCCACCTATGAACCAGAAGGTCATGGTTCGATTCCTGGTCAGGGCACATATCTGGGTTGCTGGCTCGATCCCCAGTAGGGATGTGCAGGAGGCAGCCGATCAATGATTCTCTCTCATCATTTATGTTTCTATCTCTCTCTCCCTCTTCCTTCCTAAAATCAATAAAAATATTTCTTTTTTAAATAGATCACCTCATGGGGCTCAAAATATCAGGTGAGTAGCATTAAGGAGATTTGGAACTTGCATCCTGTCTGCATCTAATGAACTGAGGCCATGCCCTCGATAGCAAGTAGTAGAGCAGAGGAAAGGAGAACCCACTTGAGTGTTGGGTTCCTTGTCTAAGAGCCTTGGCAAAGAACCCCTAGAGGTGGAAATGTAATGGAGGCACATTAACTGCTCTTGAGTAAGAAATATTTATATGGCCATGATGATGTAAATACTTACTGTTTCTCATCTTATAGAATCAATCCATAGAAAATGCACAAGAGGTTTAATTATGGTTATAGAATGGAATGTAAATGTTACTAACTATGACAAAGCAGAAGTTAGGGGTGGAGGGGAAAGAAAGAGGTGAAAGACTTGGAAAGGATGCCAAGAGTTCATCTAACAAGGTACAGAGGCGAGGACACTGTCCACAATCAAAAACAAATACACACACACACACACACACACACACAGATATACAGACCTATAGATACATATAAAATATTTAAAATTCATAAAATCCTATCTTATAAAGAGGGAATATGCTAATTGACCCTCATGCCATGGTAAAGATGGCAGTGCCCACAGCCAATAAGGAGGGAATATGCTAATTTACTGCCCCACCCTAAAATATGGCGGCACCCACAGCCAATAAGGTAGGAATATGCTAATTGACTGCCATGCCCTCAAAGATGGCAACACCCACAGCCACAAGATGGTGGCGCCCAGTGCCCTCAGGCCCACCGGGGCGGCAGGCACACAGCAAGGCTGGACCCGCCCCCAGGCAGGCCCGGCTGCTCCCTGCGCCTGCCTCCGGAGTCCCCCAGTCCTCTCAGCCCCCCAGCCACCCAGGGCCACCTGAGGCTCAGGTAACCAGGGTCGGCTGAGGGTTGTGCTGCCAGCAGTGGCAGCAGCAGAGGGGGGATGGGGGCGTTGGCTTCCCCTGATTGCCGGGTCGCCTCCCGACCCTGAGGGCTCCCAGACTGTGAGAGGGGGCAGGGGGGGCTGAGGGACCCCCCGCTCCAGTGCATGAATTTTCATGCACCGGGCCTCTAGTACACAATATAAATATACAAAATCTGAAGTTACATAGTGAGAGGAAGGAGACATAAGTATTGAAGTTAGTATAAATGAGTTAAATTCATACCCATAACAACAAAAGTTATTTGCAAGTCCCTGAAATTGATAGATCAAAAAATGGCAGTTTACACATTCTATTAAGACATAGGAGGCAGCCACCAGAAGCATCAGAACAGCAATTGTTCAAAGTGGTTGTCGTTATCCACTCTTGCAGGCCAGCATTCAAAAGAGCACCAGACACAGAATCCATACTCAGTCAATATTTGTCTGATGAATGAATGAATGAATGAATGAACAAAAGTGGAGGGTGAAAAAGTAGAGTAAGAGGCCACTTTGCTGTCATTAGTCTTTCACAACGATTTGATTCTTTTTCCTAATTGTTGCAAATATTACCTTTACCTTGTTGTGTGTGGAGGGGTGGGAGTGTGTTTTATTTTGGCTTGTTGTTTTGTTTTGTTTTTTGAGGGGAGGCATGGTCATTTTCATTGCTCTGGTAAGAATCTGGTACCCTGGTTCAGCAAGGATAGCCTTCTTTGAATGGTAAGAATTCCCTACACGAAAATGCCAGTGGCAGCTTCCGTTGGAAGTGGCTGTACTGAGGGGTTGGCCTGGACTGAGGCCCCCACAGCCCCCTGGAAGGAGAGGCAGCCTGAGAATGGAGGCCTGGAGTCTAAGCTCCAGCAGCGATCGGAATGGCTTACGAACATCGCATGGGGACTGTGGCACTCTTTCGGTTAATGAAATACAGTTTTAGGCAAAGGAGTGAAAATTGCCTCAATTAGTACATATATGCTGTAAAAAGAGAAGAGAAGACAGCAAAGAAAAATCACTGGTATGGGAAAGAAGGAGGAGTCTATGTCCTTGCCCATTTGCTGTCTAGTTAAAACGAATGGGTTCTGTTTTCAAATTCTGCTTCTGCCAGGGACTCAGCAGTAGAGCCGGGGGCAAGTGGCTTACCTCCTCTCACTGACTTTTCCCTCTTTTGTAAAATGAGGGCACTTCCTAGTTTTCCTAGAGATTAAATTAGATAACGCCTGCAACCATTTGGCATGTGCTAGTATTAAAAAGTCCCTTAGAGCTTCCCCTGTCCTTGGATGAACGCTAAGAATACATAGCTTTCCACCACAGAATGCGTTTCCTACAAGGATGGAATAAATGTTTCGTGCTAAACATTTATTAAGCTCAGATTCAAACTAACTTCAAAGCACATGAAAAGCATTTGTTAAAACCAAAAGATATTTTGATGTAAAATCCAAAACAAAAACAAAAAATCACAAAATGTAAAGCTCAGTCAGTAATTAGCTGGATTAAGAAAGAAAAAAAAAACTGCATTGCATATATTGTACCTAATGTGGGAGGACTAATTTAATCACCATTGTGGTACCTGCCACGCGGAGAGTTCATATTGTAGCTGGTACCTCGGTCTCCTTTCTGCAAAAAGGCACTAAGGAATGGGGAACAATAGCGATCAAGTGCTCGTACGAGGCCTGGCACAGGGCTGGCCCTTCAAGTCACACGCACTGTTATCGTAGGCTATGTGATATCACCTTTTCCTTGAGCTCATATTACATATTACGCAAGTAATTTTCTCTCCCATACAGGAAGGATTTCACTAGGATAACAAGGAGATCACAATCACGTTGTGCCCTCGCTGAGCATGCTCAACCCAGGCAGCAGTCAGTGGGGGTGACAAAATTGCCTCCTGGATCTTACCATGACTTTTGTCCAAAATGATCAGAGAGTACATTAAATCATTAGCAGAAACGTTGCTGCCTGCTGATTTTACAGCGCCGGCAATGAAATTCATTGCAGAAGCAAAATAGGGCCAATAATATAATTACAGCGCTCTGCCTATGCAGTCAGAGCTAATGCTATTATTTGACATCGCAAGGCTGTGTTTTTTCCCCAGAGTCTCTGTGGAGACAAGGTTCGCCCTAATTGGTTCCAAAGCACAACCTCCCCACCACAATCTTTCCTCAGGACCAGTAATGTTAATTTCCACACGACTGTAAATAGTATTTGCAAACAATACAAACATGGTAATAAGAGGCTAGGTGGGTAATTAATGTGGTTACAAAGTAGCTTATTTGCATTTTTATTTAAAAAACGGCCTTCTTTAAAAAGCAGCTTAGATTTTTTCCTTGCAAAAGGAGCCTTGGTTAAAGAGTACAGCAGTAATTACTCTCTTTAGGGGTTCTTTTATATGTCCTTCAGGGAATTAGAATGAAAAGATAAGCAGAATTATAAAGGAAATCATGTAAAATATGAAATGTACTATAAACACTTAGTAGTGTATTTACCATAAGCTAGGCCTACCTTTTCCATTAATGAAATATTTTAACCGGCTTACAATACACTTAAATTAATCGTAGGTATGGCTAAAAGGTACAGTCATCTAGTTAGACTTTTTTAAGGTTTAGCATTATAAGATTTTCTATGCCCTCACAGTAAACTCCACATGACAGCCTCCTGCCAAAAAGTGCCCTCCTACGAGAAAGGGTTAAGTGTGGTGACCCTCTGAAATAAAGCACAGATCTGTGTTCCCTAACAAAAGGAAACCATCATGTTAGAGCAATAATTTCATCTTTTTCTTAGCTTATGTCTTGCATTCCTGGGCTCAAGAAATAGAAAGTGAGGAAACAAATTCAAAAGCTGATATGGAGTAGAATTCAGTCTTTCGCATTTCTTGCCCAACTGTTACATGTGGAAATTCACAGAAGGTGGTCAATGTTGGGGGACCTGAATTCATTTGGAGGCCATTTAATCATCACTTACCAGCCAGTGGGAGGTGAGCAGGAGTGGCGTCACAGAGATGGCTCCATCCCCATCTCCATCCCCCAAGGAGTTCATGGTCTTGATGACTGTCTAGTTTAATAAAGGATCGGGTTCCAGTCAGACTGTGGGTTCTGGAAGAAGTGTCACATGGGGCATAATCGTCAAGGAGAAGAGACTATGGATCTGAACAATGGAAGGGGAGGGGCTCTGCAGCAGGAACTGCCAGCCTGAACCAAGGCTCTGGGGCATGGCATCGCTGCCTGGAGAACCATATGGGGGATCTTAGTTAGCAGAAGGCAGAAAAGAAGTTTTAAGTGCAAATGTCAGCCAGGTAACAACTCCATGCAATTGTTCCTTCAATGACTCTGAAGGCCCTACTATGTGCAAAATTGTGTTCTACAGCCAAGCTCACATCCTATTGGAGGTAGGCAGTCAAGAAGCAATAAATATGCTCCTTGAGAAAACTCAATAAAATGTCAGCACATTATAAGTGCTAAGAATAGAAGAAAGAGGAGTTTAAAAGGATCCGGAGTAAGGGTTAAAGCAGGCGGGATAACACTCCAAGGAGTGGGGGATGCGTATGGTGTGAGCGCCTGGCCCGTCTGTGAAGATGCTGCTACTACTCAGTCCCAGCTAATTATTGTCATGTCTTCCAATGTTTTAAAAAGAAGCTAAAATTTGGATTTTTGAGTGAAATCTTATCTTTTTAACTAAGAAAGCAAACATACCACCCATTAAGCAGGTACAATAAACCTGTCTTGCAGAAGACCAATGTAACAAAGCCCCCTGACTTGAAAGGGGCATTGTATTGTTTTTAAAAAAATAAGTTAAGCCTTTAAACGGTATATCTTTATATAACCACCGTTATCTATAATAAGAGCTTCTCATTTACCCAGCCCTCCAAAAATTACAACAAAAACAAATTATATATATATTTAACTAAGACTGCCTGTCTTCATTTAAGCATCAGTATTCATGCAAATTCCATACTGTTAATATTTGTCACCCCAGGCCCCTGCCGTCCCCTAAACATCCAAACATATTCTCGTAGGCTGTGTAATGGTACTGTAGCCCTATAAGACCTGACTGAAAGAAGACCAGCTCCACTTGGTATTGTCGTGAAAATCTTCCCCCGGCAATCGTTAGTTATACTTTAGATAGAATTCAGAGGCGGTAATGATGCTTTAAATATGATTTCAAAATACTTGAGAAAAGCAGAAAAGCAATGAAGTGGAAGAGAAAGATAATAAGTTTATGACATTCAAGTAAATATATCCAGAAAACTGGGTCATTTATACCAGAACTGTAATATTTACTGTTAAAATATGCAAATGACAGTATGAAAAATGGTTTGTGATTTTGAAGAAATATAGCACCACAAATGTCAGTGTGAGGGAACTCAATAACACTTAATGAAACTTTGGATTTCAAATTAATTACTGATTGACTAAGGCATCTAGAGGGAAAACAGCCTCGATTAGGGAAGCCTGGGATAGGCCATAAATCTGAGGCCTCTTTCGAGGACTCTGAGCTGCTATTTCCTACGCATGCCATTCATGCTAGGCTAATGAGGGTGACTGGCCACTGCAAAGACCACTAGTCTGGTTCTCAGAAAAAGACTGGTCAATATTTTCCTGGCCCTTTTAGATGGACTTTTCTTTCCTTTTTTAAAGAAAAACTTGTGTATTTGTGGCTTTAACAGCTTATAAGAGCTTAAAAAAAATCAAAGGTTAAATAAACCTGCAAAGTGGTATATTATTGAAAGATAAACGGTACCTATATTTTAAAAATCATCTTTGGAGGACTGTATCATTTGTTCACAGTTATTGTGCCTTCCTTGCCTTTGCCATGTTTTCCTATAGGTGGAATGTACTTTCCTGCCCCACTGATGTTGGTCTTGGCCATGAGACTTGATGCAGACATGAGGTACATCAATGTCTGAACAGAAGTCCCTGGAGCTTCTGCCCTTAGTCATGACAAAAACATGCCCCTAGTGACTGCTCCTCTTCAAGGGCCTGAGATGAGAAGCCCAGGAAGCCCAGCGAAGACAGAAGAACCATAGCCAACCTCCAGCCCTCATGTGCCAGGAGCAAAGAAATACACATATGTTTCGTAAGCCTTAGAGAGCTTGGGGTTGCTTGTTACTGCAGCAAAAACTAATACACTACCCTTGCCAGTTAACTAGGAAGATTTCTATTCTACCACGAAAGGCAAGTCATAGCTGTGTTGCTCACGTAAGTTATATAATTCAAAATATTCAACTATAACAACACTAGACCTGTAATAAATAAATTCTCGCCTAATGGATTAAAAAAAAGTATGTTTTATAGTTACTGTCACAGAATGGACAAGGAAGAGAATATAACCACCATTATCTATAGTAAGAGCTTCAAAGTAATGAATAGTCACCAGTTAGAAAACAACAACAAGAAACCAGTGATATTACTTAGTGCTCATTGTGTGCTGAGCACTGTTCTGGGACCTGAGGCCTATTTGTGTCTCCCTTTGGTATATGAAGAAACTGAAACAAAGGTTAGCTAACTTGCCCAAAAAACAGATAGGCAGCCTTGTCTTTGTTATTCTCCATATAATTTCTGAGGTATTCATGATCAAATTTTAGGAATCTGTGTCATACATTCAATATAAACAAAACATATTAATTATAAAAGCATTCCAAGACCGGCTCGTGTGGCTCAGTGGTTGAGCATTGTCATATGAACCAGGAGATCACGATTTGATTCCAGGTCAGGGCACATGCCCGGGTTGCAGGCTTAGTCCCCAGTGAGGGACGTGCAAGAGGCAGCCAATCAATGATTCTCTCTCGTCATTGATGTTTCTATCTCTCTCTCCCTTCCCTTCCTCTCTCTGAAATCAATAAAAATATATTTTTAAAGTATTCTAAGTACAAGCAGTCTATCTCACTCCCCAGGAAAGTGACTCCTATGATCAAATATCCTATAAGATCTGAGAAGCATTCTAATAATTATTCTAATTTATTTCTCCATATAGTTTGCACCCTCCATTGCTCCTTGCACCACTCCAAAATGCTGTTCTCAAATCCCACCTCAGTTAACAATCCCTTCCAAGGATCAAGAACCTGCCTTGCTATAAATCCCACCCAAAACCTTCCCCATGTGGGAAATCTATGTTAATTCAACCAAACTATAGCTATAAAACAGAAATCGTGTACAGGGAAAAAAAGGGACTGAAACTAATAAAATGGAATTAACATATTCATGTGGGTGGGATGTTATATATAGAATGCATAAAACAGGTATCCAAGGATCTTTGAATGAAGGCTTTTTATATGTTGGGACCATATTGATATGTTTTGGAGCATTTTGTTGAAAGCTCAAATAAACGTATTAGAAACTCATGCTATTCTCAATTGGTGTGGTATGTTTTTCTACCTTCTCTCCCTGTGATTAAAGAAGGATCACCCATCTAATGAACTCAACAGCAATGGTCTAAGGGGCAAGATGGGCTGGGCCACAGCTTGCGTTCCGTTCACCAGGCTATGTGCCCAGTGGAGGAGCTGTGGGCCTCAAGAGAAGAGGGGACCTTATTCTAATTGTCACAAAGGTGCCAACTGTCTGTGATGGGTGATAATCCAGTGATCTGGGAGCCCCATATTGTCTGATCTAGCCCTCATCACAGAGTTGGGAAGGGAGCATGTAAAACATATTTCATTCCATAGCTGTCTCTTTAAAAGAGAGTGAAAAATGAAACATATAACCTTAATGCTGGTTTTCATCTTTAGTGTTCAGACATTTAAGACCAAAGTCTCCAAGTAAAGGCCCTTGATAAAGCCATGTAGTTAATAGATGACTGATGGCTTGGGTTCAAAATAAATACCAACAAGTGGTGGCTGGGGGACAGCATAAAGGGAAGTAAAGGATACTAACCCTGTGATGTGGAAAGCACTTTGTCCTAAACTCCCATTCATTAGCAGTCACTTCACAACCCTATGCCATGTCATCTGAGATTAATGATCTGACTCAGGTTGGACATCCATTTAGAAACAGAGTTGGGATCCAACCCACTTGGTTCTGCCTCCAGGAACCAATGTTTCCCCTGTAGTACCAGTGTGACTATAGGCAGCCGTTGAAAATATGCAGGACCTAAGCCAAATCTCTCCAAATGGGGCCCAAGTCCTACTCCTAGCATGTGTTTAGAATAGAATTGACTGGAATGGCATGAGTTGCAGCCATGAGGAGGTGAAAGGTGAGAATACTGAGAGTAAGAGTACCCACTAGGCATAGCCAAAGAGTCACCAGCATATCAGATATTATCTCACACACAATGTGGGGTTTATCAGCTCTGTAATATGACAAGGGCAGAGGTGACGTTGGCCAAAGGAATTCTTTTGCTCTCTCTCATTTCAGCTTGCCTTTCTTATTCTGTCTCCTGATAACAGGAACCATAGCTGCTAGCAGCCCGTACAAACATCCCTCCAGCTCCCAGTCCCACAGACAAGAGAGCATCTTCTCCAACGACTGGTCTGGCCAAGTGCCCATCTTGGATGGACCACTGTGATTAGGGTGTGATGGACCATAACGGGCCCAAACTAGTTCATGTGAATGAGTAATGACACCTTCACTTCCACAGTCCCCAGAATGGAGATGTTAATAAAGGAATGGGAAGAAGTGCTGGACAAGACAACAGGCACAATGGGGAAGAGAGCTCCTGCAAAAAGGTAACAGGGGTTTAGCTGCTATGATTATGTCAGCCACTGGCTGTCCACTCACTCCTGACCCCTCTATTTTTCTCAAAAAATATATTTAAAGGCTATTGTCCCAATTTTATATGCCCTGTGTATTGGCTCTACCTATAACCCTCTTCACTTGGCCCTGAAGATGAACAAATGAGCCACCATTATTGCAAAGACATGCAGCCTTTCACATCCCTCATGAACTTGCACCGACAAAGAAGAGGATGGAGATGGGGTAACCTCTGGGTTAGGTCATCAGAACAGCAAAAATGCTGATGCCTACCAACAAGCAGGGATGAGGAGCAAACCCATGGGGGCTAGGCTGCCATAGACAAGGGTTCCTGGGACGCCACCACTGCACAGGTGAACCAAAGCCCTGATCTTGCCCGTTAACTTGTCACAACCTGCCTCTGAAATCTACCTATTCCTGGTCCTAAGAACCCAAGCTTGCTCCTGTTTCTGGCTTGGCTCAGCCCCAAACACGCCTCTTGCAACTCCATCCTGCAGATGACTGCTTCCTCTGAGCCATGGCTTGAATCAAATACCAGCGTACAGGAATGTCAGGAACTCTGGTATTGACCTAGCCTCTGCCTGCCCCTCTCACCCTGCTCTCCTTCTCGGCCCCGCCCTCTCCTCCCCAATCCTCTTCAAAGTCTTAGCAGGATCTATTCTAAGCTAATCTTTATGGTTAGCCAAGCATGGAGTCAAAAAAGAAGATGTGTTGTACTTCATCACATGTAGGTTCCATTTTGTCCAGTGGCCCCAGAGAAAGTCATTTCTATGATTTCAAAAGACACAACTTTCCCACCCTCCACCCCCCAATACCCACTAGGGATCTTAACATCCATAGACCTATTGATAACCTTATATAAGCCAATGACTTTTCAGCTGGGACCATATCATAATGGCCCATAGTTTAGCGCCCATTCTATAAAGTATAACTTGTTATTATTATTTTTTTAAATATTAGCTTTTTAAAAGTTCCAAATAATGGTACTACTGTTCTGGGTTTTTTCAAATATAACCCTGTTATTCCAATATGTACCCTTTAAACTTTGTTTTGCCCAACTGAGACAAGTGAACTATTCTATGTCTGGATAAAAGCTCTTCTTATCAATTTATTTGATTCTTCTAGTTGGGTTGATTTAATAATCATTGATAACTACTGAATTCCTTGAAAAAATAGCTAGTTGGAAAAACCACAGGAAGTACCTTTTAATCAGCCGAATAAGAAACTAAACACTCCCAAGTTCTCATAACCCTGGTGAGGAATTACAATGAATGAAGAGATGTTATATTAATTAAATTCTTGGAATGCATCCATGATGCTTAATGGAAATGGAAGCCTTAGGAGGCCTTAAATGCCTGGGAAACACCCATCACATCACTTAAATCCCTAAAAACCATCCACATCTACCAAGGAATCTGTTTAAATCCAATTATTTATTTCATACAAAAAATTAAGACTCATAGGGGGAAAATGGAATAAAAAGATAAATAATAAAAATGTATCTAGCTTCCATACATTGTTTCACTCATTTTCTGATTTGGTTCTACATAACTTATTACAGTTATTTACAGTTTCTTTAGACCTTCAAGCAGAAGGCTAATTGAGGCTGAAGAATTCAAGTTTTCATTCATTCATCCATTCATTCGTTCACTCATCCACTCACTCATTCAACAAATAGGAGAAAGGAACTGAAATACACTCATTCATGAGTACCCATATGTGCTGGGTCTTACGCTTAGAGGCTTTATCTGTTTTTATTATAATTACACAATCATATGGACAAAATTCAAGCTTATTGAATGTCATCTATGTGCCTCACACTACACCAAATACTGAACATTAGAATCTCAATATAACAAATCATATGTTAAGTATCAGTATTAGTCTCTTCAATTTACGCATGTGGAAACTGAGGCTCAAAGAAATTGGGTTTCTTGTCTATCATCACATGGGACTCTAATGGCCACTGACTTGATGTTTAAAACTACTGTTTGTTTTAAGATTTCCAAAGTCACAACAGATCCTTAGGTGAAAAACAAGCATTGCAAATAAGATTCCATTCTTTAGGGCAGCGGTTCTCAACCTGTGGGTCACGACCATCGGAAAACACATATAGCATATCAGATATTTACATTACGATTCATAACAGTAGCAAAATTACGGTTATGAAGTAGCAATGAAAATAATTTTATGGTTGGGAGTCACCACAACATGAAGAACTGTATTAAGGGGTCGTGGCATTAGGAAGGTTGAGAACCACTGCTTTAGGGGGAGAAAAGGCAAAACATACTCCTAGATTAAAAAAATGTGCAACATGCCACACTAATGTATGGCCTACTGAACTGGTGACATAATCCTTCTGTTTTCCTCAGAAAAAGGTAAACCGAGGAATACTGTGTCTGCGTCCAGGCATCATGTTTCAATGGGGTGCAGTAAAGCGGAAAGGGCCATGACGGAGACGGACCACATAGGGCTTGGGTCCCTGGGTCGGGGAGCCTGGAGAAAATGCATGCAGGTGCTTCTCCATGGCCTCCTGGCGTGTTAAAAAGGATGACGAACTGTCCTCCACCTTAACAACAAGAAATGAACACAAATCCTAGGACACAAAAACCCATATCAAGAAAGACTACTTTAAACAGCCACAGAATCAAAAACCTAATGAACCTTGTTGTTTAAAAATCTTTCCAACACATACACACAAATAGTTTCCAAAATTTCCAAACATAATTACTGAGATTCTTCCTTGGGGAAAAAATAAAAAATCTAGGAGTTAGATCTTGTGAGCATTTCACAGAACACCTGGTTTATAGGATCACACAAAATGCCCAATGAAGGGGACCCATTCCTTTCTCCTTTAAAACTGAGTGAAAAAGTGGTTGTCTTTTACTGTAATTTGAGCCTTTCTTACTCTGCTGAAGACAAGGCAAAAGAAGGACAAGAGACTGGATCCTGAGACCAGGAGGTCACAGTTAGATTCCCAGTCAGGGCACATGCTCACGTTGCAGCTTGATTCCCAGTAGGGGGAGTGCAGAAGGCAGCCAATCAATGATTCTCTCTCATCATTGATGTTACTATCTCTCTCTCCCTCCCAGTCCCTTCCCCTCTGAAGTCAATAAAAATATATATATATAATTTAAGAGAGTTTGGGCATGGGAGCAGGAAGGTCTGCGATGCATTTCCTGTTCCCTTGGGATTCAAAATTGCATTAAAAATAAAATATCAGTTAATGCCCAGTTGGCATGGCTCAGTGGCTGAGCATCAACCTATGAGCCAGGAGGTCATGGTTCAATTCCTGGTCAGGGCACATGCCCGAGTTGTGGGCTTGATCCCCAACATGGGGTGTGCAGGAGGCAGCCAATCAATGATTCTCATCATTGATGTTTCTATCTCTCTCTCCCTCTCCTTTCCTCTCTGAAATTAATAAAAACATTTTTTTAAATAAAATATCAGTTAAATAACTACAAAGAGGGCTGGAGTAACTGTGGCAGGAAGTCTATAGGGCCACAGTTATATGGCCCTATACATCAGTTATCCACCTCCTTCTATGTACATGGTGGGTTGCCAGTCTTCCGTCCCTGGGAGGCCAGGAGACTTGCTCTGGCCAATGTTATAGGGCCATTCTCTGATACATCAGTTATCCACCTCCTATGTACATGGTGGGTTGCCAGCCTCCCGTCCCTGGGAGGCCAGGAGACTTGCTCTGGCCAATGGGATAGGAGCGGATGTGGCAGCCGCACTTCTGAGCACAGGCTTGCAGAGCCAGTGCCGGGACCAGCCTGCCTCCTCTTCCTCTACCACTACCCCGCCAGGCAGCTGCTGCCGGTCCGGGTGGCTGAGTGAGGTCCCCTCCTAACAGAGCCCTCCAAGCAACTCATGATGGAAATGTAGTTGGAGCAAGACATAAACCTTTGTGGTTTTAAGCCCCAGAGATTCCAAGGTTGTTATTACGGCATAGCTTAGCCTGTCCTAACCCATAATTCAGTTGTTGATTCCATACGTGTGACATCAGCTATTCCAGCCTGGATATCTCCCTGAATGTTAGGGCTTATCGCATCTGCTATATAACCCAGGCTTGGTTTTACAGTGGTTTCATTACCAACCATAAAAACTGGAACAGTGGAACTGTATAAACAAACCGAACAGTATTTTTACTGTAAAACATGAATGTAATATAAATATTTGTCTTTGCCTTCTCTCAGCATCTGTAATGAGAGCAGAAAATTCATGCCATATGTTTATAGTATGAAGGGGGAAGAAAATAGATCTCAATGATTCATCTATGTGGATGCCAGCTAAGCTGTTCAATATTTTTAATTCACCCATTTTCTTTCACGTATGAATTCTCCACAAATCATAAAACCCTTACCATTGTCAGTTACCACATTCACGACTATTTCGACAGAAGGGTCCTTGCTGAGGAAATGAACATGGTGCTGTGAAGTCAGTTTCTGGGACGAGATGAGAAACCATGCAGTGAATGGTTACATTAGACCATGGCGGGCCCCAGCCCCGCTCAACACATTTGAATACGAAACCACTTCTCTGCAGACTTCAAAAGACCTATCCTACCTCTAGCTGGAAGCGCATCTGAACATTTGGGATCCTGACAGCTCCTCCTTTTTTTTTATGCTCACAGGGAGAAGCACTGAGCATGCTAAGTGGCTCTGCCTTCTGCGGGGCCCTGCGAGCTGGTGGGAGGAAGTGTTATTGCTACTGCTGAGGTCCGTGCCAAGCACAGACTCCAGCTTCACATGCAGGGAGCAACGGGGGATGTTTTCATTTCGGAGCTGTGATGGGGCCTCGATGTGAAGTTGCTGAAGCCTGTCCAGAGTGTTTGTGCAGCCTGTTAGGATGCGAGCCGAGAGCACAGAGAAAGATTCCATTTTCTCCAAATTGGCTCACAGACCAGAGGTTTCTGGAAACTGTCACTATCCTACAAAATCCGGTGCTACCGCAAGGAGCCTTCGGTTGAGCATGAAGGCAATCACCCAGCTGAGGCTCTGCCTGGCACCGAGGCGGCCGCCCCTGTGGGCAGAGGAGTTGTTAGTGGGAAAGGGCAAGGTCGGAGGCCTTGATGGGTGAGAACCCAAGACACGCAGGCACAGAAAGGTAACGTCAGAAGGGCCCAGCGCAGTGAGCGGTGCTTGGCAGGTGTTACTGAGCGCGGGCCACGAGCCTTCACTGTTCTAATCCCGACAAGCATCCTAGGAGGTAGGGATACACTATCCACATTTTCCATGGTGAGATAGAGAGAGGCACAAGGCAGAGCACTGGGCTGGGTCCACACACCGCTGGGAGATGACAGAGCCACACACTGCCGGGAAATAACAGAGCCGGGGCTCCAACCTGTCAGGCCGATTCCAAAGTCTGTGCTCACAACCACGAAACAGAAGGTTGACATCAAAGAAACACCTTCATACCTCTAACCAGCTGGTCCACACCATCCACAGTGCTGAGAAGCACAGGCGTTGCGTCTGCTCCTGCCCGAGTATCACTGAGCTCAGGCCAGAAACCAGGCCTTGCTCTCCTCCTCCCTGCCCACACACAATACACACACACCTCGTACAGTGTTATTATTATTATTATTATTAATTTACCTATCTGTTGCCACATCTTGAGACCTTGAGGGCAAGGACAACGCCATGTATCCACATATGCTCAGAGTTTAGGGGGATACCTGGCATACAGTAGATACCAATAAACACTTGTTGATTAATAAGGAGACCATAGGCAAACAATCAATGTGCAATGTGATCAGCGCTGTGATGGATACATAGTTAAAAACCAAAATGTGGCCCTAGCTGATTTGGCTCAGTGGATAGAGCGTCGACCTGCAGACTGAAGGGTCCCGCGTTCGATTCCAGTCTAGGGCACATGCCTGAGTTGTGGGCTGGATCCCCAGTGCAGGGCATGCAGGAGGCAGCTGGTCGATGATTCTCTCTTATCATTGATGTTTCTCTCTCTCTCTCCCTCTCCCTTCCTCTCTGAAATCAATAAAAATATATATTTTTAAAAACACACCAAAATGTGGACTATAAGCTCCTTGGAGGCAGGAACCTTTGCCTTTTTAGTCACTGCCTTGTCCCCAGAACCGGACCCAAAGAAAAGGGTTGCAGACTATATGCTGACAGAAGGGAGGGAAGGTGGGCAGGAGAGAGGGACGAGCAGTCCAGGACGGCCTTGTGGGAAAGACACCCATGGACCACAGGATTTGGAGGCATTGGTTAGGTTGAGGTCCTTGCAGGCAGAGGAGATATTCTGGGCAAAGACACAGAGAGACTGAAGGGTTTGGGAACAGCAATGAGATTGACATGCAGTTGGAACAAGGAAGAGATGGTCAGCGATGAGCCTGGACAGGCAGGCAGGGGCTAGACCACACGGGGACCCCAAACAATTATCTTTATCATTGCTAGCATTTGTATGGTGCCCATTAAGTACCCAGATGCCATTCTAAGCACTTTATGGGCAGAACTTCAGTTAATCCTCACAACAACTTTATGATTCAGGTGCTATTATCCTCACTGTACAAACAAAGAAACTGAGGCAACAAGAAGAGACGGTCACCGGGTTCATACGTGGCAGAAACAGGATTCAGACTCAGGCAGACAGAATCCCAAGCCTGCTGCTTATACCCACTGAACGTATTTCACCACTCGATCCTTTTAGATTAATGGAGTGAGCAAGTGTTAGCATCCCTTCCAAAATGCCTGGAGCTGAACAGGGACTCACTGATGCTAAATGCATCCTTTCCAGCAGCCATCATGGTGACCAGATGGGCTACTTACTCTTCCTAAATAAAGTCTTCATATACCCCCAGTTTGTCCACTTATAAATTTAAACTATATACTATATGGTTTTTTAAAAAATCTATATTTAATTATAAAGCATCAGTGAAATTTCACTAGGGGAATGATAATGTAACATAAATGAATGCTTCCAATAGAAAAAGCAGTAATTTAAAATAAATTACAGTGTTAGTCAGAAAAAGGATTTACTCTCTTCATAGGAAAAAAAATTGCTCCCTGGTATTAGGTAGCCACACTCAATTAGAAAACGGCACCAAGAGCAGAGAACCAAATAACCACCCGAAATTGCTCCTCTCCCCGTGTAGGTTTCACTGTTGATCCCAGCACGAAGTGCGTGCAGCCCGCTCTGGCCTGAGTTTCATTAAGGCTTAAAGTCAATTAAGCCACGAATTGGAACAATCATTCCTCCTTTGCAAAGTATTGATATTTTCTTTCCTGGCCGCTTTAGGGCTTTTCCAGCTCTCACAAGGAGATTTATGTTAGACAATTTCTTTCTGATTAAAACAAATCATAGCTCAACAATTCTAATTTCCTCCTTTCTGAGCAAGAAATGATCAGAGAATGCTGAAAACAGTGATCAAACCCATGGTGCAGAGGCCGGCACAATAAAGCTCCATAAAAACATTCCTGAGAAAAGTCTCTCTCTCTCTCTCTCTCTCTCTCTCTC
>NW_005356042.1:13073499-13096105 GCF_000412655.1 Myotis brandtii
CCAGTATCTCCCTCTCTGTCTGTTTCTTTGTGCCTTGATCTCTCTCCCTCCTCTGGGTCTCCATCTCTCATTGAGTGCATGAGTCAGTCTCTCTCTCTCTCTCTCTCTCTCTCTCTCTCTCTCTCTCATATATTTCCTTTCTGTACATATTTTCCTTAATAACCTTCAGGACAATTACTTATTAACCAAAAGGGAAGAGGAACCTTAGAAGCAAAGCCAACCCAAGCTGGTTTCTACCCTAAGTAATGGGAATTAAAAGGTTTCTACATTTACCTCCAAAAGCCTAGCCATCATCTCAGACCTTTTAATTTTTAAAGCAGTTACTGATTTATGATCACCTTATCTCTCTTGATCACACACTGGCAGGTTAGATCAGCAGTCTCCTGGGTCCATCCATTGGCCCTTGCACGTATCTCCTCTGCGCTTGGGTTCTGCCTTTTCAACTGATCTTTCTACAAAAATTATCCATTTACTGTCCTTCAAAATCGAGTTGATTTAAGAGTCCACTCCCCACTTCTCCGGAATGGCCAGGGAAGCTGGTTAACTGAGATAACCCAAATCGGGATTATAATGTTTTTATGGATTTGAGAGAGAGAGGAAGGGAAAGGGATAGAGAGATCGAATCATGGATGAGAGAGAAACATCATCAGTTGGCTGCCTCCTGCACGCCCTCTACTGGGGGATGGAGCCCACAACCTAGGCATGTGCCCTAACAGGAAATTGAACCAGTGACCTCTTGGTTCATGAGACAACATTCAACCACCCAGCCACACCAGCTAGGCAAGGATTAGTAATTGTTAAAGAAGAGAATGCAATTTGCTTGACACAATGTATACCACAAAATAGCAACTCCTTCTTTTACAAGCTAGAAGGTAGTTAAAGAATTTAAGGCACTTTAGGCAACATGAAAATCAACTTACATAGTTCAGTACTTTAGAAAATAATCTGGTTATTTGTCCCGTCTGCTGGTATGGTTTCCAAAAACAAACAAACCATACTGCCCCTTCCCACAGTGATGGGATACTGCTGCCCAGGTTATAATCCCCAAAGCTCAACTGTCAACCTCACTGTATCCTCAGTCATTATTTACTAAATGCCTCCTATTGACCAGGAACTATGCTACACACTGGGGAAATTCCAAGAGGAATACAACAGGCCCGGCTTCTGTCCTCCCACCGCACTTAATCTCGGCTGCTTATATGCTGTGTGAGCTTGGACAAGATCCTAAACTTCTCTGTGCTGAATATCATCATCTAAAAATAAGATTCATAATTTTAGCTGCCTAGTAGGGTTGTCATAGAGATTAACGGAATTATAGCAAGGAATCATACCATTTAAAGTGTTTTTGCACAATGACTGGCACACATTATAATCATTGTTACTATCATAAAAATAAGAAGGAGAATTAAACAAGTCATCCATCCCTGTCTTATAGGCAATTCTGTTCTTTTAAAAAATAAATACACACTTTTTTTTCACAGTAAGCAATTGAGCAGCATGATAATTTGTCTCAAAATAAGGCATAAATATCTAAGTAACATTTGATAGGTCAGTTACCCTCTCTGAGCCTCAGTTTTCCTATCTGTCAAGTGGGGGAGTGAAACTAGATAATCTCAGAAAGTCCTTCCCAATCCTAAAATTCTACCATTTCTTACGCACAGTATACCTGAATGTAATCTGTTAATTCATAATTTTCCCCACGAAGACAAACGACTTCACCAATTAATATCTAAACTTATCATTATATTATTCTTGCATAAATTGGCTCACATCTTTACTGTAGCCCCTAAAAGTAATGGCTAAAAGAGTTCTGCAAAGCCTCATAGGTCATATATGACTGAAAAGAACTTTATTTTCAACATATACTTTAAAGTGGTGTAGAATTACATCTGCTTTTCTTTGAGGCCTCCCAAAGCCATCTGTGCTAGTAGGTCTGCAAGGACGCCATCAACAGTGGCTCAAGCCTGCAATCTGACTGCGACCACTAACATCACTGCCAGGCACCCCAGAATTGCCACCGAAAATGCAGGGTTACCCAGAGCTGAAAGTAAGCACTGAACCAGCTCTGTTATCCACACTTAGACATCAGACAAGCCGTGAACCGTCCCAAACAGAAGGCAATTCTGAAACGACCCCTATGTACTAGTACTTGTTTCTAAGCAGCATTCTGGGGAGATCCCCATTGTGAAAGGGTCTGGCTAGGTCTAACACTGATGTGGGTTCCTATTCCACAAGTCCCCATCATCACAAAGGGGGGTCCAGAAGGTTCCAGATGGTGGGTAAATGATATGAAAGGAAGGGCCTGGTTGGCCACAAAGATCTGGAGTCACAGTTATACGTTGCAATGGGAAATAGAGACAATCTTGGGCTGGAGGCTGGCAGCGCCCTCATGGGAATGAAAACAGCAGCCTCTGAAAAGGAAAAGTGCTAACAGCAGGCACCCCAGAACTGAAGGGACCAAGGCCAGCCTGAGGCTCCAATCTGCCCCCTCAGGAGCCAGGCCTGACCCCTTCTGGACAGAGTCCAGCAAGGCCACCCGTCAGAGGTAGCTGCACTGGATTACTAGGATAGCTGCTCCTATGTATCTTGCTCAGACTTCCTATTCTTCCTCCTCCTCATTCCTGACATAGAGATCAATCGATGGGACACTACTGAGACCATTACTAGATGGGTCCTATCTTTCCCTGCCTTAAAAATAGCACCCTCCCCGCCCCCCTTTTCATTTTTACCTTCATATTGCTTACAATTTGGTGTAGATCTTAAACATCCTGTAATTCATCAACTAATTCTCTCCTGGCTACACATTCCAAGTAATTAAAGTTCAGTAATAACTTATTCTTTCTGCTCCAGCACCTGCATTTCATTTGTTTATTTTCCCAGAGTCGTAAATCTGAAGGGCTGTCAAAGTGCCATAATATTAGTGCAATAATCAAAGTTAATTAGTCCCTCTCAATAAACAACAACAAAGCCATTACAGAGATGCACTGAAGTCTCTCCCAGCTACCCCGCGTACAGATCGCACTGTAGTTGGAACAATTAGAATCTGAGAGTGACTGGGTAAATGAAGGCACGTTCTTCAGTCGTTTAAAAGGAGGCTGTGCTCCTCATTCGCACTGACTCATTGCCTCTGGGGAAGGCAAAGCGGATCTGGGCTCTGACTCTGCGGCCTGGGAAGGACACCGACGCAGGTGGAGTTCTCCCCACTGCCCCACCTTACCATACACACCCCAGCTTCAGTGTCAAAGAGGGACAGAGGGTGCAGAGAAATGAGGGGGCCGGCCTCACTGCCACCTTTTAGTAACCCGATGTCTTCAACAACGTTGGAGTCATCACTTAGGGCCTTTGAGAGATGTGAGTGTTCATCGGGTTCTGATGAGAAGGTGGCCCAGCGGAACGTGGAGGGCAGAACCAGGCAGGAGGGGATAAGATGCTCGGAGGAAGACTCTGCCTTCACTGGAAGCCAGATGATCTCTGTCCAGGGATGCTGTATAAGAGGTCAGACAAGGGGACCCAGATGGCTGATCCAACCCTAAGACCTTAAGATGCCTTGCATTTAGAGGTGATCATTGGGTGAGTCCCTGTGTCTTGTCCTTTTCACTCACTGTCCAGTTTCTCTGAGACGCTTCCCCCCTTGAGGCCATGACCCATGGCTACATACTAAGTTCCCCAAAGTGTAGTGGCTTCAACAGTAAGCATTTCAGACCTCATCAAGTTCCTATGGGTGAGGAATTCTCAGTGTTTCTGACTTGAGGTGTCTCATGAGGTTGCCGTCAAGCTGTCAGCAACAGTCACATGCAGGCTTGACTCAGCTGGAGGACTCCAGGAGGGCTTCTGGCTGGAGGCCTCAGTCCCTGGTCACATGAGCCTCTCCATGTGAGAGATGCTTGAGCATCTGCACAGCATGGCAGCTGGTTTCTGCCAAGTGAGTGATCCAATAGAGCGAGAAAGGAGGAAAAGGAGTGCCTATTATGGCCGTTCCTGTTATAACCATTTCTGCCACATTCTATGCATTGAGAGTGGCCCTAAAACCAACCCACATTCAAGGGGAAGAAGATTCAGCTCCATGTCTTAAATGGAGGGTACCAAAGAACGTATGGACAGATTTTAAACCATAGCCACTTCTAAGGCTTCCTTTTCTCATTGTCTTCAAAACCTAGCCACAACTGCATCCCCCAGGTGGCTAGGAGGCAGGGACTCGTGCCAAGTGAGTCCCCTGGGGACACAGAGTTTGTTCTGCCAGCTGCACATCTCTCTGCACTAACCCCAGCCTGAGCAGCAGACCAGCCATCTCCACATCAGGGCATGGGCACAGGAGAGGCAGACAGTCATCTCTCTGCCCCATGGCAATGGGAGGAGCCCCCTGCTCCTGACCTCAGCTCATCTCAGTATTAACTGACACACTGATGGGAAGATGAAAAGCGGCTTGTCTATTTCCAAGTACTCTGATCATTTGGAGGAAGAGGAGGAGGAGGAGACAAGAAAGAGAGGAAGAGGAAGAGGAGGAGGAAGAAGGTGAGGGGAGGGAGGAAGAGGAAGAGCAGGAGGAAACACTTCCCAGGAAAATTTCTGAGTCCACCTTGGGGATCTGTGCTGAACAACTCGGCCGCTCCATGAGCTGCCGTCCTCGGAGTCTCACTATGTGCCAGCACAGGACCTAGTACAGGGAAAATATGGCTGCACAAGAGGGCATGTGTGTTTTTCACTTCATCCTTTTGATGACCCTGAGAGCTGTTATTAGCACCGTTCTGCAGATAAATAAATAAAGGTTCAAAGCGACGACCAGGGAAACCCAGGGACACATATGGAAACTAGGATTCAATCCCACTTCTGTTTGACTCCAAAGCTTCCGCTACCTCAACTCCACTCGGCTGCCTCCCTATAAGTGAAAAAGTTGTCTAGTTTAGACATTTGCTTAAAATAAACCTTACCCAATTGCAGTATGTGCTGCCCTGTTCTGAGACTGGCCGCCTTGTCTACAGCTGCATCTCTATTTGTACGATGTTTTATTGGCACAAGGAGTGTTTCTCCTCTCTGTTAATCTAACACCTGCTATGTGTGAGATTCTCTGTAAATGCCCCATAATAAATATGAAAAACAGTCTCTAGCACATTTTTCCCTCTTAAATAACAGAGCCTAAATGCCTAGTGGCCAGAAGCAGGTCTTTCAGCATTGGCTGAACACCATCTGAAGATGAAATCCGTCTCTTCAAACTATGTTAAAATTGCTTAATAAGAACTCGGGGGACCACCTAGCAATGAAAGGATGCGTTTGCTTTGGGTTTCACATGATTGGGAGTGATGGTTTGGAGCCGGCCACCTAGGCTTGACTTTCACTCTCAGCTCTGCGGTTAATCACAACCCTCGTTATACAAAGGTTACAGTGAATATAAAGTTTGAAAGATACCGTTCAAGACTGAGAACGGTGGCCTCAGAAAAAAAAATGAACACACAGAGACAGTGATCAAAGAACAATGAATAACACTCAAGATTAGGTCAAGGCAGATTTTTCACAATGAGAAATAAAATGGAAATCTTAGAGGGTAAGTACTAAGCACAAGTTTTAGGCATTCTGGAGACAGAGAAAACTCAGAATATTTTAGCAACCAATTATGTCTACGAGGGGGATGAATAATTTATCTGATAAAGAATCTTCCCTGGGCCTGTGACAAGAAAGGTCAATAGCCAACTTAAGTAGAACAGTGCGTACACTCCACGCCACTTGAAGTGGAAGTCGGGGGAGGAAGGAGCTCCCTTTGGTGAGCTCCATCAACTCCATCAGGTTACAAAGAGCCACCCATGAAGCTCTCTTTCCTAGGGAACCACAGGTCGCCTCCGATCACGAACAGAGAAATAGTCATACATAAACATGCAAGTCTCTCTGAATATAATCCTGGGCTAAATCCTTGAAAAGGAGGGGCCAGTCTTCTGACACAACACACATGATTGAGTAACAAGACAGCTTTGGGGTTGAGAAAATATGACTTCCAATCCTGGACCTGCCACATAGCTCCCAGCTGTGTGAGGTCAGGCGAGCCTTTTCCCCTCTTCTAGCCTCCAGTGTTTTATCTGCAAAATGGGTCTAACACATAACATAAATATTTCATTGGGAAATGCTCAGCATAGTACCTAGTACAGAGACATCTATCAATACGTAACCCCACCACAGATGACCATAATAATAGGACATTTTTGTGAACGAAAATGTCCCAAGGGAGAACTCTAGAGGTTTATCTTTACCTTTGTCTGCATGTGTATGCGCTTATTGATTGAAGCAAGTGGTTAACATAGTTCTTGCTGGTTCACAGACTTGTTGATATCCCACTTTATTTATTGAAAATCCAATACTATACATAAAAACAATTTTTAAAGCAAAGAAATGAGGAACAAATCTAACGGTGGATTTAGGATGAACTTTTCCCAATAATCTATGACTATTAATAATATTAATAGTTTTTATATTTTTGTTTAGCTAAAGATCATTCAAAACAGTGGGGATGAGCCCTATAACTTGTGATGTGTTGAATAGTGATCATCTTTTCCAAGACAAGTCACCAGCTTAGACAGGCATAAGGCTTATAAATTACCCACAATACGTGCTGCCCATCTCCCCCCAGCACACGCATCACATAAAAGAAGGCATCACCCCTACGGCCTTCAATCTATAAAGGCAAATTATGGGATTCAAGCTCTTATTATCAAAGGAGATTGGGGGAAATTCCTGCCAACATCAAAGCTATCCCAGATCACAAAGTCACTGAAGGGATTTGAGGGAGCCTAAAATTAGCTGGGTTTCTCCAGTTGTTCTTAAAAGTGCAAGTAATTTATTACTCAACATCCTAGCCCATCACTGCTTAAGATCATGTCATGAAAATGCAGGGTGTTCATATCTATTGAAAGCACAGCACAGTGTCTCAGCCACATGCCTAACACACCGGCTGGTATCTACTAGTAGAATTCCATAGCTGAAAATAATACGAAAATCGTTATTCTCCATGTTAATCAACGAAACTGCAATATGACATAATACTGTCGGCTTTCCACATGCCTTCACTCCAACTGGATAAATAAACCCGCTATCAACTGTATTGACAACGAGAATAATTACAGCACTTCAGTCTCTCCAGCATCCAACGATGTGGCCACAATCAACAGAGCATGTGGTCTCTCTAACGCATGGATATTCCATTACCTCTGACTAATAAATCTTTTCTTTTTACCCCTCATCTCCCTGCTTTCTCAATAGCCATTTTGATATAAACCGTTGCTTGCTGTTCCTGATGACTGATCCCTTAATCATCTTTCTTAAATATATGCAAAGTGTATTTCTTTGTAAATACAAAAGAAAAAGCAATCACATAAATAATTAAGATGGCTTTTCAAATGACAGTTGAGTGCTAATATGAGCTCCACTGGAAAATACTAATCAACAAACTAAATACACATCTATTAAAATGTAGGAGTCCAGACAGATGAAGACAGAAAAGTAATTCACGGCAGCTCCACTGGCATCACGCTGATGATAAACATCCTCCCTACAGCTCCTCTTCAGCTACTTGGGGAGTTAAGAAAAGTAAGCGTCACTCTGTACTCATGTATGAATAAGAAATTATTACTATTATTATTACTATTATCATTATTAACAGCAGTAGCTAACATTTAATTAAATGCTTAATCTATTCCCAGCAATGTGTTAAGCACACGTACAGTCAATGCATTTAATACGTACAGTCAACTATATCTCCAGCATAGATATTAGTATTTGTAATTTACAGATGAAGAAATTAAGGTTTAGAGACATGAAGAAACTTGCTCGAGCTCATAGGTTGTATCTGCTTCTAATCTTTGCCATTTTAATGCAGCGCATTGTAGAGCAGTTGTTATCAACCGGAGAGGAATTGCCCGCCACAGGCAGCATGTGCGCAGGAGGCCTCTTGAAGCCCACCCAGCCTGCCTCCGGCACAGCCCCTGGATCTCTCAGTGAGACGCCCACGAGAAAACACGAGCAGCTGAGCTGGGTCTCCTCTAGGCTGCCCTGGCCGATGGTATTCATCCTCACCAGTCTCTGGGATGACCTGAAGTCTAGGCCAAATAAAAAGACAGGTCAGAAAAGACTGGGCTCCAAGTCTGTCTCGGGGACCAAACCAAAGGGACCAAACCAACCAAACTCAACACTCCCTTTTGACAGGGGAATGGGTGTAAGACGCATTCTGGGGAATTAGGAGTGGGTCTCCTAATAACTCCAAGGAAGGGCCACCAGCACCTCTTGCCATCAGCCCATTTCCACCAAGCCCATTGGTTACCTCAATCCCCAGTAGATGCTAGCTTCAGAACAGTCACTGGGCCCCGCATTTCACAGGTGGGCAGCCACACAGGTGAGCTCTCTTCCACTTCCTGTTTGGCTCTTTACATAATAAGCAGATCTAATAAAGGCCTGGCAAAAGGGAGGCAGACTGGGAACCAAAAGTGATCCCTCCCCCTCATTTGATCTCCCGCCACCCCAGTCTGTTCCGCCTGCATACAACTGGCAGGTGCATGGAAGACCTCAGGCCCGTCTGCTCCAGCTCTATTCAACCTCATTCCTCCCCAGGACCAGAAGTTTGAGACCCCACGCCTTAGGAATCTAAAATTTAGAGACTGTAATAAGGTGAGAGGGAGGAGGAACTGGGAGCCCCACTGAGGCCTTTCAAGAGCCCTACACTGGGATGGGGGATCTTGCTGCGACTGTTAAAGTGCATTTCGATACAATTCGCTTAGTCCTCAGATCTCAGCATGGAGAGGGGGACGTGCCAGACATCCATTAAAAACAACAGCCAAACCCCACTCCGATAAATACTAACTGGAGTCAAGGACAGTAAAACCACACCTGTCAGTGTCCCAGACTTAGAGAAGGCACATGAAATCCCAACATTCAGACATGCTGCTACGTAAAAGAGAATCCACTCCATCTTGAAAATAGGAAGATAAACTACAAATTTCCTACCTGGCCAGCCTTATGGACTCCTTGGAATAATGAGAAAAATAGTAGGTGCTTGCCTTAGAGTCAGGGACACTAGCCTGCAACACACTTAGGGTGTGAATCAGGTAGGGCACACGCCTACGATGGTGGACTGCTTACATAGGCAGGAACGCCATTTCCAGAGACACTTCATTCAAATACGATTGGGGGCTGATGGATCCATCCTCCCTCCTTCTTTAATTATGCTAATGGATTGGCCCTTTAGGAGGGTGGTTTACTTCTGCAGTGTCCATGTTATCCAATTTTAATTATTTTCAATTCTTCTCTTATTTCCAACTTTGGAGCATCCAAAACATCTCAGCAGGAGGGCCTTTTCCCATGAAATCATTATTAGTAGCAGTAATTATATCTCAGCTCTTAATAAAATTCCATATGGAACGTGTTTCCATTTCAGTTACATTTTACTAAATAGCTGGATTGCCCCAAAAGTGGTTTGAGAACTCTATAAAGGACATTTTCAATGAAAATGTTTTGTCCGGGACAATAAGGTATGTCAGAGTAGCTTCATCTGAGAAATAAGATTAATCCTGAAATTAATCACTCAAATAGCACCTAGCGATTTTGAAAGCAACGCCTGAAAGGTAATAGACATGTATGATGCCGGATGTGGTAGAAAAGCCAGGCCGTGGGGTGGAGTAGATGGACTTTGGGTTTGGAGGACAGGTGGACGCACCAGGAGCTGTGTCCACCAGCTGCGTGACTCTGGGCAAGTCTCCTCACCCTCCTGAGCCCCCCATTGGCTCTTCTGTAAAGTGGAGAAAACCAGGAATTTGCATGCTCCTGAATAAGGATATAAAGTATCTTGCCCAGGACACAGCACATGACAGAGACACAATAAAAGGTGGTTCTTGGGGGCCCCAAGGAGGCTGTGAGTAACATTTCCTCGGCACAGAGGGGATGGGAGTGCTCTGGAACAGAGCGATTCTGGGAATGGATAGTGAAGAGGCAGAGGAGGGCCAGGCACAGAAGAGCAAGCTGGGGAAGGAAGCACAAACTCCATCTCCTGAGCCAAGCTGATTGCCCGGAGCCTCGGCACGTACGAGCCAAGGCTGAGCCAAACGGCCTAAAGACTCCTGAGTGAGCTTTTGCTGCAACAAAAAACTTTGGATCATTCTGAGAACCTCCTGGGAGGTACCAATATGTTGCGGTGCCGTCCCAGTTCCGATACTGATAGGATTCGTTCCAAATAAAGTGGAAACGAGCTTAAGCTGGCTAGCAGCTGGGAAAACCAGAGTAGATCAACTTGCCCTTGAGAAACACAAGAAGGTGGTATTTAATGATGTCACAGATAAAGTTCCTTGGCAGAAATGAGGTAAGGAAGGGCCTGAAGGCAACCGGACCAGCACATATCGAGGGTGGGGAAGTGGGGTGAGCGCCTGAAACCCCAGCTCAACAGATTGCCGAGGGAGGTTCTCACACGCTCAGCGCTGTGTTCATAGTGCAGTGATATGAAACGGTCATGACAGCTTTCAGTGCCAAATTTTAGCTTCCATTCCACAAACCAAGGGGGATAGGGAACACGGTACAATGGGGTTCACAGAGAATACCCGAACAGATGAGAGCGGTGGTAAAAGGGTTCAGTTTCTTCAGTCTACAACCTATACAATTTGATGGAAACATTTCTGCCATGTGAGTATTAGTTTTGTTTTTGTTGCCATTTCCTTTGCTCACGTCCCTGGCAGTGAATATTTCGGGGTAATTCTCTCTCTGGGAGAACTATTTGCTGGTTGACCTCAAGTTACTATATGGTAGAATGAAACTATACAATGATAAAGTCTGTCCTCTGAAACTGATTCACAGGTACCCACCCAATTATGGCTTAAAAAAAACACCTAACTAAATGGTGGGTCTTTGAGATCATCCCATTCAACCTTCCTCATTGGAGATGAGGAAACTGAGGCACCAAATAGACTGAGAGATTTGCCAAAGACCCACAGTTGATTAGGGCAAATCCAGGAATTTCTTCCTCTGAGCATCAAACAGTAGTTATAATGGGATTGATACAGATGACTGTGAAAAAGGAAGACAATGTTTAAAATGCATAAATAATTGTGTTTAGCATTATCTTCCAAGACTGGTTTCAATATTAACATTATTGCATAACATGGTTAGTGCAGCATCACTAGGGCCACTGGACTTATTTCTCTAATTTAAATACAACATCAATGGGCAAAGTTTCACAAGTTGGACACTCTCTGGTGTGAGGTACTCTTCTAGAGTGACAGTGTGGATAGAAACCAGCACAACCACACTAGATGATGCCCTGGGAAACAGCCACCGACCTTTCAAAAATTTAATATGCCTCTGAATCAATGGGTCCACTGTGAAGACTCTGCCCTCTGACTGTACTCACAAAAGTATGCATCAAGAATGCTCACTGCACCATAGTTGAGACCCAATTTTGAATGAAAATGCAAGTGAGACTGAACTTACAGACAGCATCACCTGGGATAGCAAAGCAAGGAAAACAACCCAAATATCCTTCAAAAAGGGAGACTGGTTAAATAAATCACAGCATAAGAAGATGATGGACTATTACATAGCAGTTAAATACAATGAGGTAGATAAGAAAATGAGGAAAATAAGAAAAGATCTATAGTATTAAGTAAAAAATAATCAAAGTATATTATGTGTGTGTGTGTGTGTGTACAAGTACATACAACCTTTATCTGAAAGACTACACAAGAAATGGTTAATAATATTACTTTCCAAGAGAAGGACTGGGAGGGACTTTCACTTTTTACTTAATACCACCCCATTTTGTATGAAGATATAAATCACATGCATATATTACCATTTATTCACTTTATACAATTCTAAAAATTACAGGGCCCTGTTTTGTATATTTAATTTAATCCCAAATAATGAATCAGGTGAGATTAGGATAAGAGTTCATTTGAAATACACAGAATTTTTCAAGCAGAAACAAATCTTCCTTTTCTTGACTTTCATAAATTTTCAGTCCAGAACCTCAGACATTCTCTTAAACAAACCATGGTCTACTTCTTCAGACGGCAAGAAATTTTCCACAGTGTTCAGAAAACGAAGACAGTCTTGGCAAGGATGATCCAACCCCTTCACACTCTGCTCCCAGCTACGTGACTGTCATCGCCTCCGCCACCTCCTCCTCCTATTCCCTCTGCCCAGTGTGACCTTTCTCCCACCTTCTCCCTAGTCTTTCTTTCTTTTTTGAAAGAAAAAGTCTTTTTTAAAAAATATATTTTTATTGATTTCAGAGAGGAAGGGAGAGGGAGAGAGAGAGAAATAGGAACATCAGTGATAAGAGAGAATCATTGATCAGCTGCCTCCTGCACGCCTCCCACTGGGGATCGAGCCCGCAACCCGGGTATATGACCTTGATCAGAATCGAATCTGTGATCTCTCAGTCTGCAGGCCGATGCTCTATCCACCAAACTAAACTGGCTAGGGACCCCCTAGTTTTTCTTGAGATCTCAGCTCAATTACTTCTTTCTCGGGGGCTCTGAATGCCCCCCCGCCTCCCTGGCGCTATTCTCCATTTTGGAGTACCACATAATTCAGAGTACCACTTGCCATTATTTCAAGTTTACACTGAGGTTTATATTTCTCAAGTTAAATCTGTCTTTCACTGTGAGCTGAAAGTTCTACAAAGATAGTGGTAACATCTGTTTTTCCTTAACAGTAGGCCCCAGTACCTAAGACCATGGTGCACTTCATGAATCTATATATATAAAAGCCTAAGCAACCCTTACGACCAGACGACCAGGTGACCAGCTGGTAGGTATGACGCACACTGACCATCAGGGGGCAGCGCTCAACGCAGGAGCTTCACCCTGGTGGTCAGTGCTCTCACACAGCCAACCTCCCACAACCGGCCAAGCTCCCACAGTCCCTCCCCGCAACCCACTGGCCCCAATCGACCACAATCAGGACTGGGCGAGACGGCACCAATCAGCCCTGATTGCTGGCCAGGCAGAGGGAACTCACCCGTGCATTAATTCATGCACTAGGTCTCTAGTCTATAATAATAAAAGCATAATATGCTAATTAGACCAGACGTCCTTCCGAACGACCTTCCAGACAAAGCCGAGGCTGCGAGGGAAGCCCGGGTCCTGGGTGCCTGCCAGCGGCCAGAGGGAAGCCCAGGTCCCGGGTGCTGGAGGGAAGCCCGGGTCCCGGGTGCCAGAGGGAAGCCCGTGCCAGCAGCCCAGGGAAGGAAGGCCTACTCTTGCACAAATTTCTTGCACCTGGCCTCTAGTATGTAAATAAGTGATAACTGAATAAATGAACTCGGTCTATACTTCACACCAAAGCCCAGTTGCCGGAAGCTAATTCCAGCATGTCATAAATGCAAGAATTTTCATCAAAAGGTTGATGGAACCTTGAGGATTGCCTGCTGGAAATGGGTAAGGTCATTTCCCCACACCTAAAGATTTGCATAGATGATTGCCTGCTGCCAGACAGCTGAGGGCATTTCAATCTACATGTTATTGCCTCCTACTGGCCAAACACCTGAACAGCCGTAGGCAGTTCCCCCAATCTGACGATGGATTCTGTATACTAAACCTTGCCTTTGATATGTATATCTACCTTGCTTTAGGACAAATTGTGTTAATAAAAAGCAAGGGGTCCAGAGAGATGAGAGAACTTGGTTCCTTTAGCTAAGTCTTCTCTGGCTCCCCAAAATGCCTTCCAAAATTACGTTTCGTCTCTAGACTTTTTAATAATTTACAGCAGCCCCTTCTCCAGATTCCTGAACCCTTCGAGATGCTAGACAAGACCCCCGGCACCCAGTGATCATGTTAAAAAAATGACTCAGACTGTGTCACTCTTGGCTCAAAGCCCCGAATATCTCCCTCACCACTGTCTCTGAGGCCCTGTGTGAGGCCCTCGGAGCATCCCTGCAATCTCCCCCCTTCCCCTTGGGCCCAGCCACACTAGCCTCCCTGTGGACCCTGGAATCCTCCAGGCACGTTCCTGCCTCTGTGTTTTTCCACATGCTGTTCCCATTGTTTAAAAAGCATTTCCCCTGCCCAGCTGGCATGGCTCACTGGTTGAGCATCAATCTATGAACTAGGAGGTCACAGTTCTATTCCTGGTCAGGGCATATGCCTGGGTTGTGGGCTTGATCCCCGGTAGGGAGCATGCAGGAGGCAGATGATCAATGGATTTCTCTCATCATTGATGTCTCTCTCTCTCTCTCTCTCTCTCTCTCTCTCTCTCTCTCTTTCTCTCTCTCTCTCCCCCTCTCCCTCTCCCTCTCCCTCTCCCTTCCTCTCTGAAATCAATAAAAATATATTTTTTAAAAAACAGTATTTCCCTGGCATTGGCAGAGCTTACTTCTTTACTATATTCAGGTCTCGGATCAAATGTCACACCTTTAGAGGGGTCTCTTGTGACCACCCAAACTGAAAGAGTCCACGCTGCCCCTCCTTACCCCTCACGCCTCTTTATTATGTTTCACTGTATTAAAAACCACCTGACATCAGGGTCGGTTTCTCCTACCTAGAAGGTAAGCCCATGAGTGTAGGGATTTTGTTTTGTTTGAGGCTATATCCTGAGCCCCAAGAGAACTGCAAGCCCTCAGTGACTATTTCCTCTTAGATGTATCAACACGAACACCTACACAGAGATAAAAAAGCAAAACCCAAAGACAGGGTTAAAGTCTGCTCCTTCCTCACCCTAAAATCCATAAGCATAACAAGCTCTTAGTTGTATTCAGGGGCTTTACCACACTTTATTTTTCTTAATACATGAGCTAAATGAGTAAACATTTGCCAACCTCTGACTATAGAGCAGATGACACTGACAATGAACTGTAAACAAGTGTGGATGGTGGCGAGCCTGCCTGTCCTTTCCATTCATCAAGTAAACAAAGTGAACATGGCTTTCCATCTAAAGAAAACATTATTCCAAGAGCAATAAACTTTACGCACTGCACTACAACCGCCATGTGTTCCTCCTGGCGTGTGTATTTGACAATGAAAAGACACAGTCAAGTGCTTGCTTACCCATTCTCCTAAAATGCGTGACACGGCTTCATTGGCTCTGCTCATATTCCTACAGGCCAGGATCACGTGAGCACCATGGAGGGCAAAAGACTTGGCGGTTTCAAACCCTATGGTTTAAAGGAAAGTCAACATTAGAAAACCCTGAATCATGATGAATGGCCTTTATTGAGCACCATGCACGTCACCCTATTGGTTCTCACCAGGTTGTGTAGCACCACTGTTCCGAACTGGATGGGAGCGGGAATGGGAAAAAATCTTGCTGACTGACGGGCTGCATCCATCAGGCTAATGAAACGCTGACAGCCAAATGGAGGTTACATGATGTGGCCAAAAACGACTTCACTTGCAATCCAGGACTTTATACACCCCGATCTTACTGAAAATGATGGATTCTGTGTCCCTATGAAATTTCCAGGTGAGAGCGATTATCAGAAATATTTCTCAGCACATTTTCATCAGACTATGTAAAAAACGGTGTAGGGGAGTAGGGGCACATGGTGGACACAATGCTTAGTCATTCGTTAGCAACCATATTTCCAGTGGATTGAGAGATTATGGACACAATGCTGGGCCAGGCAGGGCTTTATTTATCTAATTTACCAGGTTAACGGCAAACGCCTTACAATTTTTGCCTTTTTCATCTCTGTATCCCAAGGGAATGACACTCAGTAGGATTCAAAAAATGTCTGCCAAAGGGATGAATGGCTCTTATAGATTATTAATAAGCTACAATTCTGGACTACTATAAAACAATCCAAATTGTTTCAAATAGTTCTGATAACCCGCTAACTTCCTTTCTAACGAATACATATTAAAATCCTGCAAAGATTCCACTGCAGATTTGAATGACACTACCTAGAAATCTGTCGGGGGGATCATGCACTTTTCCTATCAAAATTTCTTTTCCTGCCCTGGCCAGGTGGCTTGATTGGTTGGAGTGTCATCTCGTATCCAAATGATTATGGGTTTGATTCCTGGTCAGGGCACATATGTAGGTTGTGGGTTTGATCCCCAGTGGGGACACATATGGGAGGCAACTGATCGATGTTTCTTTCCCACATCAATGTGTCTCTCTCTAACTCTGTCTCACTCTCTCTCTCTCTAACTCTGTCTCACTCTCTCTCTAAAACTCTAAAATCAATAAAAAAACATATCCTCAGGTGAGGATTAAAAATGTATATATGTTTTCCCAAACAAACTTGTCAAGTCGTGCTACTTCACTTGACAAAATAACCTCTGGCAAAGGACTTTTTATTACCAGCAAGAACATGTCTGACATGATGGCAGCAATGGGCTGCTGGTGCAAGCTTGCACCCGTCGGGCTCCCTAGATAATTCCTGACTGTGGCTATGGTGAAGCCATCTGTCCCTGTGTCGTGGGAAATTGCACTGTGGGTCTTCCATCTTCCTTAAATGGGCAATGCCTCACACACCGCTAGTCTACTCTTAAAGCTTCGACAGGCAACTTCGTCTCCTGATGCTTTACAACTGCCTTTGGAGCAGAAACAACGCATGGATATTTCAAAAGATGATGGCTTAACAGGAAGGACCATAACATTTTTATAGTAAACTGTATCTCTAGAGTGTGGAGTTAAAAAAAAAAGTTGAATAATGCTACCTACTGTGAAAGTCCTGGAGAAATCCAGGAGAACAGCATCCCCCACTCCCGTTTAATTAGCTAAATGTAGAAAGCTAAGCCAATTCTGCACGATGCCAAAGTTTGCACAAAATATTGAAGGCAGTGGTTTACTAAATTTAATAACCTGATTCGTCTTACAAAAAATTAACTTTATGACAATGCTTAGATTGAACCAGCTTAACTGCACAGAGGTGGCAAGAGTGCAGAAGAATATTTAAGTTAATAATATAAAAAAAATAAGGGAACACATTTTAAAACAGCGGGCGGTGTCAGTTTTCCAGCACTTGTTCCAGCCAATCCAAGTGGGAAAACTCAGTGCCCGTGGAGGTTTTGCTATCTCCATCTTGGGTTTTAAGCTTTGCCTACAGACATGAAAGTACCATAAGAGGTAAAGCATACCGAAAATATTAAATACCTGCTTATCTTACACTAGTTTTCATTCTCTAGAATGGTAATCACAGGATAAATCAAGCCCACGGGCAGTTTTTTTTTTTTTGGTCCACCCTTTGTTTCCTTTACTCCTTCCCTCCTTCCCTCCTTCCCTCCTTCCCTCCATTCCTTCCTTCCTAATATGAATTAGTTACCAGCATTAAAAAAATCAGGGAGATTCCATATCAAAAGTAGATATCCAACTTCTCTGAAAATGCTTGCCACACTGGGCCCCTAAACCCCCTTTCATGGGGTTAGTACCATCCTAAAGGCCTCAGTCACCACCCACACTACTGATATACCTGTCCGGCCATGGTGGGTGGGCCTTTGATGCTCAGATGCGCATTACCTGGGGCAGATTCCTGCTAGAGACAATGGCTCAGACAAAACAGCTTCAATCAGAAAGTTCACATCCGAATGGGAATCTCAGAATCTCAAAGAATGTTTCACACAGATCTGCTTGAGATGTTACTTAGGCCACCTTGAACCCTAGGCTCTCAAGCATGAGAAGATGGGGACTAGCTGGGCCGGGGAGACTTAGCGCAGAGAAACGCCAGGGTGAGGACTCCGGGCTCTGCAGGAATTTGAATACATGGTGCAAGTTCCTTACCCTCCTGCGCATCTCCCAAGTGTCTCTGCGCGGTAGCAGGACCTCTGCACCGGGAACCACATTGGGGCCAAAGGTTATAGACGTGAACCAGACAAGCAGTAAAGACGGGGTACATGGCAAAACAAGGTCAAAGGTTGGAGATGGGCCCATGAGAACGAGGAACAGGAAACTCAATGGGAGATGAAACCCTGGGCCCCAAAATAAAGCTGTGGGGCTCTTTTGCATGTGGCAGGGAGTGTGTACAAGAACCTGGGCAGGGAGTAGCACTACCAGTTATTGTTATGTTATCCATTGAAGATGCCTCTGGTTCTCACATGGAAAAGAGACTCATGAAGACACTAAAGCCTTGTGACCAGCCAGGAGGGGTGAGGAGCCTCTGATACTCAACAGCTAAGGGGAAACCAGAAAACCATCTGGGAAGCACGAATCTACAAAGCCTGAGACTGCCTGCGTCTACCTTAGAGAGAGCACCCAAGGTCTCCAAGGATGGCAGCTGGGCCACAGGTGAGATTGCCAATTGGTTTACCCAGACAAGGACTACAAAGGGAAGAGTGGTGTGTGTGGCAGTGGAAGGGGAGGGAACAGGGGCCACACCCAGTGAGACAGACTGCTAGGCTGGATGGACAAGGATAGTCACCGATTCCTCAGGCGCGAAGCACGTCGGGCTGGGATCCCAGGCCCAGCAATCACTGGAGTGGGAGCTAAGAACAAGGCCATTTCTCTCCCCAACGCCAGGAAGGTTCCTTCTGGTTTGAGTTTTTAATTTTCTCCACACTGTGGATTTACTTGGGCAGTGTCCCCATTTACTGTAAATTATTATTTTAATTATCATTTTTATTAAGATGCCCAAAGGAGCTGGGGCTTACAGCAGCTGTGATTTCTAATGGGCTGTTATTATTAATTTAGAATTGTGAAACACTGGAGATAAATGTTACTTGTAGCTGAACACAATTAAAAGGCCACAGAGATGGTGACTCCCTCTCCCTGACCTCCCCAAGAACAGAACACTAAAGCGTCGTTAGGAACCAACCAACAAGTTGCAGAATCTGCCAGCACAAGTCATCTCCCTCCCTGGAGACCTACCATCACATCGATAAGCTTAATGCCTTTCATCTTGAGTTAGATCTGGGGACAATTCAAATTTGGGGATAATTTTTATGTAGCTTAAAGCAGCGGTCGCCAACCAATGGTCCGCAGACCACTGGTGGTCCGTGAGATCCGAAAGGTTGGCGACCACTGGCTTAAAGGATGAGAGTTCTCCTTCATTCTCCTGCAAGTACAAAGACCTACTTTCCAAACTGATCTAATTAATGGGAATGAAATTGCAGTGACATGACACTGACCATGATACTGAACTCTAACTCCCAGGCACTTCTGATGAAGATTTGGACACACGTCCACCACAACCATAAGGTCAACGCCACAGAACAGTAACCAGAGAATCCATATCGCCGTTTCTGCAGTCACTTGAATGATTTGAGTGATCACATTTTCCTTGCACGCCATTTCAATGACATAGTTCTGAGTTCCAAAGAATTATAAATTGTGCCCGCTAAACACTAAACACAGCTGCCAACTCAAGAAATTACAAAACTACACAGGTCTCTCCAGAGGAAAATAAGTCATCACCAGCCCTGGCTTCAATGCATGTGTTATATACAGCTAGCAACAAGTACCACACAGAGGTCCCTAAATCCTCCTGATAACATAAATGGGTTTCGAATATAAATACGTATCAAAGAAAGATACCAATTCACGTGATGAGGATACAGAAGCAGGGGATGGTCCGCTCACGGGGAATATCTTTCTGAAATATCACCATGCTGCACTTACATGCTTTGGGAATGTAATGTTTTGTAAAGCTACATAATAAATTCCAAGTGACTGCCCGGGATCTCTCAAGAGGCAAGACTGACCCCAAGCTGCCTACTCGTGCCGCCACTGAGCTAGTTGAATAAGTTCTCATCTGACCTGCCAGTGACAGGGCAGATCCCAGTGTGTTAAGAATCACAGTGAGAAAAAGGCCCAAGGATTACAATTAACATGGGTCTAGGCAGCCCCAATGAAGACAGAATCTGTAAGGGCAACTAAACTGAGCGATGTCCATGTCAGGAAGGGTCTGAGGGAACCAGGCAACTGCATATGTTAACAGGAGGGAGGAGAGGAGCAGAATTCAAAATGGCTCAACATCTTTAGGGGCAATTGGGATATAGCTATCAAATCATACATGGATGTGCCCTTGACCCAGCTATTCCACATCCAGAAATTTATCCTACAAATACACTTGCCCACATGAGCAAAAATATGAGAGGAATACAGTTAGTTGCAGGCTCAATCCCCGGCCCTAATCAGGGCACGTGTGGGAGGCAACCAATCAATGGGTCTCTCTCACATTGATGTTTCTCTCTCTGTCTCTCCCCCTCCCTTCCACTCTCTCTAGAAAAATCCGTGGGAAAATATCCTCGATGAGGATTAAATATATATATGGAATGTTCAACCTGTATTGTTTGTAACAGCCAAAAGCCTGGAATCCACCTAAATGTGCATCAGTGAGGTTAAATAAATTACACAGCAGGCATAGAACAAAATACTCTTCTGCGGTTTAATAGAATGAGGTGACATGAGATGGAGACACAAGAAAACATCTACATGTTGCATTAATAAAGAAGAAAAAATATCAGAGTACAGCACTGCATGCAGGTATGATCCCACTGCTGAAACACAAAGGTAGGAAAGGCATGTGCTTAATATGCGTTAACATTGATTACTCACATTGATGTTTCTCTCTCTGTCTCTCCCCCTCCCTTCCACTCTCTCTAGAAAAATCCGTGGGAAAATATCCTCGGATGAGGATTAAATATATATATGGAATGTTCAACCTGTATTGTTTGTAACAGCCAAAAGCCTGGAATCCACCTAAATGTGCATCAGTGAGGTTAAATAAATTACACAGCAGGCATAGAACAAAATACTCTTCTGCGGTTTAATAGAATGAGGTGACATGAGATGGAGACACAAGAAAACATCTACATGTTGCATTAATAAAGAAGAAAAAATATCAGAGTACAGCACTGCATGCAGGTATGATCCCACTGCTGAAACACAAAGGTAGGAAAGGCATGTGCTTAATATGCGTTAACATTGATTACTAGTACTTGGGCAGGAAAGCCATTGGTCAGGAGCAAGGAAGACTTATTTTGCATTTGAGAACATCTAGGCTATTTCAATTTTTTAACACATGCATGTATGCCTATTATAGAAGGAAGCTAAAAATAAAATAAAAAACTGAATGATATCTAGTTGATCATTTACAGGCCTTTATAAATGTTAATACAGAGAAGTGAAGGCAAGTGGGAATGGAAAGAAATCTACCATATTTCTATTCCAAACAACACATTTTCTGAGCAGGCTGATGTTTAGAGAAGACTTTTGCAGGAATATAAGTTGGAGGACAGGGGGGCATTATTAGGTGTTGGGCACTCAACCAGGTGAGAATACATGATCTCATCTAAGATGCACTTCACAAAAACCCTATGAAGCGTCATTATCATCATTTCCTGTGTGAGAAAACCAGCAGCCCCAGAGGTTAAGAGATTTACAAGATCAGAGCAAAAAAGGAGGACCCCCCCAGGGGTGTGGCCTGAGTTCAAAGCAGGTGGCCCCGATCCAGCCTCCAAACCACCACACTCACCACATGGGGTTAAAGGCACAAACTCAGAGCTCCTTCAGGCAGGACAAACCAGCTGGGAACACTGCCCACCAGCCCACTGCCTGCTCACTGTATCCTTGAATGTGACTTACAGAATCTGATGTATATTCTTTGTGACTCTGATGAGGTATGTGTACATTCTTCCCACTGGTTTAAACTAAACTTACCGAGCAGTTGTCCTTCTGAAAGAGACAGAAATGGTCTCAGTGTCAACAACGGCCTATTTCTTCTCTGTGTCCTTATGTCAAGGCAAAGAATGGAGGCCCCTTCAGCTACTTTATTACATAAATGTACTTAGTTTATGGACTCCTGTCCCAAACGGTGACACATTATCAAATTATCTTCTCTCTCATTTAATATTTCATCACGGGGCTCAGAATTGACACCATCCTCTGCTTTCACAAACACTTCTCTGTGTAAGCCCTCTGTGTGCATAACTAATCCGCAGTAACAGCTTCTCTCCACATTCTCCAAGGTCAATAACTTACAAGTGCGGGCTTATTTCAACCCTGTCTTTATGCTTTCATTAAGTAAGGCATTTTACGTGGGGCACTCTGAACACCATAGCCATTACAAATTTTGCTCAGATTTTTATTTAATTTCTAGAAGGCTTCAATGCCAAACTTTAGAGGACTATCGGTATTAAAGTCTGAGCTAAAGAGCCCTCCCAATAAGAAGAAAGGAACGCCACATTGGATTTTTTAACAAAGCGTACATGGCACATTCATAAACTTGGCCCAGAGCTTTGAGAAGAAAAAATTAAAACAGGATGAAATAGAAGAAACAAAAACAAAGGCTTCTTGGTAAAAATAAATCTACACTAATAAAAGAGAAACATGGTAATTAGCGTACGACCGCTACCCTTCCCATTGGCTAATCAGCATATCCTTATGCAAATTAACTGTCAGCCAAGATGGCGGCCAGCAGCCAGGCAGCTGGAAGCGAACATGAGGCTTGCTTGCTCCAGTGACTGCAGACTCCAACGTTCCCCGCCTGACTTGCCGGCCTCTGAGTTGCAACTCTAAGCAACTATGTACTATGTTGCAAATAAGAAGCTAAACAAAACCCCAGAAACCAGCTTTCAGCCTGCCGGGATCTCAGAGCTGAAGTTATACATTGTTTCGATTATAGAACGGCAAACAAACCAGATACGAAGCCTCAGAGCTAGAGCCAGAGCTAAAGCTGGCCCAGAATAAAATAAAAAAAAGAAAAAAA
>NW_005356042.1:13097183-13117867 GCF_000412655.1 Myotis brandtii
TTTTTGTGCACCGGGCCTCTAGTAAATAAATAAATAAATAAATAAATAAAAATTATCTAGCTGATTGGACGAAGAGACCACTATGTCTTTAAAGGCTCTCAACTACATGTGTGGACATTAATCATGGAAGGAATACCATGGCTCTATTGGTTCAAACCCAGCACCTGCTGCCTGGCTCTCCTTCATGTGCTTCTGAGAGCAAGCCATTGTAACTAACAAATCACACACAGACACACAGACACACACACACACACAGTGCCACCTCTCATAATCCCACACTCACAGCAGTATCCACTAAGAGAACCAAAGTAACCGAAGTGTTTCTGGTTTTCAGAGGTGGAAAGATTTACCCTGAAGTTAGGCTTTTTTTACTTTGATGGATTAATTTACAGCCACTTCAAGAGGAGAAGAGACCCGCCTCGGAATCTGCAGGCACGCTTGTATTAGGTTACTGAGCGGTTCATTGTTTTCACAGCTGGGCCAGGATTTCCTTTCAGGACTGCAGCCTCCGTGGCTCTGTCCTCTGCCCAAGATGGGGTTCTTTGATTTAGAGCAAACGGGGGGCGGCCACGAAGGTCCTGCTCCCACTCTGGCCAAAAAGAGGCCCCTTTCTTTTACTTTCTTAATTACCAGTGGGGCCACGATCAGCCTGTCTCCCAACGTATTTTCCACTCCTGTTAATTAAGAGGTGCTTCGGAAGGGATTGTTTACAATGAAAAACCTTCTTCATACCACCCAGAGCTTCCAGAAGTGAAAGGCCTGCTCCCTCCCGCATCCTCAGGGTTGGCAATATGACTGCTTTTCTAAGTCAAGCCTCACCGCCCCCTCGTTTTTTTTTGTTGGTTGTTTTTTTGGGGGGGGCGGGGGGGTTGGTGTGTGTGTGTGTGTGTGTGTGTGTTTAGATCAACCTTGGCTCTCACCACTTTAAAAAGTGGTATATATATTACGTTGCCTCTTAAAAAGATTAGATTCTTATGTTCCCAAAGTCATGTGGAAAACTTGGCACTTTCCTGAGGCTTACTTTTAAAATGTCCAAACTGACTTTTCCTTCTCCATCACGTACACCTACTTAAGATGCAATTTTGGGGAAGTATGACTTAAATTCTGTCGTGGAAGCTAGATGTGAGGGATGGGTCCATCAACGCTGAGCCCTCTAGGTCAGGACCAGAAATCAGTGACTCCTACAGCTCCTTACTCGGTAACAAATCAGTAACCGAGATTGGTTAGGAAGCGATAACAACTGGAATGAAAGATTTGCTCAAACAAAATGTAAAGAACTTTAAAGCAAATTGAGTTTAACTGAAAACATCACATTAAAGGATAAGCCTTACCTTGTCATATTAGAAAAAAGTATACCTGATACTGTATATAACCAGGTCACCCTCTTATATGACGTATCTAGCATCATCACTTTCAGTTTTATCAAGTCTGACAGTGGTTTTGTCTTGTGTATTTCTGTTGTCACTTTTTTTTAAAATACAAACACTGACATCATCTCTATTCAACTTAAAAATATATCGGGTGTCCCAAAAATATGTATACACACACTTTGAATAATTATAAAGGCAGTGTTTACAAAAATACATTTTATGTTCAAAATTAAGCTATCAGCTGTTCAAGTGTGTATACATTTGGGGGGGGCACACTGTATATAATTTTAAAAGCTAAATAAATTTTTAAGCAATAATAAAAATTAAAAGTAAAAGAAGTTTGGGGCTTGTGACTTGGAAACCTGGGTTCAAAACCAGGTTTTGCCAATTGCCAGCCTGAGTAAGTCATCTAAACCTCAGTTTCTTCATATGTAAACAGGGATGGCAATGCACCTGTGATGTGAGTTTTCAGGGTTAATGAACGGCAAAAAAGAAAGAAAGAGGAAGGAAGGAAGGAAGGAAGGGAGGGAAGTAAGGAAGGAAGGAAAGAAGGATTGAGGGAGGGAGGGAAGGAGAGGGATGGAGGGAGGGAGAAAGGAAGGAGGGAAGGAAGAAGGGAGGGAGGAAGGGCGGGAGGATCATGGATTGCAAGAAAGCTCCTAAAACTTGATTTTCATTTAGAGGAGGCTCCAATACTTATACAACTTTTAATAAAATTCAGTCTCATAATCATTAGAATCATAAAATTTGTGTAGTAATAAGGACACATAACAGTGATTATAAAATTATGAAATTTTTGCCTAATTGAAAATTGACATTTATAAACAAAATGTCACATTTTTCCATTCATAATTAACAAAAATCCGCCCTGGCCAGTTTGGCTCGGTGGATAGAGCGTTGGCCTATGGACTGAAGAATCCCAGGTTCGATTCCGGTCAAGGGCATGAACCTTGGTTGCCGACACATCCCCAGTGGGGGGTGTGCAGGAGGTGGCTGATCGATGTTTCTCACTCATCGATGTTTCTAACTCTCTATTCCTCTCCCTTCCTCTCTGTAGAAAATCAATAAAATATATATTTTTTTAAATCCTACCAAATACAGGACTACCTTATATTTTTCCTACATATTAAGTACCCTGTAGATATTTAAACAGTAAATGAAGCATTGAGTTTATTGTTAGTTATCATTCCTAGATAGTGCCATAATGGAATCTAAATCATCTTTTTCCAATTCAATTGAAGAAATATTTAGTGAGTAACTACTATTCTCTAAAAACAGCATCAAAAGAGCCGTAAGTTTCTGTTTCTGGTGAGTTCTCTCGTGACAGTCAAACAGTCCCCAGCAGTCCTGGTGGAAGGAACCTACACTGGCTCTCAGAAGAAGTAAAGAAAATCTCCACTTCCTCCCACAAGCCAGGGAGCACAGAACGAGAACAAAGAATCGTTACACACTCGGTGGCCACAGAGCCTGGGTCCCCAAGGGAGCTACCATTTGCTAAAGAAACTCTCCTAAACAAAACGCCACTGGCTCGGATGGGGAGAGGAAGGCTTTCGTTTTCAGTTTGATAACATTTTGTTTTGGAACGCCATGCCGAGGGATTGGTGAAGCACACCGATTTTAAAATCTATACCTCTCAGGAAACGTGTAATCTAACCATCAGCTATGATCAGGCACCTGCCTGGCATGAATGTCAGAGGCTCAGAGCGCCTTCCAGGCGCGGCTGACTCCGCCTGACTCCTGGAGACTCAGCCAGCTGCGGAGTTGTGTTTGGCTCCCACCATGCAGCTGCTGCCTCTGGGCCAAGACAGCCCCAGTCGGAGTCCCCACATAGGTAATATGTCTAATTAGGGATTAGGCTCAACTTCCATTCAAAGAGGAGAGAGCGCTCAGAGCTGGGGAAGGCATCGGCCCGGAGAGAGGGCTCCAGCTTGCACAGAGCTTCCATTCAAACGTTGCGCCAGGAGGGGTCTCTGCCCCCAGCAATGGGAGCCTGTGCGATTGGGCAACAGCCACAAAGATTCTGATGGAGATTCTCCTTCCTAGATTAGATAGCTTGAGGAGGCATTCTCAACTAGATTTTTTATTCAGCTCAAACCGGCAGCCTGCCCCTCAAGCACATAATGTTTCAAAGGCTCTGTTGGATAAGGTGCACTAGATTTTCTTCAGGGCTTAAGACAAATACAGAAAAGGAAATAGGCATGGAATCGAAGAAATTTCTTAAAGGAAAAGCAGAATAGGAGTCACACTGATTGTTATGGGCTGAATTGTGTCCTCTTAAAATTCATATTGAGCCCTAGCTGGTTTGGCTCAGTGGATAAAGCGTCGACCTGCGGACAGAAGGGTCCCAGGTTTGATTCCGGTCAAGGGCACATGCCCAGGTTGTGGTCTCCATCCCCAGAAGGGGGCATGCAGGAGGCAGCCAATCAATGATTCTCATCATTGATGTTTCTATCTCTCTCTCCCTCTCCCTTCCTCTCTGAAATCAATAAAAATATATTGTTTAAAAATTAAATAAAATTCATATTGAGTCCTGGTGTGATTGTTTCAAAGATGGGCCTTTAAGGAGGTAATTAAGGTTAAGTGAAAATGAACAAACAAAACAGAAACAGACCATAAACACAGAGAACAGAATGATGGTTGCCAGAGAGTAGAGGGGTTGGGGGCTGAGTGAAAAAAGGTGAAAGGATTGAGAAGTACAAATTGGTAGTTACAAAATAATCATGGGGATATAAAGTACAGCAAAGGGTTATATTCAATAATATGATAATAAGTATGTTGCCAGGGGGTGGGTACTTGAAATATCGGGGAGAATACTTTATAAAGTATATGATTGTCTAACTACGATGCTGTAGACTTGGAACTAATACAAAAATATAGTGAATGTAAACTGTAATTGAAAAATAAAATTTAAATTAAAAAAAAAGGTTAAGTTAGGTCAGAAGCGGGGAGCAATCCAATGGGACGTGCATCCTTATAAGAAGAGAGACACCAGGGATATGTGCACACAGAGGAAAGACCATGGGAGGACACAGCAAGAAGGCAAAGAGAGAGGCCTCAGGAGAGACCAACCCGGCTGACACCTTGATCTTGGACTCCCAGCCTCCAGAACTGTGAGAAATAAACTTCTGCTGTTCAAGCTACCCAGTCTATGGTCTTTCTTTCTATAGTAACCTAAGCAGACTCATACACTGTGCTTTAGACCAGATCAGCTCAGTCTCAAAGGAGAAAAGGCAATGTCCCCTAAGCTTCTCAACCACAGGAAGTAAGATGGGAGTATTTACATCATCCCTAAAAGAGGTCAGTCACTGAGGTGGAGTAAATGAGACTTCTGTTGGAAATCTAACTTCTCCTTGGAGTTTCTCTTAAGAAAACTGAAAAACATATCTGCAAGTGAAAGACAGATCTAGTTCCTTGCTACTCAAACAGTAGGAACTTGTTAGACATGCACCTCTCGGGCCCCACCCCAAACCTGCTGAATCAGAGACTGTGGGTGTTGGGCCCATCAGTCTGGGTTCCAATAAGCCCTTCAGGGGGCTCAGATGCCTGTCCAAGGTGAAGATTCCCTGGCCTTGTCAATGCCCAAAACTCACCTTCTCTAACAACACACAGCTGTATGATGCATCATATGGACACACCACTTTTACATCACAGTCCCATTCAACCCACCATGAGATCTGATGCTATTATCCCTACTGTGCAGATAAGAAAACTGAGGCTCAGAAAAGCCAAAGTCAAACAGCTAGAACGTTAAGAAAGTGGGCTCCAGGACCTGACTCTCTAAAGCCCCTTACAGTTTCATCCTTGGCAAAGTCAGTCAGTTCTCTCTCTGAATGTTGACTCTTCCCTCACCGCACTGCCTCTTCCTCACACCATCTTGTCAGGGCTACTCATTGGAGTCAGACAGACTTGAGTTACAATCCAGCTTCTGGCACTTTCTGGGAACCTTTGAGTCTTGAGAAGGATGCTGCTGAATGTGCTTGACTGAATTGTGTCCCTCCCCTCCCCCGCTGCCTCAAAATTCATATGTTGAAGTCCAAAGACCCAGTATCTCAGAATGTGACCTTACTTGAAGATAGGGTCTTTGTAGAGGTAATTAGGTTGAAGTGAAGTCATTATGCTGAGCCCTAATACAATATGACTGGTATCCCTATAAAAAGGGAAAAATTGGGCACAGCATACATATGGGGAGAGCACCATACGAACAGGAGGATGGCCATCTACAAACCAAAGAGAGAGGCCTGGGTCAGATCCTTCCTCCCAGCCCTCAGAAGGAACCAACCCTGCTGTCACCTAGATTTCAGACTTCTATTCTCCAAAACTATCTATACTAATAAAAGGGTAATATGCTAATTAGGCTGGGAGACCTTCTGGATGTCCTTCCAGACAAAGCCATGGTGGCGGGGCCAAGGCAGAGGTGGTTAGGGGCTATCAGGCCACACAATCAACATTCTTGAGTTCAATATGAAAAGACTTACCTTTATCTATAAAAGGGATGGAAGTTGAAATTTGTTCCTGAATGACATATCTACACTAATAAAAGGGTAATATGCTAATTAGACCAGGAGACCTTCCGGGAGATGTTCCGGACAAAGCCATGGTGGCAGGGCCGAGGCAGAGGCGGTTAGGGGCGATCAGGCCAGGAAGGGAGGGCAGTTGGGGGTGATCAGGCCGCTGGCAAGGGGGGGCAGTTGGGGACGAGAAGGCCGACAGGGGGGGCAGTTGGGGGTGAGCAGGCCGGCAGGTAGAGTGGTTAGGGGCGATCAGGCAGGCAGGCAGATGAGCGGTTAGGAACCAGCGGTCCCAGATTGCGAGAGGGATGTCTGACTGCCGGTTTAGGCCCAATCCCTGTGGGTCCCAGATTGGAGATAGTGCAGGCTGGGCTGAGGGACACACACACCCCCTTGCACGAATTTCGTGCACCGGGCCACTAGTAAGACAATAAACTTCTACTGTTTAAACCATCGAGCCTGTGATACTTTGTTACAGAAGCCCCAGGAAACTGACATACTTAACTTCTATGAATCTCAGTTTTTTCATCTGTCAAAGGGGAATATGAAGATGTATGCTTAAAGAGCTGTTAGGAAAATGAAATGAGATAACTTGCACAGTTCTTGGCAAGTAGCAAGTTCTCAATTCATTAGGCTTGTGGTTAATACAACATTAGCTAAAACATTCTCCATGTGATTTATATCTCATATTCTATGGAAATCTAAAAATTTATGAAGACTAAATAGAATAAATTAACCTTAGCTTCTCTAGTAGCTATGCTATTCAACAACTACTAGCTGGTGCCCAACTCCTTCCAAAACGTAGTACATAATAAACACCCACATACAACACTGTAATTAAAAATAATATGGAAATTGGGGGAGGGGTGATACTGACAAGTTGCCTGGGAAAAAGGCAGGAGGAAAATTTCTGTGGAGATGTACATGTTCTATATCTTGATTAGGGGAGAAGGGTTATCTGGTTGTATACTGTGTCAAGAGTCATCCATGTGTATAACCAAAATGTACTTCAAAAAAGTTGATATTTTTTAAAAAGTAAAAATGTGTGCTCATATTGCGAGGAAGAAAGAGGAAGAAAAAACACCAAACAACTGATCTACCAAGAATCTGAAATTAGCTAGTTATTCAATTGAATATGTAAATGTTAATTCTGAGCTTCCTGACAACCAAGGTAAAGAAGGGAAATAGAATACTTCACAATGCCTTCTTTATGAAATGAAGAAAAGCATACCAATTCTTTAGGAGAGGTGAGCTTTGTTTCTTAACAATTGTGAAATTTTGCCAGAGGAATCCCTTTATGAGAAACATGTGTTAATAGAATAAACCATGGGTTGGCAAACTTTTTCTGTAAAAGGTCAGATATTAAATATTATGGGCTTTGCAGGCCGTATGATCTCTGTCACAACCACTCAATTCCACTGTTTTAAAATAACATGAAAGCAACCACAGACAAGCAAATGAGTGGATGTTCCAGGGTTCCAATAAAACTTTATTTACAATAATAGGCTGGATTTGGAGGGCTGGATTTGGCCAGTGCACTATAGTTTGCTGAGCTCTGGAATAAACAATGCACTTTTAACATTCAATTCTAAGTTGACCTAAAGCCAAACAATAACAAGATGTGGAAGGATATGAAGGTGACCTTGACCTGTAGATTTTCTATGAAAGCAAATGTGAATAATTACAATAGCCAAGTCAAGAAACTATGTGGATAACAACCACAGAAAATTTAATTTTAGACAGTTTATAAGATTCCATGCGAGCATCTATAAAGAGAATCTCGTTAAAATAAATATAAAAGAAATTTTTAAAGTATTCAATTTGCATCAAAATCTTATTACACTGTTTGTTTCACCCTGAATTTCATTCAACTTACTATAACTGCATTCATTGGCTTTTCATTGCAAAGCTGGATATTTAACTATAAACTACATCCTGCCTCTCCCTTTGTGTGTAAAATTGACAAATGTGTTGTTTTTGGATTCCAGAACTCTGGAGAAAGCCAACTTAAATGAATTAAGATGACTAATGTGTTGATTCTGTTTCCAATCCAACAAAATGTTAATGTAAGAACCCATGTCATATGATGCTATGTGTTTTAGTTCAAATTTAACATCAAATATTGAATAAGGCAGTTTCTAAGCAAATTACCAAGCTAAAAATATTCCTTCGGCGTAGCAAGAACTCCATCTTGTTTAAGTAAATGGAAATTTGAACATCTTTGCTCAGATCAGCCTAAATAAGAAATTAGAAAAATGCAAACCTCCATTATAGTCAACAGCATTGATTCCGTCTCCTGTGTGTGGAAAGGAGCACAGTACTGTGTATCAAGGAAAAGGACTCACTTAAGGTGGTTCAGCCATAATCATGACTTCAAACAACGTTCTATATGCAACAAACACCTAAGCAAAAGAATTCTTTTCTGGAGAGCCAGGTAAGTAATCACATCCACGGTGAATGATCATCGAGACAGCACAAATACAGCTGTGTGCCTGACAACCCAAGTGTCTCTGAACATCCAGCTACTCTGGGGTGTCTGGCTTACTAGTTCTTTTGCAGCATGATAATGTTTTTACAAATGTTTTCATTGCATTTACTTAACATTTGGTTGAGGGATTCCTGTGGCTATAACATACTGCTACACAGTTTTGTTTTAAGTGAACTAACATTAGTGTTTCATCACATAATATCTGAGTAATTTCTATTTCCACAGAGGCAGAAACTATTACACTTTTCAAAGTTGGAAGTGTTTCAAAAACCTGAATTCAATTCCATAAACATTTACCATGCACCATGAATAAGACACTAAATGTCAGGTCTTGGATGTTCAACTAATTCTAATATCAAACCTCTCCAGTTTTCATAAATTAATTACATTTGCTGACCACCAAAAAAAATTTTTTTCAATAATTACCTTCAGTGTGAAAATCAATTCTATTAAGACATTATAAAAAGAAGGAAATCAATAATTAGAGGGCCCCATCTTTCAAAAAAAAGAAAGAAATTTAAATTTTTATAAGGAAGAATTTAGAAAGCCAGAGTCTAGAAATGGAAACTACACAGAATATATGTATTTTGCCCCTAGGTTTTAGATTCAACTATGACAAGCTGTCAGTAACTGAATTTTTTTCATTACCTGCCAGTTATTTAGGAAATTTCCATTGTTTAGCAAAGGACAATTCTGAAATCAATACTACTTTATAGTAATTACATGCTGATAAATTTCCATCCGATAGTGACCAGTGCAATAAAAAGTTAACATCAACATCTCTAGGCATATTTTCATTTCTAATTCTATTCAATGATTCTTTTTATGAAAGAATTCTCTAGAGCAAGTGTATGTATTTAACTGCTACTAAGGATTACAATTCCTGAAAAATATTCATCTTTCTTAATTCAGTGTTCAACACTGCACACGAATGCCTGGTTATGAAAACATTTATTTTCTCCCTATGGACAGGGGCCAGAGGTTCCATGATGTTCTCAAAGAAGTTCAGGATGAAAAAACAAAAACAAAAAACAGTTAAAATCTAGTGACCTGGAATATTTTTTTCCTAAGCAGAAAGCTGTGAAAACATTTTGTTTGTTCCGCTGAAAGACAAACAGAAAGAAGTCAAGTACTGGGCACTTAAAACCTTCTCAGAACAAGTCCATCTGTGCAATCCTACCATCTCCGCGTCAGAGTGGGACCTTAACCATTTCAAGGCCAAACCCTGCTCAGCACTTAAATCACCTCTGCAGCACCCTCGGCGAACAGCCACCCAGAGGGCTTACATTCCTTTGTGAGGGGAACTCATTTGCTCAGGCAGCCTGTTCTGTTATTGGAAAGCAGGCAATCCCCCCATTGGTTCCTAATGGGTGATAAAAACAGGACGAAAGAGCAACTCCTCCCAACAACCATTCACCATGTGAAAGTAACCTCCACAGGCGTAGGAATGCTTCGCTCACGGTAGTATCCCTGGGTCCTAGAACAGTGCCGGGCACTGGAGGCACGCGGTGTCAAGAGAATGACTTATTGAAGGACTGCTATTCATCTGGGTAGCATCAATAACAGAACGCAATGCCTCTTTTCTAGCAGGGTTCTTATGGGTTGAATTGTGTCACTCTAAATTATGTAGAAGTCCTAACCCCCAGAAGCTCGGGATGTGACTTCATTTGGAAACAGGGCGTTTACAGAGGTAATCACACCAAAATTACATCATTGTGTCGGCTCCAACCTAACATGACTGGTGTCCCTATAAAAGGGAAAATTTGGACACAGACAGACACACCGAGGGACGGTGATGTGAAAAGACACAGGAGAATGCCATGTGAAGACAGAGGAGGAGACTGGAACTGTCGGCCACAAGCCAGGAAATGTCTGAGCCTGCCAGAAGCTGAGAGACAAGGAGGGGTCCGTCCCTTACAAGTTTCAGGGAGAGTACAGCCCTGCCCACACCTTGATTTTACACTTCTAGCCTCCAGAACTTGGAAATAATAAATTTCTGCTTAAGTCACCCAGTTTGTGATCCTTTGTTATGGCAGCCTGAGTAAACTAATACAACAGTGAATAAGGTTAAAGCCCCAGAATTCATCACAAATTGGGACTGATTTATATACCTGACAGTCTTTTAACCTTCATCTAAGGAGACCTGTAAGTGATAGACTATTCTCATAGGGCACAAGAGATATGAGTAATGGTGCAAGGGGTGGACTGTATTGGGTACCTGTCATACACACTTAATTCTCCCACCCCATCTTACTCCAGCTATGGCTGCATGTAGCTTCCCACCAACTCCACACACATGCAGCTGGACAGCCCCACCTGGGAGTGCAGTGTGGATCCCTCCATTCATTCTCTGACGCTGCAGCATGGGATACCTTCAGAAACCTGCTTGGGACTCATCCTGCAACGTGCTGAGGCATTAATACCTGTGGGGCTACCCTGGTCTTATGGGGATGGGAGACATGGATAAATGCATTCCCCCTCCATTCCGCAGGCAGGCAGCTCTGAGATGCACTTCACTGAGCTCCTCAGAGTCCTCAGCATTGAGCACGATTGACCCACAGCACTGCGCAACTCAGTGACACATCCTGTGTAATCCTCCCCTCCCTCGCTCACACTCTCTGAAACCACATCCCAATTATCTACAAATAAGTCTTTGTCTCGGGTTCTGCTTTGAGGGGAACACAAAAACCTCTTAAAACATTTTCAGTATGAAAAACTTACTATCTCCTTATAACAGGAATCATTAGAAAAGCTTTTCCCTCCATTCTAATCACCTGAACGCTACTTGCTTGCAGAATTCTGTCCACTGGTCCCGGTTCTGTCCTTGATGTGAGCCAGGATTCTCTCTCTCCTAGAGAGCCATTGCAAGAACTAACCTATGTAGACCTTTTATTCCATCAGGTAACTAATACGTACTCCCAGGACACGGCTGGATGAGTTTGCCAGCTCTTAGCTTGTCTGTGCTCCATCCAGAAATGAACACTGTATTCTAGATGTTTACCTTTACAACAAGCCATGAAGGTTCTAACCAACCAAAGGTATTAACAGGCTGTCTACATTGGAGGCTTTCTTTCTGCAAATGTTAAGGGCTGCAAGAAACGTGGCATGGTAGAAACTCCTTGGCACAGCTGTGATAGAGATGCAAATGCCGATTGCGATCCAGAAGCCCCTTTTCCAGCATTTGCTCCCCATTTCCAGCATTCGCTGCTGCTCACATCCGTGGAGTGGCACATAAGCACTCTCCTCCTACTCCCTGCAGCGAGGAGCACATGGCTTCATTATGGCCGATGGCAGTTGGGTGGAACTTAGGCAGATGCCCGCTGACTTCTCAGAGTGGCTCCCCAAAATGCATTGTATTTCATACAGGGGGGAAATAATTTTGAGAAGGACTCAGTCAAGAGATATGCATTCTTACCATATCTTTATTTCTTGGAAAAGTTCATTTAAACCAAAGATGTTTATTCATTCTCAACTGTTCCTTATTCTCACAGGTCACGCAAGTAGGAAGACCAACACCCATGAGGAATCTGTACACAGGCCCCCCTGAGAAGTAAGTGCCAGATTCCTTCAGTCCTACCCTCCATTCCTCTTTGGTTTTCACATCCTGTTTTGAACTAACCGTGTCATGCACATCTTTACTGCTCAACTGCATTCTAATTAAGCCTTATAAAAAAATAAAGCAAATTAGTTGCAAGTTGTAAACGTCCGTTGGCAAATATAATAGCATGGAGTCTTAATACGAGAAGTAAATTTAATAAAATTATAAAGAAATATTTCACCGAAGACAGAATAATTACAAGGCACACTGTCCTGTCAGCAAAGCTGGGCTGGCCCCTGCAGTGATCCCAGAGGGCGTGGCACTGCTGAGACTCAGGGATTCTCCCCCAGCGCCCCCAGCGCCTCCTGAGGACAGATGGTGGCCCCACCGCCACCTTCTGGACTGCGTTCATCATTGCAGCCACTTAGAAAGCTGTCCTGTTCAAAAGAATTCCACTTCCTTGCTCGGGCGCTGTCTCCCTTTAACAAGGGCTCACTGGCCTGCTCTGTCCTCTCCCTTCCTCCTGTGTGTGCCTGATGCTCACCCACCATGGCAAAGGGTCAGCTCTCAATGGACACGGAAAAGACAGACCTGCTGAAGCCCGTCTCTTCTGTTAAAAGTCTGAATCCTATCCCGGTGGAACACACAAAACCATGGCTTTGCATCAGTCCCTCTTGCTGTTCACTGGCAATTCTGCACACTGCCAACGGGCAGCTGAACATAATGGGCAAATATGTACCACACTCCCAAAGTGGAGCAGAGACTGTGACGACTGTCGAGCTGTCCCTCAGCAGGTGGGCTCGTGGATTCCAAACTCTAGTGATTTTTCTTCCCTATTTCATAAAAGGGTGCATCTTAGACCAGTTCCTTTTTACCTCTTATGAAAATGAAAATTCTCCCTGTATTGGCATACAAATAAAATTGTCCGCTTCAAAAAGTTAAGAAAATACATTTGAAACTTAGTCCTGGGAACAGAACGATCGACGAGGGGACTCGTGGTAGACAATACACGGTGACAGACATCACGCCAGGGGCTTCCACATCTTCCCACTGGGTTCTCACGGCTCTGTCATGGCACCCACCTCCTCGGTGAGGAGACTGACACTTGGGGATTAAGGACACAGTCCAAGATCCACAGCGATCAAGTTGGACAGCATTAAAGTAAAAAAGACAAAAAAGTGCACCCAAGAATGAGGACTCACAATCTAAACACTAGGTATTGACAGTAGATATACATTTATGTTGTGGTCTGATCTTCCTAAGGCTTAATAATTGTAACCATGCTAGTGTTTTATTGTTGAAGAGACAGGGTGGGGGGAGGCAGCTTTCCCTTCAGATGTGTCTCCATTTGTGTTAATGTCCCAGATCCCGGGTCCCTCCCTCTTCCCCTCACTTAATCCTGCCCTCGGGAGGCAGTACAGCTTATGATTAGGAAATCTACCCGTGAAAACCAGGCACACACAGGCCTGCCTTCCCTCTCCCCTCACAGACAGCACATTCCCTGCTCTGCACCGGTGTGTGGGGCACGCGCAGGGCTGGGCTCTGCCCTTGGGGGCGGCCTGGAGGGGCCCAGCACTGACCCACTACCCTGTCTGATTCAGGTGCTCAGGAGAGAGAGCCCACTAGCGCACACGTGTAAACCGTATTCTCCAATATCAACTTGACCAGTCATTACTGTGATGTTCTAGCCTTGCATTAGCCTTATCATTGGTCCTATTCTCAATTAGCTTATACTTGGAAAGGGGAGAGAGTATCATTTGTGGGGCCCTGCAAACCCCAACACCTTTTTTTTGTTTGTTTTGTTAATCCTTACCCGAGGATATTTTTTCCATTGATTTTTAGAGAGAGTGGACGGGAGGAAGGGAGGGGGAGAAAGAGAGAGACATTGATGTGAGAGAGACACATCAATTGGTTGCCTCTTGCATATGCCCCGACCAGGGCTGGGGAACAAACCTGCAACCCAGGTACATGCTCTTAATCAGGAATCGAACCCAAGACCCTTTGGTGCAAGGGCTGATGCTCTAACCACTGAGCCCACCAGCCAGGGCCCCAACACCTCTTTCTGTGCTAATGGGCCCATCTGAGCTTAGAATTCTCTCATTAGAGTGAAAAGTTCCATGTTCCTCCTATAGGCACACATCTCAAAACAGCTTAGAACTTATAAACGGATGCACATTATTAGGTTTTGTCCCCAAGACACAAAAGGGTTCACAAGTCACATGATTAAGACTAGAGCCAGTGAGTTCTGAGTGAGAGATGGGAGAGTGAACACCAACCTAGACACATGGGAAACAGGATGGTCCCACCGTGCCCTGGGAGCCCAGTAAGCCTGCTATAAATTTGAATCAAGCTTGTTATAAATTTGAATCGATACTACAAGCGAACACGTTTTTTCAACTGTGATATTCCTTGTTTCATTGTATCGCCATAATTTTTAAAAAGCATAGGCATATCCTGCAATCCCATGCTTTGTAAAAGATTCCATTATAAGAGTAATCATTATTGAACCTTTTAGTCCAGATGTAATTTCTTACATGTTACAACAAGTTTGGCACGCATTGTGAATTTCAGCCAAGGTTGATCAAGTTCAATAACTTGGCTAACCAACCATGTGTACGACTCATTATAGAAGTAATAAATAGATTCATCAAAATGGACATGAAAAAGCCGTAAGAAAATCGGATGCCATTTCCAGGCTGCCTCGTAAAAGCACCTCTTGGACTGTAATATAATTTTATATATAGTTATCGCACCTACTCATCATTCAATAGCAGGCATATATAAAACAATCATCGGCCCACATATGCATGCTGAATAAATTCCAGTTCCAAAGGTGAATTCTCTACTCCAGAGATGTCAAAAGCCGCATCGATGCACACGGGCTTATGTGCTCAATTCCCAAAAGAATTCAGATCGAGTAGAAAAGGAGTTAGATAGCCATGCCTACAGATGTCCTTTTCCTTCACATTATCTTCTGGGGGTCAGTTTTAGTGGGTGTGTTTTATTTTCCACTAATACTTTCATTCCAATTATTCTCCTAGCCTACTGATAATTGAAAATTGTAGCAGAGAGAAAAGAAAGCCTGATTTAGATCGAGGTCATGGATGGAAGAAAGAAATCCCAGTGCCTAGAACAGAAAAATCTCCTATCATTGACTATACAGAAATCAACAAAGCTGGCCTCAGACATATGAACACAATTCACAAAATTTCCTTTCCAGGGAAAACAAAACTTGAACGACTGCAGGGTTAAAAACCGAAACTCCCCCGACTGCACTGCCCTCCTTGATGCTTCTGAAAGGAACTCAAACACTGTTTGAAAAGCTCATTTTTTAAGGAAACGAAAGCCTCCCCTTCTCACAGAGAAATTGTCCCCACATTTGGTCAACCACAGGGGAGCTGGCAGCATCATGTTCTGAATTAAACACTAGAAGTCATGCCGTACACTTCACACACTGTCCGGCGCTAACACTGCCCTGGGTGAGGAACTGTGGGTGTCTTCTCTCCAGGAGGGGAGCCTGAGGGAGAGCCTGCACCCCCTGCCTCTCAGCCAGGCCCTGTCCTCATTTACAGCGCCCCGGGGAGCCAGGCTTGTCTATATGGCAGCGCCTGCACTGACAGCATTTGGACGTTTCGACGTGCAGGCAACCCCTGTGCCATGTGTGCCTCACTTCTCTCTCCCGTTCTCTGTGCCACCAGCACCGCAAGTCACCAGAAACTTCTTGTTCAGTTTAATGTTTTCTGCTAGATTTCCTCGCTCGCACTCGTGTCGAGGGAGCACGGTATGACGATATTATGAACGTTCTCACACTCTCCTGGTTCTTCTCGCATCCGCCATGAAGACACGGTCAAGCTTTCTGAAACCGGAGTTATCCTCTTCACAACAAGGAAAAGAGCCCGGCTATTCATTACAGACAGCATCTAAATCATCACAAGCTCAGCCAGAGAATGTGAATTTTTAACTCCGCACGAGCAGAGCATTACAACAGTGGAGCGCTTTATTTTCTCAAAAAGTTAGCAACTGCCAAATTCTTCCAAGAGCTTAAATACCATAATGACAGATACTGATGTACAGAAAGATTAAAGTAAAATCTGAAACTAACCAGAGAATGAAGATGTGAGCCAGAGATGTGCTTTGAAGAACAGAAGTAATGAAAAAGAAAAATCTCATTTCAATTGTCATGACGGAAAAAAAAGGTTAAAGGGAATGAAGGGAAGAGGGCTTAATGGTTCCCCAAAGACCTAGAGAATAGGTCAGGTTCAGCAGGCATGACGAGTACCGTGTGCACAGACAGTGGTCTTTGCAACATCCATCCTATTGTTTACTGCAATGCCCAGCATTGGAAATGTGGTTAAATCTCTAAATAAAGACTTCTGACAGCTGTCCAGAAATGCCATCAGTCACAGCCGTTCGTTTTCTAACACGGGCTTTAAAACAGAGCCATCCTGCTCGCATGTTGACTCTGAAATCCAATACTAATATTTGCACCAATTGTAAAGTCAACATTAACGATGTTTGCTGTTTCTTATTTGTCACAAGAGTGAATTCTCCCCACCAACATGAACACACACACACACACACACACACACACACACACACACAGCCTACAATATAAAGCCCTTCTTCATGAAAGCAGCCAAGGAGCGTGTAAGAGAACACATGTGACTCCCAAATGCCTGTACAAGGTCCACGGAATCGGTTAGGAAGATAGAAGCATTCGACAGACTGTGCACTTGCATCACTCATTTCTGCACGTGACAACTCTGTGGTGTTTTGTTCCCTTCCCAGCCCCACTCGGCCTCACAAGTACACCCCCTGCTTTTGTCAGCTGGCATCTCCACGATTAGCCTCGCATGGCGAGCAGCCTGGGAGTGTCAGTAGTTCGAGCTTTATAGACATATAAAGCCATCAGCCTTTGTTCTTCAGAGGTTAATTTGAAATTATTTCACTTTCAGGTACTTCTCTGGGACAGTTTAAACCAAACACATGATATGACTGTGTGTGTTTTTAAAGTATCCTTTGGAAAGTATCCACTATTAAATTCTTCAATGCAAACAGGACCGAGCTTTGTAATAACTAGAATATGAGCTCTAGAAGCCACTTCTTTAAGACTGGGTATGCCTTCCTAAAATTTTAAAATTCTAAAAATTAGCTTTTAAATTTTACAGATTAGGTAATAAAAAGTTTGCTTGGACTTTGTTGATCCAAATAGTATCAAAACATGTGACTACTTTCCCTGCAGCCTGACAGAATGTAAAATCTGAAGTTTAAGCTACAATTCTCTATCTTACGTTCAAATGCTGTGCTTTGCAGCTGCTGCGCCATTTGAGGAGCCGGGAAAGGGAATGGAGCAAAGAAGAATTATGGCAATTATAAAATCTCGCTGGTATACATTGTCAGATTAATCACCAGCATTAGCAGGGCTCGGCTCCACGATCAGCAGCGTGAGGAGCGGAGAGCCGAGAGCTCCAGGCTAAGGCGAAACTCGGAGCAGAGCGCAGATGCCAGCTATGGAGAGCCAGCCAGAGCTGCAAAAGAAATCTGTCCACACACAAAAAAAAGAAAAAAAAAAGAGAGGGAGTAAGCATGCCACTCAAACTAACCACTAATTTCCAGCAAATATTATCTGAACAGTACATTACTGCATAGACTGTAAGCATGAGCATCCAAAGACACAGCATACGCTTTCAAAGAATCATAATACAGCTGCGTGCCTATTACCACGAGGCAAGCAGTGGAACTGTGATTAACATAAATTCGAGAATCTACACATTGTTCTTCTAGTGAGGGTGACTTTTCACTCACCCTGCCTTCCTTAGGGTTACTCAGAAGATGTGTTCGTGCAAATGAACCCTAAGAAAAGCCAGAGACTATCAGTAAGACTTTAAAAAGCATCAGTCGAGATTTTTTAAAAAGTTCTCTTTAATTTACAGAAACATATTTGGTGGTTCATGTGTAGATATCTTCTCAAGAATGAGGGGGAAAGGTTTTAGTATCCTGTACTTTTAAATACAAATTTTAAAAATACAGAAATAATTAGAATCTGCACAGAGGCATACAAGTACACAAAGAAATGTAAGAAATGTATAGGTTTTTTAAAAAACAGTGTAGTATAAGGAACACAGAAGCACAAAGATGAAGCTGCTAATATTTTGGTTAGTGTGTAACTCTAGAAGGTTAATGTGTACATTCTGTTTGGCACTAACACTGAAGACATATAGCACCTGGAATTCAGTAGTCATCTAATGTTTGACTACACAAATGACCACATAAAGGGTGTGACTGTGGGTATGAGCCAGCCAGTCCACACCCTCCAAGCAGCCCTCATTGCACACCCTAAACAGGGCTCGGAACTCAGCCTCCAAAGGACCTGGCAGGTAATGTAACATGACCATGTGAGATACCCATGTCTCCCTGCAGGAAAACAGCCTGCAGGGGGCAGCATGGCCCAGGCTCAGTGCAATTCCCCCTGGTGGACACAGGGATCCAGTGTTCCCAGCTCTCTGAACCTTCAAGAGTCAGAAATCAAGATTTTAACATGTTGGCAAGTAATCTTAATCAAAACAAGAAACACTACAGGCCATTTTTGTGTGGCCTCAACAAATCATCTGAGGGCCAGATCGAGGCTACAAACCTCTGCCCTGATTGGGTAGCTCTACTCTTGGCCAGATGGCCCCCAGCTAGAGGAATGAGCAGAATGAAAATGCTCCCCTCCCTTAATCGCTCTCCCGTGATACCAAGCTACTCAGTAGCAAGGCAGTGAGGTTCCAGATGTGCATACACCATCCTGCTCAAACTGGAGGACATGAGGCAGCGGAGGGCTGCTCCCAGATGCAGAACACTGAGGCACACAACACCAGAGTTCTTCTAGACAAAACCACCCAGCCCGAAGAACCAAACGGGCCCTAAATGTAAGCGCACCAGGGACCATATGAGAGGGAGATTTGACTCCACAGAAGGTGAAGTGATGGTGAAGCAGAAGGTGGAGTGATGCACCGTGAAGGTGGAGGGAAGGGCCCCAAGCCAAGGAACATGGAGGGGCACTAGAGGCTTCAAAAAGGACAAGGAAATGGACTCTCCCCTTGAGCCCCCAGGAACCGGCCCTGCTGACACCTTGACTTCCGCCCCATGAAACTGATCTTGGACGTCTGACCTCTATGAAACGAACAAATGCGTGTTGTCCTAATAAACAAGGCATGTGTAAGGAGCATGTGAGTGTTAGGTGTACATGTGTGCACGCGGGTATGTCTAAGACTGCCAGAATAATGGCACAAACACGACTGCTTTCCTCATGTGAGTCCCTCCCTGGTCAGGACAACAGGCAGTAAGACCCAGAGAAACACTGGACCGGCTGCAAATGCTACATCTGGTAGGGACAAGGCCCCAGTCGACTCTTCAGGCTCGGAGGATGGTGAGCGCGGCCAAAAACCTGCCTCTCCCCCTGCCCGAGATGCTTCCCCGTAAGGACCTGTTACAGCGCTCTCCACCTTGTCCAACACTCAATCTGGTAACTGTACATGAGCTTAGAATTGAGACTTGCTTTGCTAATAGATAAAGTTGTAATGGCATTTTTTATTTCTTTTTGTAATGCCAACTTGGGATGCAGTGACGACCCCTGGGCTGATAGAAGCCTCAGCAACCCAGCTGCTGAATCTAGAAGCCACGGCCGCCCCGCTGGACGACACGGCCATGCAGAAAAGCTGAAGGCATTAGAGTGAAAGATGAAAAAAGTTTTGAGATTTCATCCTCCCAGCCTTTGGCGGCTGACGCAGCAGAGTCTCTCCGTTTGAAAGAGATTGATTATTTTCATTCTGCTTCATGTGATCACCAGGAAAACGGTTTCCAGAATCAAGATGTTGCTGGCAATTTTGATGTCACATAAGCAAACAGGCACCCAGTTCACGCTTCCCATTTACCAGTCCATCTGTATTAGCTCTGCCTTGGAAGCGGGGATAAGGGCCTGACCAGTGGGACCGTGAGCCCAGCAGGACAAAATGGACTGGGCAAGGACTGACATTTCCACCTATGAAACCTCAGCACAACTACAACCGTGGCCGTCTCTGCCTCCAAAGGTTTCCGCCCCTAAGTATCTGGCTGAAGTCGCAGCCTGTCAACTCTGGATGGGACAGCATCCTTTCAATGTGTCTAGTCATCACCACCAAATCGATTGCCTAATGCACAACAAAGTTACCTGACGCCAGCATATCCTGACAGAAAATATCTAGAGGTCCTACTTTACTCTGTCCATTAGGGATTAAATGACTCTCTTCCTCTCTCCATCCTCTTCCTCCTTTCTGACAACTGTTGGGTGACTTTTCCCCAACTGCAAGCAATCACAGTACTCTCTCCATTACTGCATCCGCACGCTGTGTTTTAGTTGATCCTTAGAAAATAGTGACAGAAATTATTCTTCTCTGGATTGTACAGATAAGGAAAGGAAGGCTCAAAATAGTTAAGTGACTTGCCTTAGGTCACATAAGTTAATGACAATCTGCCTCATAGCCCAGTCTTCTAACAAGTCCCAATGGTCTCCAATAAAACTCACCATACCTTTTCAAGTGCTGATAAAATTCTATCCAATGACACATTTTTTGGCATGATCAAGAAAATGGGACAGCAAAGTTGGACACTGATGCTTCATGTCCCAGGCAGTCCTATAAACCACCCTAAACCCAAGGGGGCATGTGCTGATGCCAAACTCTCATAATAAAGATGTTACTGGGATGCATTCATTTAAGATGTAATAGTTTTCCTCCCAGTTGCCCCCCCCCCCCCCCCAA
>NW_005356042.1:13118005-13132552 GCF_000412655.1 Myotis brandtii
AATAGTTTTCCCCCCAGTTGCCCCCCCCCCCCCCGCCAAAGTTTGACGTATCTTTTTTTCTTTCTTGACTGCAACAAATAACTTTGTCCCATTTTTTTTTCTATTGATTCTTTTTCTGCATGAAGCTACTATCTGATCTCCAAACAAAACAAAAAAAAGTCTAAAATGTTTCCTTTCCTACTAAAGACAAGTCAATGCCTAAAACAGTGATTTAGAAAGGTCATTTTAGGACAAACTCACAGATATTATGGCAGCCTTCTACGGATCCAAAAACCAGGAAGCTAGGAAAACACCAAACTAATTTCAGTAACTGGATAGCCTGGCCTCCCATCCCTAAAATGACGACCATTTATTAAGTGCCTGCAATGTTGAGCAGGCAATTCCCTGGGCACCCTGGAGTTCCCATCTTTGCAGAGCAGAAATATCATCCATGTTTCACAGATGTGGAACCGCAGCTCAGAGAAGGAAGGTAACTTGCCCCAAGCCACTCAGATGGGACGTGGTTGGGCCAGGTTTCAAAACTAGGTCACGTCTGCTTCCCGAGTCAGTATTCCCTCTCCTGCACCCTGCCGCCTCTCCAGACAGAAACCCGCTACCTATCAAGCTTCCCCTGACTGTCAGCAGAGCTATTTTCAGCAGTGGTACAATTTCACCACGCAGGAGCCAGGCTCATCAAGTGAGAAAATGCATAGAAAAGCTCTGAAGAGTGGTTATGGCCATTAATAGATGATCTGGAGAAATCTGTAAAACCAAAATAACCAAATGTCACCTATTATGTTATCGTAGGGCTCAAGCCATTGCAAGCCGACCAACTGTGCATTTTTTGGGGTGCTTCCTCCTTAAATGCAGGCATTAAGCAGCAGTGCCCATGATTTGAGGTGTGATAGATGAGACATCTATGCTTAAAAGTTTTTAGTGGAGCAGACTGGGAAGGTAGGCCAACTTCTTTCTCATGAATTTCCTCTTGATCACAAGATTGAATATGTACTTAAAGTAATAGACACTTTGAGATAAATTAACTTCTAAGAGAAAGGAACATTTTGAAAATTAAATTATACTACATGAATCAAGCAATCAATTAGCAATCAATACATAGCCAATAGTTACGCACAGAAGATGAAAAGGCAATTCATAAAAGAGTAAATACAAATGGAGGAACGTACGAAGAGCTGATCAATCTCACTAACAATCAGAGGCATGAAAATTAAAGTGATACTTTTTAAAAAATCTTAATTGCCAAGGTTGGCAAGGATGCGAGGCATTCAATTGGTATAAGCTCCCAGGGGTGTGGTTTGACAAAACCAGCCAGGATATTAAGGTTAGGAACAAATCCTCTGATTCAGCAACTCCACTTCCAGGAAATAAAACTATAGAATAGTCACAGATAGGTGAGAACACTTAATTACAAACTGTTCGTCTCCATTCTACCGTTATCAAAACCATGAAATCCACCCATATGTGCCACAGTAAAAGACTGGTTAGAATCATATAGAAAATACTATACAACCACTTAAGATGTTGTAGAATAGTCAACGGCAGGGAAGAATGCTCATGAACCACAGTTAAGTAGGAAAATCACAAAAGAAAAGAAAGGGAACATGCTAAGAATAAAATATGCTAAATATTAAAATTCATGTTTTATAACAGTAACATTAATTTTAAAGTACTTTATGAGAAGGCATGTAAAGCTGATCCGGCCTCACACACCTGACATAAACACGAACTTGACAAATACTGGCTCCCATTCCTCTATAATTCTCCTTCCCCCCCCTCCCCCCTCACCCCTCTCTCCCCCCACCCCCAAACCCATTTTACAGGAACACCAAAGGGGAACTGGGTAGAGAAAGTGTCTGTACTAATTCATGACTGCCCAGCAGTTCAGAGATCACATTTGCCTCCCTCCCTACAGACACCACACCCAACACACAGCTTGGCACAGAGCGGGCTTTCACCGATGTTAAGATAACTTTGTTGATTTCAGATTGGATGAGCTGCTTGGGAAGAGCCTGGTCAGGAGTGTGCACTATTCCTTGGAACAACAAGACAGCAAATAGAACAAAGCCGGCCCCAGACATGGTGTCAGAAGTTCTCTGCTCTAGTTCTGCAGGCACCCACCACTCAGGAGCTGTGTGATCTCAGAGAAGTGACCTCACCCCTCTGTGCTTTCATTCTGACACTATTTCAAGATAGCTGGGAGCACTGTGGTAAGAATTAAATACAACGTATACAGAACCGTTATATATTCTAAAGAGCTAGTCACATAAGATAATCTTACAGTGATCAGTAAATACTAATTATTCCAGAATAATTAAGCAAATTTTAGAGGTAGGAATGATAATGAAAAATGTTTTGATAGTTTTAACTTGTTTCCGCACGACTGCACAAGAAACTTCTTTGGTTCTGATTTTGTTTCTCTTTATATGAGATAATTTGTTAATATGTAAGAACTAGCTCTATCCACTTTGCTAGTTTCTCTGTAATTCTTCTGCCCCATCCACTCACCCATCCCTCCCCCAACCTAGGGAGAAATAGTAAAACACTGGAATAAATCCCCGCCCCCCCATCTCACCCACATAAACTCTCTCCTTCTGTCTGTCTCGCACATGCACACAATGCAGGTCTCCTCTCAGAGTCCATGAGGAAACCTCGATTTGCTTTCAGAGATGGCACGATTTGAATATGGCTTCTAACAAGGAAAACCAAGTGCCACAGCCTGGTGAACAAATAACTCACAGATTAGAAAAAATGAGATTCTAACCACGTCACACAACTCATCAAAAGGAGGACACTTCCTGCTTACCGCATTTAGTTAGGCTTGTGTAGATACAGACTGGCACTTCGTGAAATGCAGTGTTATTAAGCCAAAGGAAGATAATGAATTTAGGCAAGAAACTCTAGCTTTTGATCAATCTACTGGAGCCCTTTATTTAAGAAATCTTTGCAAGAAGGCCCTCCTATTGACCCCCAAATGTTATTCTGCAAAAGGTTCAGGACTCATATATGAAGTTTGTGTATATGCTTCAGAAAGTGCAGGAAAGAATGTGGGCTGCATCATGCTAAATAAGTGACCTTCAAGTGTCAACATGTCTTTTACTATAAAATATGTAATAATTCCCAGAATAACCATCATTTTAATAACTTTTATTTGATAAACAACAAATATACCTGTACATGAATGACCAAAGTATCTTTACTCTGGTAAAATAGTTTTGCAATGTTACAAGTAAGTTCACAATGCTTTCAGGCCCTTGCCTTTTCAAAAGAGAAAAAGTAGGCTGCTGAGAGAAAGAATAATATAAATAAGTGTAATATGGTACAGTGTATTCATTTTATCCCCATTTAAAATCTGAAAATAAGCAGTTTTATAAAGCCAAAAGTGTTTTCTTTTCTGGGCCAAATTTCTGTTTGAGAACTGAAGCATGCAATTAACGGGCTGCCTCAAACTTCAGTTATGGAGCCAAGATAAAAATTACCCTCCTTAAGATCTTGTATGTGTAGAGTAATGGCTATTTGGTTCAAATTAAGTATTTGGTTTAATGTGCCCTCTCTTACTTAAGAAATATATACTAAGCCCAAAAGGGCACATTTTCTTCTAATCCAAGAACATATCATTAATAAACAATCTAAATATAATAAATTATATAATACTGGGTGGTAAGGCCAGGGTGGCAGGGGCAGGGAAACTCTATATTCTTAGAAAGAAGTATAAGATCACCAAGGCATTTTAAATGACCTTAAACAGAGGCATCAGTATTTAAATATTTAAATTTCCACTTAGAAAAAAAAAAATCACATTATTGATAGGACAGCACACTCAAAACCAATAATGTCATGAAAGCACATGCCCTTGTGTAATTTGGCAGGACAGGCTGCTCCCTGAATACAATAGACCTTTTTATTAAACGGATCTCTTCATCCTTGGCATTTTATGCCACAAAAACACCCAAAAACAAAAAAAGCGGGAGTGAGAAATAAAAAGAAACAAACATGACACTAGTAACAGTCTTCAGTTTGAACTCTTTCCCCAAGAAGTATAAGACCTAAAAGATATGTTAGAAAAGTAAGAGACATTATTTAGCAAAAATGAAAGCAAGCCTGGCTGGAGTAGAGGAAAACTATATTGAGATGCTATGGCTTTTGTGTAACTATACCAAAGGGCAACAGAGCCCTCTAGTGGAGAAAACATATAAGTAGATGGTTCTCTTTCAGGTTAATTTACAGGGAAAATATGTGGAACCTTTTCTAAGATCAAATTAATTAAACTGGGTATTATGTAAAATAGTTTCCAAATTTTAAAACCTTATAAAACACTTGTAATATCAATCAGGATAGAAATCATATTTTTAAATATTCTCTTTAAATTAGGACTCTGAACCATTTTGTCATTGAACAATAGCTTATGTAACTCTCATCTGTTATGCTGGCACTATAACAAATAAATTAAAATCTAAACCTACATGCAAGTATGCAATTCAACTGATCTCATGAAACAAAAAAAAGTTTCAATTGAGATGAGGTACATTATTTATACATTACTCTCTATATATTATTTATTAATATTTTTAAATAAGTTTTTTATGAGATTGTCCAAATTATGAGATGAGGCTCATTAGAATACTTCAATTGGTCTTTTTAGAAAGAAACATACTAGTATAAAGCTTCTAAATACTCTGATCATGTTATTTCCATGCATAGTCAATGTCTAAGAATAGCAAATATAAAACAGTTGCTTAATTCATAAGATAATAAATCTCAATTTTTATGTACAATTGTTCAAGGACTTTCTCCAAGATAGTCAAAAATCTCAATATTTACTCAGAACAAAATAATTTCAAAATCATTTTACTTGTAATAAACAGATATGTTTTAGCATAAAAGAAAAGTGGTCACAAATGTTTTTAATTTAAAATGAGAGTTTAAATTACCAAAAGGTTAGATTATTACAGAAATTGTCCTCTACTTAATAAGCACCAGGTTCTTTAAAAGAAGATAAATGCCAAGATCCCACTGGTTTAAGTTTTGTTGACAATTGGAAAAGAAATTGTAATCAGACATCTGAGGATCCCAAGTGTAAATGATCCCATACAATAAAGTCTTAACCACGAAGAGGACTGTAAGTTAGCTCTAGCCTCAAATTCATGGGATCTTTCGGAGAAAGTGAAAGGCAAAGTTCAGTAACGCGAGGTGTGGAAACGAAAACCAAGAACTAAAGGTACAAAGGGAACTAGTCTCGTTCATAATTGTGAAGTGTGGATTTAAAAATCTTGAGAATACACTTTTTTACAGAAAGAAAAGTAATTTTCTTGTATTACTATAGAACTGGTAGAATTTAGACTAGATATGAATTCATCATGGTGATGATTTGCAGGATAAAAGAGTATGGCAAGTATACTTCACACTGTAACTACAACACATGATTTAGGAACATGACCCTGAGCTTTAACAAACGGGTTCTCTAAGCCCAAACCACCAATTTCAAAATTATACTATACAACATTTTGGGTTTGCCCATGGGAAATCTGGTACCTTCATTGAAGGGAATAAATTTAGGGGTGACTTTGATAGTTTGCACATGGACTTTTTACCTCTCACAACATACAAATTTTGATATTTAAGTATGTGTATGTATACCTATGCATACATCGGCATATATATGCACACATATTAGCATCCTTGTAATAAACCTTAGGAAGGTGACTACATAGAAAAGTGAAGTGCTGGTCCTGAAATATCTTTTACTGGTATACTAGTTTACCAAGGTACCAAGCTTGTATTTGTTCAAGGAGAAAAACATTTTTTCTTTTCAATGGATCCTCTGACTCAAAAACCAAAACCAGCCCAGGTTATTCTAGATTTAAACCCACGACATTAGACATAGTCCCGTTATGAAGGCTCATCCTGCCTAAACTCTGAAAGAGACTTAATAATCAGATTTTATCCACTACTGATTTAAGATTAGCAATTAAGAAAGTTTTCTCATCATTACCAATGAACATTAGACTGAAAATATCTAAACTACTCATAATTAATAGTTTTAAAAAGGATGTTTGACAAAACCTGGATTTCATGCCTTAAATATGATTATGAAAAATCTGTCGGCTCATTGAAACAATCTGCATGAGTTTCAACAACTGTCCTTGCTAAGAAACAGTGAACAGGGCGGGCCTGTCCCACATTCAGGCATTCAATCAATCCCTCATTAGAAGGATCCTGCCTTCGATGGGCACATCACCCTCAGAGTCAAGAAGGCAGCATTTTATATGAACTATTTATCTGCAGAGCCAAATTAGCTTGACAGGGTGTGTCTAGAGCAGGGGTCCTCAAACTTTTTAAACAGGGGGCCAGTTCACTGTCCCTCAGACTGTTGGAGGGCCGGACTATAGTTTAAAAAAAAACTATGAACAAATTCCTATGCACACTGCACATATCTTATTTTGAAGTAAAAAACAAAACGGGAACAAATACAATATTTGTATTTGCATGTGGCCCGCGGGCCGTAGTTTGAGGACCCCTGGTCTAGAAAAAGAAGCTATGGGATCTTCCATGATGAGAAATTTCTTAGCCTCAAAAATTCTCTCTCCTGAGACTCCGCAATAACACTTGTATTTAATGATCACCATGTTGAAGCCATTTCCATTCATTTTTCACCCAATCAGAGTCCTCAAGCCCCTAACTCCACACAGTCGTGAACCGCCTGCCCTTCCTGCTCAGTGCCAGGTGAGCACCAACAGAACCGAATTCCTCCCTTGCCTCTACTGGTTAGCAGTTGAGACTGCAGGGTCCGGGTCTCTTGGTCTAGCAGAAGCTTTAGGTGAAGAGATGACTTCCCCTGGATACTGAGATGCTGAGCTCCACACAGAGAGGTCCACAAGCTACAGCTTTCAATCTACAAAGGTCTTCGGGTTCAGAATGCTGGTTAAACAAAGGTCAAGGAGAGAAGAGTGTTAGTTTCTGAGGAGGCAACATCCTAAAGCTTGCAGCTCCCTAACTAGGGGGAAACAGACTTGAGGCAAAGGGTGCAGGGTACTGGTGGGATGTCCCCAGCAGTCATATATGATGTGTTGCCACAATCTTCCTGTAGCCTGGGGACATCCCATATATCTAAATTTTACCTAAAATGTGTCGGATTTAGAGACTGTTGGGGTAATTTTACTTTGAAAGAAATTAGATCACCTAATGCAGGGGCTGGCAAGCTTTTTCTGTAAAGAGCCCGATAGTAACTATTTTAGGCTTTGCAGACCATATGGTCTCTGACATAATGGCCAATCTCTGCTTGTAACATGTAAACAGCCACAGACAACATGGGAGTGAATGGGGATGGTTGTGTTCTAATGAAACCTGACTTATAAAATCAAGCGGCGGGTCAGATTCAGCCCATGGGCCGTAGTTTGCCAGCCTGAATCTAGACAGCTGACTCCAGTCAACAGCGACTCCTGGCTACAGACTTCAAGTGTCAGAGCACTTGAAGTTACAATGTTTTATTCTGATGGCTCCTCAAAATCCTTCTTCTACCTTCCAGAATCACCCTGACCTTTTTTTAGTGGAATTAACTAGGAGTCCCTACAACTGCCTTAGTAAAGTCAAATATCAAAAATTCAAAATATGAATGTATATCATTTACAGCAGGGAAAGAAGCAGACAAGACAAAAATCTGCGTAGAGGCCACTTGGAAGGGGCAGTGTCCTAGCACAACCCAGAGTTCATGAAGGAAAGGTGACCCCTTCTCACCATCTGATCATCTGTTTCAACAAGAGAGAGAACTTCAACAAACAGCAATTCCAACAGAGCAGTGCCTTGTGGGGAATTTTTTTTTTTTTAACCACTAGAAACATCAGAATTGTAAAGAAAATGAGGTTATCTATGTTTTCATTCACAGAGTCACCACTATGCAAATAAATACTGATAGGTTTTGTTCCAGCCTACTCTGCCTCAAGAACAGACATTCACAGCTCGGACGTAGAAAACAGGCTTCCCTCAGCGGCTAAGGAAAGCTCTGATGGGAGATGACTCTTGAATGCCCAGAAATCTTGGAAATGAAGATGCCCGATTCGCTCTGCATTCAGCTATTTGATTTGGCATGGGCAGAAATAAAGTGGTGATAGCAATTTGTAAATTGGCCTATTTCACAGTGCAGTAGAAGGAAGGACTTTATCTAGAAGCCGCAGCCTACTTGGGCAAGGACACTTTCTAAGACAGCCACGTGGGACATAAAGGCTAACTCAGCAACGACGAGAGCCCTGTGCCTGTCTTCAGCCTCTTTTCTTTAAGCCTGATACCACCACTGCTGCAGAGTGAAGTAATTTGCAAGGATTTGATTGCCTGGAATGCTCAGTACAATATTATTTTAAAAATTAAGAATAAAAACCTTCAGCACTCACCTAGATTTATGCTCCTCAAGAGTGGAGAAGGGAATGGGCAGTGTTAAAGGCAATTTCTGAGGGAAGGTTGGAGCTGGGGAAATAGCAGCCGTGACTGAACAGAAAGCGCTGGTCTACCTACGACCCTCCCTAACACCCCTTCCTTTCTCCCTGAGCTTCACAATTGGCCGCCGTATCTGTCGGGACCACAGATGCCTGCTTGCAGTGTCCACAAAATGGATTATGGACATCAAGAAAGAAGGGTCTTCAAAGGGACATGGGAGCCGTGAAGAGGCAGAGTCCTGGGCTTTCCTCAAAGAGGTTCAAGGTCCATTCTGATAACACCACACTTATCCCCGTTTTAGAATATCCTCCTCCTCTTCAATCATGATTAAACATCCAACTCAACATAGCTCTTTGTATGAACCTACTCGATTCGTCCAGGATTACAATGTCATAAGCCTGATGTTGCAAACCCCTGACAGGGCATTAGCCATATCCAAAGGTCTGTTATCAAACATCAGACAAAGTATAAACACTCATGCCAAAAGTCAGCAGTAATCACATATCTAACTAAAGAAAAAGCAGTCTAGGCAGAAGAGTGAAGGAATGAAATCTCTTAGTCAATTTTCTGGTTAACTAAGTGTTAAATAAAAAGGGTTTCATTTACTTAAGTCCTTATTTTTTCTTAATTATGCTACATGTATTGATTGGTCATCAACCTCACATAACAGTAGTCAATGCAATGAACACAACATATTTTTTCTTCGATGACTGGGGATCTAGCCATTATTTTTAATATAGTGTCATCAGTTTTGATTACCAATGATAACTATATAGAACTCATCCCAAAACAAGTTCAGAAAATTGCGCTGAACATATTCTGCGCCCAGGGTGAGGTCTGCGAATTGATTTTAAATAAACCTCTTTCAAATAAACAAGTGGTTCTCAACCTGTGGGTCGCGACCCCTTTGGCGGTCGAACGACCCTTTCACAGCGGTCGCCTAAGACCATCCTGCATATCAGATATTTACATTACGATTCATAACAGTAGCAAAATTACAGTTATGAAGTAGCAATGAAAATAATTTTATGGTTGGGGGTCACAACCTGAGGAACTGTTTTAAAGGGCCAGAAGGTTGAGAACCACTGAAATAAACAAACAAACTCCAGTTGCTTCTTTGCCTTCACAGACAAGTGCAGTCACAAGTTCTGCTCAAAGACTGTAGCTCATTAGAGTGTAGACCCTGCACAATAACTAATCCTCTAACTTGTGTTTTCACCTCCAGAGCATGAGCTAATGATGCTAGGGAATGATTCTGGGGCTTCAAGAAGGGGTTACTGAAAATGAAGAAAGAGAAAGGAGAGAGGACAGGACATGCACAAAGGGGGTAAGAAAGAGAAGATCGACAAGGGAGGGGCACTGGGGGTGGGAGTGGTCAAAGGACAGAGAGAACCTTCCAGAAGACAGCTGAATGCAATCCCATCTTTTGTCTCCATAAATTAAGATGCATATCCTTACTCAAAGCAGTTGGTTCTTACAGATCCAGATATTGATGTAAATGGACAAAGACAAAATAAGAGTAAAATCCTATGGAGAGTTACTGTACAGGCATCTGCTTTGCCGCTACTTCCTTAACCGCCCATGATGCTAAGGGAAGAACACCCCTTGAGCCACCTACCTCATGATGGTCATTGTGGTTCAACACCAGCAATTAGCAGGATTAATTTACAGGTTAAGGCATGCACTAATTGTCCAACTTTATAAAGAAATGAAATCCTTTACCAAAGGAAAATTATATTCTCAATGACCAACTGAAACCTGCAGTATCCTTAGTAACAAAATCATGATATGTCATTGTTCCCTATTATTCCACTAACCAATCAATTTCGATTTCAACAACCCAAGTAATTGGAATATGTCCGTACACCACACAGAGCAGGTCAGAAACTCTTAGAGGGAGACTGGTGTCTCTAACCCTTGAACACCAAAATAGCCACGATCTTTCGCTGAGTGTGCACCTTTCACAGAAGACAAGGTCAGCCCCTACACAGCCTTTCATGGTAACACTGGGATTTTAAAAGAGAGCAGGATTTTAACTAAGCAATAGCTGAAAAGGCTATAAGTACGTTTTTAAATCAGAGAATCACTATGTAAGATTTCATTATAGCAGTCATAATAATAATAATAATAAAAATAACTGTAAGTTAGTGGCCTACCTATTCCTGAGTTAGCTCCAGTAACTACAACCACTTTGCCAGTGAAGTCCCGGCCCTGGAGTATTTCCATGGCTGTGGTGCTCCCATCGTATCTCTGTCTGTTGGTTGGCTTTGTAGGATTATCATCCACAGTAAATGCCAATCTTGGGTCCAAATAGGTAGTTCTTTTATTTATATGGCTGCAAAGAAAAGGAGAGAGCAGTGACCCCACAGCAGTGAGCACAGGCGTTTATAAGTGTAAGATAATGTTACAGTTTAGGCTAGACAAACCCCTTTCTTCATGTACTAAAACGGCTTATTTTTTTTTTTCTTTTTTCTTTTTTAAATATATTTTATTGATCTTAGAGAGGAAGGGAGAGGGAGAGAAAGATAGAAACATCAATGATGAGAATCATTGATCAGCTGCCTCCTGCACGCCCCCTACTGGGGATCGAACCCTCAGCCCAGGCATGTGCCCTTGGCAGGAATCCAAGCTGGGACCCTTCGGTCCGCAGGCCAATGCTCTACCCATTAAGCCAAACCAGCTAGGGCAAAACGGCTTATTATTAAGCCCAGGAAGAACTGAAGTCCATGTAGTCTATCTTCTGGCCCCAAGAAGAACTACATTCCTGCCGGGAAAGAGTCATCTACTCCTTTCCTTCAGAACTGCCTGTAAAATACGCTGTAACATACACTATGCATTGCTTTGTACCCTTAAATCTCAAAAAAGAAGAAGGCTTTAGGTTTGTTTTCAATTCATGTAAATGTGGCTATAAGATCTGTCAGTCACTCTTTTTAGATTTCAATTAAATCTTTTGGCCCTGTGCAAGGGCCTAAGAAGATTGGTAGAGAAACAGAAAACTCAAAATGGTAAGTCTCAACAGTAAATATGAAGCCGACCAACTACTAAATTTCTAAAGATTTTCCTGTTAAGACTGTACTCATACCTCCTACAAGCACTCTAATTTTGATTTGGAATTGATCACAATATTGTAAAAACAATATTAAAATATATTTGGGACACATGGATTAACAGGTTACTCCTTATGTAAAGTATTTATTGCATTTTAAATTCTTGGAATTTGAGATAAAGACCTCAAATATCTTAAAAACTAGTAAGAACTTCCAAAAAGAGATGAGATTTCAAGATTTGTAAAAGTATATATAGTTTTACAACTATACTTATCATCCTATAAATACTGAGACCCAAAAATAATCCAACTTTCATTGTAATTACAGCCATAGCTGCCAGATAAACGTTTGCACTCCAACGTTACACGCAGATGACAGAGCAGTGCTATGCTGGACCCAGTTCACATGGGCTTGCAAGAGCCCAATGTGCATAAATATTTCTCCCCAACTCCTCAGTGACTTCAACTTGGGAGCTTGAAACAGGCTGTGGTGAAAGTACTTACACCATGGTAACAAATCTGGACTTTCCCGCCAGAGAGCTGTGTTAACATGAGCCAGCACACCCCTCCAGCAGGCCCAGGGAGGTCAGATGACCAGCCAGGGCAGCCCGGGGCCGGCTTGCCTCCCTTGGGGCACTGTGGGGATTGAATGAGCTACTACTACAGGTATAAGGTGACTAGAATCACGCCTGGCTCACACAATGTGCTAGACCGGTGGTTACTACTGTTGTTTGTTATGGGAATTTACTCTAAAGAGAGTTTTACAGATAAGAATGTTCAAAACATTATTTATAGGTACAGCTTCCCAATAATAGGAATTTAACAACACCACTGCCCGCTCTCTCTACAAAATAATACTCTATAGCCATTAAACATTTACTTGAAAAATATATAAGGATATGTGAAAATGCTCACAAATACATTATGTGGAAAAACAGGCTACTAAGCAGTTCACAAAGTACATTTCCATCTTTTTTTTTAAGAAAGTGTGTGTATATAAAACAGAGTGGATGAATAAATGCAAAAATTGTAAAAGTAGTTATTCCTATTAAGATTATGTTATATACTGTGCCATATTTTTCTATAGTCAATGTATATTATTTTTATGATAAAAATATTTAAAGTAAAATGGCTGAGAACAGTTACTATGTAGACACTTACTCGACAAAATACACTTGTCCATTCTCATCCGTTTCCTGTTCCCATCCATACGGCAAATCTGAAACACAGGAAAGACTGAGTCTACAGGAGGTAGGGGTGGGGTGAACTGAGAAGGGTCCTCCTGGTCAGGAGAGAGGCCCTGCCCCCTGAAGCCTATGCCCCCAGACCACACCCAGGACACGTGTTCCCATTGTGGCAGTTGCTGAAGGCCCGTTAGCCCAAACGACTCCACATTTCTCCTTCTGGCTCAGAAATAAAACTCTGTTTCATTCTTGGTCGTTCTTAAACTCTCCACTCAGCTTCAGCTCCTGCTTTTGATGAAAACTTTACTGGTTGCTCCAGTCAATATGAATTCTCCCTTGAATGAATTCACAGAAGGTATCTTTACAACACCATTTGTATGCTGACTCACGATGCCTCTTATTCAATATAAAGCAGTTCCATTTTTTTTCCATCGGTACATACTGTCTATTCAAGTATAGACCTTCTTATACTTCTATTCCGTGGGTGACACACTTCTTCAAAAGCACCCATAAGTCATGGCGATCTCGATGGAATCCCATCAAACTCTGATATATTTAATTCCACAACAGGCACCAAGAACAAGTTTACAGTCAGTGCAGCTATAAGAAAACCTAATAAACTCTGAGTCAAAGGCCTCTACTGTTTTTATACTTTTTAGTTTAAGACCAGTAAGAAATCATCCTCACCACTCCACCCAAAGACCTCATCACCTCCTTCTGCCAAATCCCATAAGCCCCTGGGAGTGAAAGTCCAGCTCCTGCTGGCTCGCTATTAGAGGGCCTTCCCAGAATGACACAGTGACCTGTCACCTCCCTGCCTGGGATGTTCTCTTATCTAATTAAAGCTTTACATACAAAGGGTGTTGCTTTATGACCTCAAAATACAAACCTCCTGCTATTCGTTTTCTTTTTCCAGTTTTCGGATGTTCCCATTGAGTCTTCTCCTCAGTGTGACTATTAAAAAAATTCACAAAACAACAATGAGTAAAAGTCATACTTCTAAAAATCAATCCAGTGCATTAAATTTTTTCTCTCCCAAATAATACTATCTCTTGAGAGTAGTGAATTTACATTCAGGGAGAAATAGAACATAAATGTTACTGTTTGCATCAAGTCCAATTCCCTAGATTGGAAGCAGCAGCAATCTGTGGAAATGTCCTAAAAGCCTGCCTTTACACACTGGCTGGGGGGCGCGGGAGGGAAGGAGGGAGGAAGGAGGATCGCAACTTCAGCTTTAGGAAGCCAGCTCAACCACTCCACATACCTAGAGAGGAGCTTTGCTTGATATTTGTTTTAGTTTTATTCCAGGATAGATTGACAAACTTCAGTCAAATTCATAATGCTGATATTTAGATACTTAGATATAACTGTAATCTTCTTAATGATTATTCTTCCCAAAGATATAATTTCAAAGTGTTTTTTAACTACTGATTCCTAATTTCTCCCAAGAGGTAATTAAGAGTGCATAGGTCACCGAGCTGTGTGCCTTTGGTCAAAGTTACTCAACCTCAGGGCCTCAACTTCCTCATCCTCAAAATGGAAATAATCCCAGCACTGACCTCAGGGGAATGTTATGAGGATACTGCATACAAAGGGTTAAACACAGTACCTGGCATATAAGAAGCCCTCAACAGTGTTAGCTATTATTTTGAACAAATCAAATATACAAACTAGTCTGATCTCTGTGTCGAATTTAGCATTTCATCTCAGAAATGCATACAAAGTTACAATTAAAATCATAAGCCAATAATAGACTAGACCAGGGGTGGGCAAACTTTTTGACTCGAGGGCCACAATGGGTTCTTAAACTGGACCGGAGGGCCGGAACAAAAGCATGGATGGAGTGTTTGTGTGAACTAATATAAATTCAAAGTAAACACCATTACATAAAAGGGT
>NW_005356042.1:13132646-13149453 GCF_000412655.1 Myotis brandtii
AAAAAAAGGTTTCGTTTTTTTTTTTTTTTTAGTTTTATTCATTTCAAACGGGCCGGATCCGGCCCGAGGGCCGTAGTTTGCCCACGGCTGGACTAGACACCTGTCAGCAGGCGATAAAGTGTGAAGAAAAACATAAAATTACTTCATCAGGGAAACAGCTGGATGTTTCAAGAGTGAATCAAAGGGGAGGATGATTTCCTAAGTTCACATCCCCCTGCCAAAGGAGAAAATATTTAATCGAGGACCTCTAGATGATAAAATTTGAATATTCCTTCTCTATCACTTATTTGAAAGAGAATTAAGTATGGAGAGCATAAACTTGCTGTAAAATTTTACACGTCAAAAGCAAGGTCTTTTCAGGAACTGCTGCCTCTGAGCTGTTTGTATAAAATCGGCGTGGCCAGTGCAGGGTCACTGGACTCAGAGGCAGACCTGAGCTCCTGTGCCACCTGCATCTAGTCAGCCAGTCTCCCTGGCCACACACTCATGTCAAGGAGACACCAGAGCTGCAACAGTGATTGGCGACTGATCAATCTACTGTACAAGCAAAAGATATCAGTATGAAGGACCAACTCCTCCTTGTCTGTGCATGACCACCATCAAATCCTACTTGCAAAAGTGGAAGCCCGGACTCCCTGAGAAGGATAACCGGCCCCTCGCTGACAGGACCCCTGCTTCTTGCAAACTAAGGAAACACCAATCAGATAAAAACCAAACACTGGCAACAATATAAAATTTCCTGCTCTTGGCTTTGCCTGGCTCCTGCTTCTTCGGGGAAATTTACAGATGGGGTCACATTTTCCTTTGTCTGACATTAAAAGTACTTGTCATCCCAAAGGCGCGTGTCAAATGAGCCTGGAACCCAGCTCCAAAACACCTGCCCTCGGGAGTGGAATGCTGACACTCTGTAGCATCCAGATGAACCCTCAGACACCTAGCCCTGCACCTGGCCGATAGTAGGTGCTCAAATGTAAGCATGTGGAATGAATAAATGCTTTCCCAAGAAGGTGAAACACTCACTCAGAACACTGTTTTCTTTTATCCTGAGAAATATTTTTTTTTAATAAAATAAACAAACACTGTCATGCCATGTTCTCCACTTTGACAGAAAATGCCTAAGCCAGGGCTTCTTACGCTCACACTCCGGCCACACGGGCTGGATGGTTCTTTGCTGTGGGGGCCGTCCTGTGCATTGTGGGATGATTAGCAGCTTCCCTGGTCTCCACCCACTAGCTGCCAATATACCCCTCCCAGTGACTGTGAAAACATAAACTGTCTCCAGACATTGCCAACCGTCCCTGCAGGGCACAGTGACCCGTGGGAGGACCGGGGCCTAGCTGAGGTGAAGACAGTGTAATGTGGTTGTGAGGATTCCAGAGCCTGATGCCCATGTGTTCTGGCTCTCCCATGCACCAGCCACGTGCCCTGGGAGGTTATTTAGCCTTCCTGTGCCTCAGTAAAATGAGGATAATAGCAGCACCCACTTCTTGGGGTTAAAGAGAACTGAATGGGTTAATGTGTGAAGACCTAAGAGCCATACCTTTCACATAGAAGTATTATATTAACTTAATACTTACATATAAAAATTAAAGTGTTCTTTTTAACTATAACCTAAAGTGACCTTTTAATGCACAAAAAACTATGACACATGTTCCCAGTGTTATCTTATTCTCCCTTAAACAGAAGCCCTCTTTTATTTTTCTTTCATTAAGCTTTTTGTCATTTAAAAAGATAATTAACAGTGATCTTTATTTAAGCCAAAGGGATCAAAATTAAATTCATGCTATATTGCATAGATTTCACTTTCAAGTATGCTCTTCTAAGGTTTTTGTTGTTGTTGTTTTAAAGCAGGTTAAGTTCACTGGGAGACCCAGGGCTGCCTGTGAGGAGAGCCAGCCCTGGGGGAGGGACCCATCTCCCCATGGGGCTAGGCTGGCTGCCAAGAGGGCATCAGAAGAATAGGGGGATTGGGTAGGCCACCCAGGGAGGTCTAGGTGGCTGCCCCTACACTGAGACCTCACCCGTCTGTCCCCATCTCCTGGTTCAGGCAGAGGCAGAGGAGAAGGCCTGTCAGCTCTCTCTGGTGGTGCAAACAGCCCCTCCCTGGGAGCCCTGACTGGTGGCCCTGGAGCCATATGACAGACTTGCCTTGAGGTCCATGAGTGCACCATGGGCATGTGGGGAAGCACAGGAGCCAACAAAAGCACATAACAGACGAGGGCAAGGCCGAAAGGGGACTCCACAAGACACCGCTTTCGCTGGGCTACAGCCTGTCCTGGGGCATGGCCCTGTTGCAATGGGAGGAAGACAGTTGGGGAACAGGAACTACCTGAAGGGCAGTCTTCCATTAGCCCATTAGTGAAGGTCCCCAAACCCCAAGAGAAAGACAAGTGACCCAGAGTTCAGAGGGGAAAGAAGAGCCAGGATGCTTGCAGGTCAGGAGAGATCAAGGGGACTGCTGGGAATCCAGGGTTAGGATTGGTCCGAGACATCCTTCAGCTCTGAGAGCCAAGGAACAGAGGACTGGGAAGAGGTGCCCCCAGCTGGGAGACAGCCATGCCTTGTCACCAGTCAGTGTAAACATCGGGGCCAGGCAGGCCAGTGGGAGACCTGAAACAATGGTGGAGGCTAGGGGGTGGCTTTCAGAGAACACACAGGTGTTCCCTGAGGCCCCTGGCCATGGGCTCCCGGAAGCTCTCAGAGGAGCTGGCTGGCACGTACAGATCTTATTTCATGAAAGAAGAGCCCCGTGTCCAGACACTGGATGCCATGTAGGAAGGAAGCAAGTGGGGAAGGCCACCCAACATAGAGACAGTGGCAAGGGGACAAGGAAGGGTGAGCATACGCTGGGGAACCTGCAGACCTAACACCAGGCTCCAGGCAAACCAGAAGGGAAGCCAGGAGCCTGGGGTAAGTGGCCAGGACAAGGTCAGGCCCCACAGAAGAGCAGGAGGGTCCCGAAAGCAGGAAGCGGTTGTGTGCATCCTTTCAATCCCAGGGCCTACTCCACCACCTCCCCACAGAGGCCCACGGTAAACCTTCAGTACACAGTTAATTTATTCCTTCCCCGTGGATCTATTTCACAGTGCTGAGCGCTGAGGATACAGAGGTAAACCAGAAAAAGCCCCTGCCCTCGGGAAGTTTACAGCCTAGGGAGGGAGACAGAGCCATCAGGAAAGAGCAGGAATGAAACAACTATGGACAAGGCTAAGTGCCAGGAGGCAGAGATCAAGGTGCTGGGAGGCTTGTACCGGGTGGGGCAAAAGCAGAAGGGGCCTTGGGCAGTGCATTAAGCTGAGCTCTGAGGGATGAAAGGGCCCTTCAGGAAAAGGCACACGGAACAGCAAGTGCCCGTTCAGGAGCTGCCTGGAGCCCTGCAGCAGCCTAGTGACTCCCTGCTGCTAAACTGTCCCTTCAGTTCTCCAGAGCAGGAATCATCTTTCTGAAGACACAACCCCGGCGTCCCTCTCTGGCTCCAATCCCTCAGTGGGCCCCTGGGTCCTGACAACAGAGGCCCAGCTCCTCCACGGGGCAAAAAAGGGCCTCCATAAGCCAGGCCTTTCCTCCTCTGCCTGGATCTGCTCGTTCCTACATCACCACACAGACCATGCAGGGGCTCTATTTTGTCTCCTCAACCTGGGCTGCCCGCCTGCCCCCTCCACCAGCCCACTTCTACCTGCGCTCTAAAGCACAGCTCAGGTGCCAACTCTACCAGGTCATCTCACCTAGGGTGCCCTTCTACCCATACATGCCTGCTGTTCGACAGACTGCTGCTCACTACACACAATGCACCAGGACTACCTCACTGTCACTCTACCCTGTAAGACTGGGCACTCATTAAGGGTGACAACTGGATTTCATTTATCTCAGGATAACCAGGGCCCAGCAAAACGACTGGCATGTAAGATCCCAATGAATCTTGAATGAACTCAGCAAGGTCTTATTTTGCTGTTGGTTCGTAATATTGGGTAGATTAGACTCATTGGGGAAGATTATACAACATACCAATGGGGAGGAGAGGAAAACCAATCAAATGAGAATCTCTGGAGGTGAAACCAAGTAAAAGATATCATTAAGTTTACCAGATGTTGAAAAACACTGATTTAAAAGCCAAGTCATAGTCTGACGCACCTGGAAAGCTTAAAAAAAAAAAAAAAAGATTCCCCACATTAGGTGTCTGCTACCTGAGGTGCCTGAGGGTCTCTGTTCACCTGGAAAGCTTAAAAAAAAAAAAAAAAAAAGATTCCCCACGTTAGGTGTCTGCTACCTGAGGTGCCTGAGGGTCTCTGTGAAGACCTGAAATCTGTACTTATGACAGTCCCCAGGTTGTTGTAATTTCAGGCCTCAGGAGGTGCTGAAACACTAACGTTTACGGAGCATAGCATACTTACTGAACCTGAGCTAAATGCTTTTTGCACATTGCCTGAACTAAAACTCTCATATAAACCCATTTTACAGATGAGAACACTGTGACTGAGAGTTCTGTCAATGGCCCAAGGTCGTACATACAGTAAGTGTAGGGAGAAAGGCTCTGCCAGTGTTTCTAAAACTTTCCCGTGAAACTATAATGAAGCTATATTAGCTATAGTATATGTGCATAAACATATGTATACACATGTGTATACACATATACACAGATTACAGTAGGACAGTTGTTAAAAACACATACTCCTAGGTCCCCACCCCAGACCCGAGGAGAGAGACGGACACCTGCATTTTTTTTATTATTCTTTCTGATTTTGGGGGGGAAAGGGGTTGATAAGGCCGGTTTGCTCTCACTGCACTGTGCAGCGCTGCTTCCTGAGCAGCAGAGGGCGCGCCTAGCCGCCCCCAGGTGACCACGGCTCGACCCAGGCCCCAGAGAGAGGAGGGTCCCTTCTCAGGAGCCTGGACGCTCCTCAATGTCACTGCCACTTCGCCCGACCTCACCAAGCTGGAACGCAGGCCATTCCCCACCCCGCGCAGGCGGGGTTCGAGGGCAGCCGCGTCCGGGGCCCGTGAGGCCGTCAGGTCCCAGGTGCGTCCCACGGCAGGTGCGTCCCAGGCCTGGCGGCCTCCCGGCGGCTCCCCTGCAGCCCTCTTACTTGGCATAGTACACCCAGCCGTCCTTGGTGGTTCTCTGCTCCCAGCCCAGGGGCAACTCGTCCTCGCTGTCCGTGTCGTCCAGGCCCGCATAGCGCAGGGCTGCCATGGCGGCAGAGGCGGCGCTGGGTCCCCCGTGCAATCAGCCGCCCGCTACCAGGACTCGCGCCCAGAAACTCACTCCCGCTTCAACCGAGCACCGCGCGCGTCCAGACCCAAACGCTCGCGCCTGCGTACTACGCCGCCCAGAGCCGCTCAATCGATTCGGTAGCTGTAATCCAGTTTCCGGAATTTACTCTGCTGCCAGGGTAAAAGGGGCGGAGCCTGAGAAGAACGGTAGTAAAAGTGCCGAGGAGATGGCACTGCCGCTCAGCTGGAAGTAAAATCTGGTGACGCTCTAGGACTGTGGAAATGGAGCTGAGCCTCGTTATCACCCCGGCCACAGGGAAGGGGTGAGGACATCCAATCAGGGCCCAGGACTTCGCACGTTGCTAGGCGACCCGTAACACGTACGCATTATTCTGACCAATCCTACAGGTGCTCTTGCAAGTGGGCATCCTGGGAAATGTAGTTCAGGACCAGCCAGACTACAGTGGAGCAGAAAGAAAGGGTGGCTCAATGCTGATATTATGGAGTCTCGCCTGTTCTTGTTTGAGGACGTTAGAGAGCGTGAACGTTCCTGCTCAGAAAGCTTCCAGCGTTTTCCATCACCCAGGCTGATTCACAAACTTATTTGTGCCTGTAAACACAATATTATAAAACTTGGAGACCGTTAAAAATGCACATTCACTCATCTGATTAACCAGTCTTGCAGAGAACTCTTACAGCCAGAGCATGGTTCTGTTGATAATAAAGGGCTAACTTTTAAGAATTATTTATTTATCTGCATAAGCCTGACTAAACTAATAGAGCACCACATTTTATGCTTCTATCACTAGCAGCTAGTAAAATGCCTAGACCAGGAGTGGGGAACCTCAGGCCTGGGGGCAGTATAAGGCTGGGGAAATCATTTGGTCTGGCCCTGTCAATTCATTAGGGTGAGTAAATTAAATGTTTGACCAAATATAGCAGGCTAATTTTTAAGTTGATAATTTTGTATGGTTGGGAATTTATGTTATAAATATCCAAATGGCCCTTGGCAGAAAAAAGGTTCCCCACTCCTGGCCTAGATCAACAGGTTTATTAAATGAAATGAATAGACAAATGAATGAATGAATGAATGTGATCCCTTAGGTTTGGCCTTCTATAAACCTAATTTGAAACAAAATTTCAAATTTACAAAGTCGATGTTCTCAAGTCCTCTTGGAGCGCACCTATAAGTATCCTCTAGCCGAAACCGGTTTGGCTCAGTGGATAGAGCCTAGATCAACAGGTTTATTAAATGAAATGAATAGACAAATGAATGAATGAATGAATGAATGAATGAATGAATGAATGAATGAATGAATGAATGAATGAATGTGATCCCTTAGGTTTGGCCTTCTATAAACCTAATTTGAAACAAAATTTCAAATTTACAAAGTGGATGTTCTGAAGTCCTCTTGGAGCGCACCTATAAGTATCCTCTAATGTCCTATGTCAAAAACCAGAAGTATATCTTCAACTTGACCTCACCCAAGGCATTTTCCAGAACATTTTCTCCTTGGAACTTGCTACATAGCCCAGCATTACAAGGAAATCTACTGACCATGATTTCTCTGGCCAGTAGAATCAGCAGAAGAATGCAAGCCTCCTTCAAAAGAACTACCTATTTTAAAGGAGGGGGTGGTGATCAGTGTTGCTTTTAGTTTTCTTCAAGTCCTAAAACTGATATTCTTTGTGATTCTCGATTTGCATGCTCTTTAGAGGAGAGGCTCGCTTTACTTTGAAAAAAACAAAAGCTAACTTAATGAAAGCATGTTTTCATTTTAACGGACCCTTTATCTCATCTCAGACCTACGGAAACATCACTCTTTCCAAATACGCGTGCATTTAAGTAAGCTACCATTAAATTGCTGCTCTTTTGCTCACCCCAATTTAACCCCTTGCCCCTGTCACCCAAGCCAATTTATTCCTTTGGTAGATATGAATAGGAAATTAGGTGACAAAGTCTCCTAATGGTAAGGAGGGGGGGAGTGAATGGAGTCAAACTGATTAGCTTCAGTGTCTCTAATCAGTACCTCTGCCTTTGCTTAGTTTTTCAAGGATTGACTGCTTAGATTTTTATCTTGAGTTACCCTCACCAGAGCCTCCACAAGCACCTGTTGCCTGTGACTTGGCACAAAGGTAGGGTCAGAGTATGGTATCTTCCCCAGACTGGGTAGTGGTCCTCTTGGTAGAATTCTCAACTTTTGGGCCAACCCTCTGCTCTTCCCACCACTTTAACCATTCCGTCTCTGCTTCTCCTGCCATGGCACCGGAGTCTCAAACCTCAGCACTAGTGACATGTAGGGTCAGGTAAATCTTTGTTGCACTTTCCTGTGCATTGGAGGACATTTAGCAGCATCCCTGGCCTCTACTCACTAGATACCAGTATGTCTCCCTTCCCACAGCTGTAACAACCAAAAATGTCTCCAAACATTGACAATTGTTCCCCCTGTTGAGAACCACTTATCTACACTGACAATTAGTCAGGAAATTACTAACTCGTAAATCAAGTGCTGAGATTTATTTAAAACATTGAAAAGCCCATTTTTGGCCAGAGATTCATAGGTGGTACTCAGACACTGAAGGTTCTGATTGCTAAGTTCTCTAGCCTTGTCTGAGAGCACCTGCCACTCCAATTCCTAGTTCATCAGATGAGAGACATGAACTGACAGAAGTCTGGCTGGGTGGCCCAGAGACACCAATAATGGTCCCACATGGTTGTAATAACCTCATTTGATTCCTCTCTTCCTACACCTTGCCTGTGGCCTCTATCAGAAGGTTAAAGAAATCAGGCATGTAGGCATTCGGGGACTTGTGAGAGTGGGCATGTCAGATTTTAAGATTTATGCCTTTTGAGTTCGCACAAACTGATACTGTTTAACTCATGCTGATTTGACTGAAAGCAACAGAGACTCATTCAAAAGTTTTCCATCAGGGTGCACATAAGCTAAATTAAAATGTAATAAGGGCCTGAGGGACCCAAGGACAGGCCGTTATTGTTGTTTTTATTATTATATTCTTGTGGATTTCATGGTCTCTTGCTCCCCCTCTCCCTGGCTTCCTCTATTTACTCATAGTTTCTGTGCCCCTGGGACTTTAACTTATACATGACTTTGACATTGGTCTTATAAGGATCTATCAGAGGACAAGCCCTGTTTAACTTGTAAGATTATTATGGGGTTTGAGGAGCCTTAAGTTTGGGAATGAGCTGAGATCTTTAACATGTACCTCTAAGAAGACTAAAAAATGATTTGTTCTTGTAAAGTGAATTGAATCACATGGATTACTGGTGAGGAGGCTAAAAAAAAGAAATTCACTGTGTGGTTATACAACTGCACACCAGATGGCCCTCTCTGCCCATGCTTTTACAAGACTAAAGTCTAATTCTTGACAAGGATTTCTACGCTTAAACTGCCTTTTCTTTTTGGTTGATCACTTCTGCAACAACTGACAAGTGATGAACATAAGGTTGATCAGTTTTTGCTGAAAGCAACCTGGCCTTTGTCATGGGGTGGGCACAAGTTTTAGAGGAATTTTTCTTTAGTTCATTATCATTACCACAATGATGGTCATCTCCCTCCCAATGAGACACACAAATACCCCAACAATTCTGCAAAACCTATTTTAACTTAAGTCACCGTTTCTTGGGAAATTAAGCCATGTGTTTTGCTGCCAAACTCACTATGCTAAGGAGACCTGGGAAGCTTCTTGGCTCTTCTGATAAACGTCTCATGGGAGGTAACCAATAAGGAAGGATATTGAGCAGCATTCTTAGGGAAAACCCTCCCCCGTCAGTGTGACCTCACATAGGAAGCTGTGTTTGCATTTCACTTATTCGCTCTAACACACAATAAGTGAAAATAAAATTATGCTATGTCTCTGAGAAAAATCAAGAAAAATGAAACACCCCTGTATCTAAGTATCAGTCAATTACGATAAGACCAACAGATACGCAAAGAGCTATGGATTTGGGCCTTCTAAGAGAAGTTTGAACCAAGATCTATAGTTATGGAGAGACAGGGGAGGGTTTCCTATAATTTACCATCGGAACCAAACTCAGCTAATGTGTGTGACAGTGGCCAAGTCATTTCACGTTATCTATTTCATTATTATCAACCCAATTTTTACAGATGACGAAACTAGAGCACAAGGAATTTAAGTAATTTGTCCAAGGTCACTTAGCAAGGAAGAGCCAGCAGGAGCTGGAATTGGAATCCAAACAAGGGTACTGCCCCCAAAACTCATCTTTTCAACCAAATGCCCCGTCGGCTGCCTTTCCAGAAAAGGGGGTTTCCACTGCTGATCCTCAAGTGGATGCCCAGGGGTTTTCACTCTTCCATGGGAAAGTGAGAAAAATAAGGTAAAAGAAGTGAATTTTTCATAAAGCTAAATATATTCCACTTAAAGTACTTCTATTTTCTATATGATTACACCTGCTCTACTTTTATTTATTTTTGACAATCTAATTTTTTTTCAACAAGTTTTCTATGAAAGATATATTTCAATCATCCAGAAAAGTTGAGGACGGTACAAATAATACTCATATTACCCTCCTCATACACACACCTAGATGTAACAGCCTTCTGCCATGTCTGCTTTAAAGAGAGAGAACCCGAATCCTTGAAGCATTAGGAGAGAGTGATTTTGTCTTAAAGTCCCCAGGACTAAACAGTTATGCTCATTTTCCCATGGGCCACAAGGAGGCACTCTCACCTGATGAACTCATCACATCCACTGCAGTGACTTCTGGAAATCAGACACTTAAGTTTGGAAATGTCATCTGTTTAATTTATATTTAAAGGCCTCAGTGTAGCTTTAGTGTATAATTGTTAACTTGCCAACATTCACAAAATTCTTTTCCAGACTAACTTCACTCCAGGTTATGTTCTGCCCTATAGAGAGAAGAATCACCCTCCAGGCGGCAGTCTTGTTGCCCCCAGTCAGTTAAAAATTGCGGTGAGGAGTCCATGCTGTTTAAAGCAAGCATGTCAAACTCAAAGGCTAACACGGGCCAAATAAACAAGGTTTAAGTTTATGTGGGGCCACAAAAAACAAAGTTTCAACTTGCATAAAAACATGTTTATTTCGATAGAGACATGCTGAATACAAAGAACTGAAATAAATGAGTAAGCGTTAACATAAAATAATAGAACATTTTAATAAAAATTAATATTTTTTCTTGAATATTAACTTACCAGACACTGAATACTGCACAAATTAATAAGCATAATGCAAATAAACCTATTTTTCTTGTTCTCCGAAAGCGAAATATTTCCTATTGCAACACCAAACAAGTCAGTACAAGACTAATGATGTGGCAATCGGCTGCTAAAATATTTGCTGCTAATATTATTGGAGAGAAATGGTGCGCCTGCGCATAAGGGAAATGAATGCAACACAATTATAGTAATTAGTCATTAGCGAACATTGTAGTTCGTTATTAATAACTAGAGGCCCGGTGCACAAAATTCATGCACGGGTAGGGTCCCTAGGCCTGGCCGGTGATCAGGGCCAATCTGTGGGGCAACCGGCAGGGCAATCAGGGGGGTAGGGGAGGCTCCCCTGGCACCCGTCTTGGCCAGCCTTAGGCTTGCTGGCTGGGAGCAGCTCCTATGTTGAGCGTCTGCCCCCTGGTGGTCAGTGTGCGTCATAGTGACCGGTCATTCCACCGGTTGTTCCGCCGTTTGGTCGATTTGTATATTAGGCTTTTATTATATAGGATTATGTATAACATGATATTATAAAAATTAAGTTACAAAATTTTTACTAAAATGTTTCTTACATACTGTTATATTGGCTGGGCTGCAAAAATATTTGTTGTAGGCAGCATGCAGATCCCGGGCCGCAAGTTTGATATGCTTGGTTTAAAGTCTCCTATCACTTGTTTAGAGTGTCTTATTTGGGCAACCAAAGTTTCCAAGATGTCACTCTGATCCTCAGCTGTCACTTTCTTGCAAATGAATTTTTCCAAGGACTCCAAGCCCTGGAGCCCAAGATTCACCCCAGATTCTGTCAAACATATTCATGTAAATGTTCCAGAAGCGGGTGGGGAACCACAAAATGTCAGCACAGTGCCAGGCACAAAGCTAGCTATTATTTTTTTTCTGTTAGAGTTGACATTCAATATTTTATATTGGTTTCAGGTGTACAGCATAATGGTTAGACAATTATATAATTTACAAAGTACTCCCCAATTCAGAAGTGTGCCCTCATACTATTTTTGAGAAAATTAAGCAGTATAATGGATAGAAAGTTCCCAGTAAAATGCCCAACACAAGTCAGGCACTCAATAAACAGTCATCATTATTGTATCTCTCTCATTATCATTATTATTCTTGCCATTATTTCAAATACTTAATCTGGTGCTCACATCTAAAGGCCACACTGAAATGCAAATTGAAACGAAAGGACCCATGCCATGTATATATTTTGTAACTGCACTAATCTAAATCAACGCACATTTATTTTTTCATAAATCAAGAGAATATTTATAGTTAACAGGGTTATTTAACCAGCCTGATTTAGTTCCTTTAGGCAACAAAGCACATTTTGTTGACCTAGCAGAAATAAAATGAATCATACCCCCAAAAGTCATTCCTCTGCCATCTGATTTCCTCATGGGCTTGGTACATGGAATCATGATTGAATTCTTAAAATAAAAACCAGAGAGAGGGACTAGATCTGCTCCTCACTGCTCTGTGTGTATGTGTGTGTGTGTGTGTGTGTGTGTGTGAGAGAGAGAGAGAGAGAGAGAGAGAGAGAGAGAGAGAGAGGGAGAGATGGGGACAATGAGGGTGCATGGATTCTACAGTCTGACAGAACTGCACTGGGACCTTCATTTCACCTCCTAGTCCCAGTGGGTGCTGGGGTAACAATCTTAACCTAGACCCCCATTTCTTCAGCTGAAAACACAAGGATAACTTATTTCCTTTCTCTTTAAGTTCCAAATCTCCTCTTTTTAAAAATGTTTTCCTAATCTTTTTATCTTTGCCCTTCTCTTCATCCCTGATGCTTTCTACATCTCCAATTCCACTAAAAATAGCCCTCGTATGCAGCTGGAGGCAGTGTAATGGATGCTGAATGCCTGTATGCAAGTCTGCTCTGCCACAAGCTGGTTAATCACATTAGACCTTAGTTTCCCCATCTGGAAAATGGGGGTAATATTAATGCCTGTAAGGTGCTTAGAACAGAGAGTGCTACATAGTAAACATGAAATAACTGGGAACAAATAATATTATTTTGTAGGCACTGTGCTAGAAACTTTATGTTTGTTTAATTATCATAAAAACCCTATGAAATTGATGCTGTTATTTTCTCCATTTTACCAGGGAGGTAAGGAAAGGCTAGTAACTCTCCTAATTTAGTCACACATTATAAGTGATGGAGCCTGGGTTTGACCTAGGCCAGTGGTTCTCAACCTTCTGGCCCTTTAAATACAGTTCCTCATATGTTGTGACCCAACCATAAAATTATTTTCGTTGCTACTTCATAACTGTAATGTTGCTACTGTTATGAATCATAATGTAAATATCTGATATGCAGTATGGTCTTAGGCGACCCCTGTGAAAGGGTCGTTCGACCACCAAAGGGGTCACGACCCATAGGCTGAGAACCGCTGATCTAGGCAATCTTCCCAACAGCCACTGTCTTATCCACTACTCTATTACAGCAATCTGAATCAGCTGTTGTAATAAAGGGAATTCTTGTTCTTCAGTTTTTGGCATTATTTTAACTCATTAAGAAACTATTGTGTTCATTTGCTGTACTGAGCATAGAAAAACCTCCATAGGTTTAAAAAGATGGAAAATATGGCCAATGTTATTCAATTCTTACCAACCACTTTAGACATATTAACTCAACCACTTTAGACATATTAACTCATTGAGTCTCACAACAGCCCTCTGAAGAGTACACTATTAATATCCCCCACTATACAGCTATGAAACAGAGGCTGAGAGAGGGTATTAAGTAGTAGCACCTGACAGAGTTCTGGTGCCCCAACTTGTACCATGATGTCACGCTGCCTCTGAAAATATGGTCCCTGCCCTTAAGAAATTTATAATCTTCCCAGGTAGATAGATAGCACTTTGCTTTGCCCTACTTAGGTCCCTGCTCCCTCCAACCTCCCACCCCCTCTTCACTCCCATGCTCAAGGGAACACTCTAAGCAAATCCTCAGAACCCTCCCCATGCAGCAGCTCACCTGTGTCAAAAGTGGAGCACTCCCTCCATGGTGACACCCTGTCTTCACCCAGCTGGAGGCAGGCACAGCCCGCCTGAGGGGGAGCATGATCTCACACAGCTTCCTGCTGCACTGCACTCAAGGCATCTCAGTGCCCCTCGAATGGGGCTCTATGTCCACCTTGTAGGCATTGAATGCTTAGTAGATGATGGTCTTCATTATCTATGAGCAAAAGGCAAGAAACTTGAGAACCTAAGTCTCTGCTTCAGGAAATCCATCACACAGGCTCATAAAAATCTTTGCCAACAAGATTTTTAACAACAAACCAAGAAACTAATTTCTCACAGTTGGTATCCATGGAGAGTGAGAGTGAAGATTAAGCAGTTATTTAAATTTGTGTTTAGAGAGGTAAAGGGTTAATCATAAAGATAATGCTTAGGTACAATCTATTTTCAGTTCTTAACCTGAGACCACAAAAAAAAAAATTATAACTCTACTTTGATTAGACTCTACCGGAAGTTTAGCATTTCCTTCCATTGAAAATGCAGTGACACCCTGGCTGGTATGGTTCAGTGGATAGAGCGTCAGCCTGTGGACTGAAGGGTCCCAGGTTCGATTCCGGTCAAGGGCATATGCTTGGATCGAGGGCTCAATCCCCAGTGTGGGGCGTGCAGAAGGCAGCCGACCAATGATTCTCTCTCATCATTGATGTTTCTATCTCTCTCCCTTCCTCTCTGAAATCAATAAAAATGTATTTTTTTAAAAAAAGAAGAAAATTCAGTGACCGTAGCATCATGACATTGTCTGAAATAAAAATCATGGTTATTTTCATATGACATGACAGTTGTTACAGAAATCTCAAAACACTGTTCATGTTTATCTTGTCTTTGAAATTAACCAAGTTATTAGAACAGTCACTAGGACTTATTTCATACAATATTTTAAAAAGCACATATATTCTGTGTCACAAAATCTTTGAAAAGATATTGATAATTGTATTTCAATTCTATCAGTTTTCTTTGTCATTACATATATCTTATTTTATGCATTTAAAAGCAAGCCTGAGAAGGTTCATCAGACTGCCAAAGTGCTCCGCGTACTAGCACATCACACCAAAAATAATGGTAAATTAATTTTCATTAAACTCAGATAGTATATAAGAATCTAAGAGTCTTTGGCAGACCCTAGATCAGTGGTTCTCAACCTTGGCTGCACATTAGAATCACCTGGGAATCTTTTTAAAATACTGATTTCTGGGCCTCATCCTCCGGAAATTCTGTTTCTTTGTTACTAATGTTGTGGCCCCGCCCCATAACAAAGAAACAGAATTTCCGGAGGAAATTTTACTTCAATATTATTCTACATTCAATATTAGTTTACATTCAATATTATTTTGTATTAGTTTCAGGTGTATAGCATAATGGTTAGACTATCATATATATGCCCATTCAGTTTTCAGGTGATTGGTTTGAGAAATTTTGCCCTGTAGACACGATAGGCATCACTTTGGGGTGGGGGAAGGAATTACCACCACACCCAATAAAGAACACATCTCTTTGTTGTAGCATCAAGAGCTAAAGCAATAAGAGAAAAAAGAAGTTGGGGATAACCTGAAAACATATTCTAGAAGGGATACTGGCTTCTCTTCTTGCTCTGGCTTTGTTCATGGTTCCAAGATCACTACCCACAGTTCTAAAGTGAGAAGGTAATATCCAGAGGCAGAAAAAGAAAATGTCCCCTTTGTATTTTTTTTTTAAATTAACACAAACCAATTAGGATTATTAGGAAGCAAGAGCACAATTTTTTTTTTTAAGAGAGGAAGGGAGAGGGAGAGAGAGAGAAACATTAATGTGTGAAAGTAAAACACTGAATGGCTGCCTCCTGCCTGCCTCCTACCAGGGATTAAGTCAGCAACCTGGGTATGTGCCCTGACCGGGAATCAGACGGGCAATGTTTTGGTGCACAAGATGATGCCCAACCAACCGAGTCACACAGGCCAGAGCGGAAATGTCCCTTTCTTTTGTCCTGTTCAAGAATGAGGGAAATCTTCCAGGACACCCTCATTGGCCAGAAATGTGGCACACACCATCCTTGAACTGACCATTTGCAAGGAAAATGGCTTTCTGTTTATCCAGTCAGAACAAAGGAGATTCGCCTGAGGGCAGGGAGGAACCAGTTACATCTAACCAGGAACAGACCATGACTGTTTTAGCAAGGAAGAAGGTAGGGATGTGGGATGTATGTGCCTATGTGGTACTGATACTCAGAGTGAGAAGTTTTATAAGGCTCCAAGAACGCCTGCCACCCACTCCTATTGTACCTCCACAGGAGGAAGTCCATTAAAAGAAATGTCAGCATCAAAATACTGTGTGCAGTCTAGGGAGAGAAGTAATTCTGAAGAAAAAAAAATCATGATATGAAATGGTTCAATAATGAATTCTGCACCTATAAAATATTCACCCGTTAGCATCTCTTCCTCATTAACAGTACTACTAATTTATGCCCCCCCCATCATCAATATTTTTTTGATTGGTCTGACTGATAGTCAACTCTAGTGAACATTTAACAATATAATGCAAATGCAGTCAATGTAAATTAATTACAAATCAGAATTGCAAATTTTTCCAAAGTGTGGGCCTTCATAAAATCAATACTGGTGATTTCAGAGAACCACTTTAATTGCAAGAACAGAAGTACACTAGTTAACAATTGAATTGGATAAAGGATGATAATGAGCACTTAAAATATATATTTGGATTAAGAGCTAGAGAAAAGGCCACTGTTAAAAATTCATGAAATTCTTGAATATTGTTTTTGCCAGTGAGGCCTTTTTTATGTTCCTAATATGCAGATCAATTGTGAAGGACATGGTCTATAATGCTATCATATGATTTTGCAGAAAAAATGTACCATCCCTTTCTCCCAAAGTTAACATTTGCTTCATTTTTTATTCTAAGATTTAGCAAAGTTGCTATTATGGCCTACATTTGGATAAATAAACTTATTGTCATAATTTGTAGCTACAGTTTTCTCTCCATTTATAACACAGTTTTGGCTTAAGGCCTTAAGAGAACAAATGATCTTGGGATAATAAAGACCTAGTGTATGTTAAAAGGATGATTATGAAGATTCTCTAGAAACATGCATTATTCTTTATGATATGTTTCTAAGTGCAAAAAAAATTGGGGCACCAAAGACTTTACAAGACCACTGTAACCATGTACAAATCCTCCTATAAAATAAAAGCCTAATAGGCAAATCGACCAAACGGCAGAACGACCAGCGACCGGTTGCTATGATGCGCATTGACCACCAGGGGACAGGTGCTCAACGCAGGAGCTGCCCACAGGCCCCAGGCCAGCCAAGGTGGGTGCCACTGTGGGCCCCTGATCGCCCCAGAGGTCACTCTGCAGAGGGA
>NW_005356042.1:13149474-13167069 GCF_000412655.1 Myotis brandtii
CTGGTGAGCGGGTGGTGCCAGGCCGGCCAAGGTGGGTGCCAGTGGGGGTCCCCTAATCCAGTCGCCCCACAGATCAGCCCTGATCGCTGTCCAGGCCTAGGGACTCTACCCATGCACGAATTTCATGCACCGGGCCTTTAGTATTTATATATTTGGTTAAGAACTGAAGGCCAAAATAAAAGTATTTACATCGGGGGGATTAGGGCTGATCCTCTCTCTTCCTCTTCTTCCCCCCCTCCCCCCAAATATATAATTTTTTGATACCTAAACAATAAGCCTGGAAAAATAACCCAAGATGCTTTTGAGCTATTTAATCTAGAGTCACAAGTAATGTGGTATGTTGATTAAGGAAATTCCTGACTTAATACTCACAGGTAATAAAAGGCAGCCTCTATGACAGCTCCCAGCGACCCTATCCCCTGGTATTCATGCCATTGTGTAATACCCACCCCTTGAATGTAGACTTGATCAACTTTCTTCTAATAAATACAATATGGCAGAAAAATGGATGTTTCTTCCGAGATTAGGGTATAAAAAGCCTGTGGCTTCCATCTTGGATGTTTAGCCTCTCCCTCTTTGCTCACTCATATTGAGGGAGCCATCTACCTGCCATGTTATGAGTTGCTTTACAGAGAGGCCTGCGTGGCAAAGGTCTGATATCTCCTGCCAAAGCCACATAAGAGAACTTGAAAACAGGTTCACACCACACACACACGTCCCAGTTAAGCTTTGAGATGAGTGCAGGCCTGACAAACACCTGGATTGCAACCTGGGTGAGAGACAGTGAACCAGAGGAAACTAGCTGAGCCACACCTGGATTCCTGACTCACAGACTCTGTGACATCATTTGTGCTGTTTTAAGCTGCTAAATTTGGGAGTCATTTGTTACACGACCACAGGTTACTAATAATAAACGTTTACATTCAAATCTCAGCAAATTTGTCCTTTAGGAATATGACAATTTGTGTGATTTACCAATACTGTGCCTGGAAACATTTTTTTTTAAACTCTGGGGTAGAATTACAGAACTGCATTTTAGAAATCAATAAATATTATTTACATAATTTTATATAATAGCAGCATTGATGACAATCTTTATTTGAAAATAAAACCACACAAAGTAAAGTTGAAAGTACTATAGAGTTTCTTAGATGATCAAAATATAAATAAATCCTGACCCAGTTCTCCCTATACTTACTGAGCTGCTGAAAGTATGATGGAGAAATTCAACAACTTTGGAATCACAAGCTGGGCATGCCAAAGCCATCGATTGGTGTCAGAAGGTTCATAGATTTTTCACATGGAAACCTGGATGTTTGATTCTCGGATGCAAGCTCAGGGAGTCCTCTGTTGCAGACGTGACCTTGATCCCATAAGCAGGGAGATCCAGACAGAGGTTGTGGGCTTGGGTTTCTGGTGTAGGCACTTGGAGGAAGAAACAGATGAAGAAGATTGTGGAGGAAAAGAATACTGACCACAGAGCTTTCTGGTTGGTCCTGACCACAGGTCTGGCGTGGATTAACTCACATGGTCACTGCTCTCTATTTCAACTAAATGCCAAATGTCCCCAAAGTACCATCATCCCTGGTTAAGAACCACTGCTCTACAGGATTTTCTTCTGCTATCTGACTTCGGTTTCAATTACTAATATGTATTTGTAATTGATGGAGATGGAGTTTCAATAATGAAAGCTAATATTTAGTAAATATTTAATAGACCCTACGCACTTGCCAAACATTTTGTATATTATCCAACCTAAACTTTGAAGTAGATACTAATATTAGTGTAACATGTTACAGTTGAAACTGAGACACAGTGGAGTAAGGTAAACTAGATTGAGTTACCACTATGGATCAAGAACTGACCATACATTTTAGGTAAAAGCCTGTAGGCAAGGCATTATTATACCCAGTGTGGGAGGAGGAAACTGAGGCTTAGAGACTTTGAGGAAATTATCTAGGTTGCACACCCAGTACAGAGTGGAGCCAGTCTGGTTCTAGAACCTTTTCTCCACTCTTGGCTATTTTTTGTTGTTGTTGTTGTTCTCCTTTATTCACTTTTGGGGGGGAGGGGTGGAAGGTGAGGACAAAAGCTGAATATAATTGTTAATAAGGATTTGGGTTTGTTCTAAATGACAGTCACCCATGTTATCGCCGAGTCCTTTTACACGGGATAAAAGAGAGACTGTTAGTTAAAACGCAAGTCTACAGGAAGGCATGCCTTTGTTGGGAAGAGTTGTTGCAGTCAGGTTGCTAGAGAAACTCTCTTTATTTCTTAGACAAAGCAAAACGTAGACAATGTTATTAATTAAAGTCCAAAGTGTATTCCTATTTATTCAAATATCCCCTAGTGTCTTTTCTCTGTCCTGGGACCCACAACTAGGACACCACGCTACATTGAGCTGTCATGTCTCCTTGGGTCCTCTAGCCCTTGGTCACCCGGCTGAGGTCCTGTTAATCCGGTTTCTCCACGTGAAGTTTCTCCCCCTCCCCCTTCCAAACCCGGGTCCCTGATGGAAATGATGGTCCACCTCTTTGAGGCCAGAGAATACTCGGACATTATCTGGAATCACTGTAGTTGTTTTAAAACATACTTTTGTTTACTGTAGTGCCTTAACATAATAAAGGCGTGTTAAATGTTTCTGAGTGAAAACAAGCAGGAAGCGTTATCAAGGCTAGCGTTTCCCTCCGCTCATTCATTTCTCCAGAGCCAACAGGACAGTAGTCTCCCCTTCTCCTTGGTTTGGCGTTCCTGGGTTTCAGTTACCTGCAGCCAACTGCGGTCCAAAGGTTATTAAATGGAAAATTCCAGAAATAAACAATTCGTAAGTTTTAAACTGCGCACCTTTCTGAGCAGCCTGGTGAAATCCCGAGCCGTTCTGAGTGGCCCGCTGAAATCTCTCGTTTTTTTCTGGGCCGTGCTGATGAAATCTCGTGTGGTCTCCCGCGTGATGAAATCTCGCGTGGTCTCCCGCACAATGAAATCTCGCGTGGTCTCCGGCTCGGTCCAGTCCCACACAGAACGTGAATCACACCTTTGTCCTGCGTCTCTGTGCTTGACCTTCCCCTGAGGTACAGTGGGGCCTTGACTTACGAGTGTCCCAACTAACGAGTTTTTCGAGATACGAGCCGTCTCTCGGCTGATTTTTTGCTTTGAGTTGAAAGCTAAAATTCGGGTTACGAGCCAGCTTCAGACACCCCACCGCTAGTTGGCGCAGCGAACGTCACAGTGAATGCCACAACATCAGCCCAGCATCACGTGTCTCACTCGTTCACTTTTTGATTTGACATACGAGCAATTTGAGTTACGAGCTCCGTCACGGAACGAATTAAACTCGTAAGCCAAGGCCCCACTGTAGTTACTGAGTAGCCAACTTGACTGAGGAGGATGGCAGTGCTCCGGCTCAAGTAACCCTAACTTTCCTCAGTAATGGTCCCAAAACGCAAGAGTAGTGACCCTGGCAATTTGGGGAAGCCAAAGAGAAGCCCTACGGTGCTTCCTTTAAGTGAAAAGGTGAGTGCCCTTTAATACGGTATTTTGAGAGAGAGAGGGAGTCCACGTTCATATAGACATTACTTCAGTATATTGTTATAATTGTTCCATCTTATTAGTTATTGTTGTTCATCTCTTCCTGTGCTGATTTTTAAGTTAAACTTTATCATAGGTGTGTATATATAGGAAAAAACAGCATATATTGGGTTTGGTACTCCACAGTTTCAGGCATCCATGGGGGGACACTTGGACCATATCCCCCGAGGAAAAGGGGCAACTGCCGTACATAAGAGACATTTTCCCCTGAACTATGGGCACCTCATGACACTATAACGCTTCAGGGCCAGAAGCCAGGCTTCGCGCTCTCGGTGGGGTAGTGTCTGGAATATGGAAAACGTGGAGTCTGGGAACATTTTTAAAATGTGTATGCTTTTGGGCATTTCAGCCCAAATTTGGCTGTGAGTCAGTTTTCTGGCTTTTAAAGTGTACTATGGTTATGTAAGATATTAACTGAGCGAAGGTTATGATACCACCAAATGTGGGTGTTGTTTGGAGCCCAAGTTCTTGTCTCGCGAAAATCGAAGACTGAAGTAGCGGATAAAAATAATGAGCGGGAACAAAATTGATTGGGAGAAGCCAGCCGGGGTTCCAGGAGCAGGCCAGGATCCGGAGCTTCCTTCCCGTGTTACAGCGGGGAAAAGTTTGACATCCGAGCGCATTAAAGTCTAAGAGTCCATGTGTGCAGGCCCACGTGGCCATAAGCCAGGTGCTGCCCCTGCCACAGGAACAACCGTCAGGAAACCATCGTGTGCGGGGAGAAGGGAGAGGGTGACAGGAAGTGCGCACCTTTTATGTAGGGGGTGGGTAGTCTTGCTAGCTCCTAATTGGTCTTTTCAAATACTTCTGCCTTAGCAATGCCTTTTGGATTGGTTTCTACGTCTTCCTGCCTTCTGATTGGTTATTTGCAGGCTGTCTGTCTTAGCAATGCCCACACATTTTAAAGTTCATGCCTCTCTAGAGAGTGCCCTTTCTTCCCTGCGCTGGTTGGGTGCCTTAGTAACTCCACCTAGTTGGGTTCCCGGTTCCACGTCCTTTCCCGTGGTCCCACCCCTATCTACCTGTTAGGTTAGGTTAGGTTTGATGGAGCAATTGAATTGATACGCCTTCTCCCCAGGAACTGGCTTTTCAGGTCATTTCACTATGGATGTTCCCTTTGCTGAGACCACATTTCACTTGCGGTGACCACATTCCATTATCTCTCCTTCTGGTATGCATAAAGGAGTCTCCACCCAGAAAAAGCCCACCAAAAGTCCTTGAAAAGCCGCTGACTCCCCTCACTGGGTGCTGGAGCCATCCAGGCTCAGCCACCTGGTGTGCGGATGATCGAATAAATTCATAATCCCTCACCACTCTGGCCTCATGCGTTCATCCTTCGGCGACCTAACACTACCTAGCTTCCTTTTGTCTCCTCAGTTACATGGTGGAGGAGGGGAGTTGCCATCAGGAAAAAAAATGTCTAAAAAATACTCCTTAGCCAGGAATAATGAAAAAATAGTTGAGGAACACTATTAATGTTTGGTGGGTAATAAATGACAGTCACTTTGAGTTTTGGTAGAATACATTGCTAAAACAGGTGTTCAAGGAATAGATCTGGTCCTTTTTGTTTATTTGAGAGATAAGGAAATTGAGATCAAGAAAGTTGCGATTTGCCTTGAGTCATTCACTGAACTTAGAGCAGGCCCAGCACCTTAACTGGTAGCATCTGAGACCAAGACTACTTCTGCCAATTTACCCTCTGCTTCAAACAAGCATTTATCAAATGAATGTTTGCACCTGTTTCATTCATGAGACGCACGTAAGCACCAGCCCAAGTTGGCAAAAACATCACAACTCAGAGCATCTGTCCAAATTCTGAAGGACAGAAGTGTCTCATTCTGCAATCCCCATGACTTAGCTAAGCATTCATTAAATGTTTAAGCAGCTTTTGAACAGAGGTCCTGAAAAGGTTGAGGTATGCTCTGACTTGCTTTAAGAGACATTTTCATAGACATACTCATAAAAGACTTAATTTATTTAAAAATATATTTGTATTGATTTCAGAGAGAAAAGGAGAGAGAGAGAGAAACATAAATGATGAGAGAGAATCATCTATCGTCTGCCTTCTGCACACCCCCTACTGAGGATGGAGACCGCAACCCAGGCATGTGCCCTGACTCGGAATCGAACTGTGACCTCCTGGTTCATAGGTCGACGCTCAACCACTAAGCAACACCAGCTGGACAAGAGAGGTCTTATTCAGTCAAACCTTGATTCTCAAATGTCTTCCATCCAGAACAATTTGATTCTCACCCAAGTTGTTCACAGAAAAATTGTCTCCGTTGTGGATCAAAACTTTAGTTTTCAATCTGACAACCCTTTCATGCTGATACCTCAGCATGACAAAAAGCATCTCTCAGGCAACAAAGAAGAGAATGCTTTTGTTGCTGGGGAAATCTATAATTAGCAGAATTTTAAAACAGAGGTCATCAAGAAGGCTAATGTTGCTAAGGGTGTGAAAGTGCTCACAAAACAACAATCCCAGGCAATTGAGTAGGTAGAAAAACTGTTGATGAGATAAACGAAAAGCAGTTAGCCAATGATAGCATTTTGGAGGCAGTGATAGTTTCAGGCTAGTAGGGAGTGGTTCGATAAATTTAAGAAAACAAGTGTTTATAGATTAAACAGTACCATGTACTGAATATAAGAAAGGTTAAAACAGAATCATTTGGGGATCTGTAACAGATTAATTCAATTTACATTATTTCTAATGGGAAAAAATGATTAGGTTTTCGCACAAATGGCTTGTGGAACAGCCTTCTGGAATGCAGTAAGTTCAAGAACTGAGATTCCACTGTACTCTTAAATTACATGGAACAGAATTTTAAAATGTAGTTATCCCTGATGAAACCTAATACATTGGTGTGACTACCAGTGATCTTTGGAAGTTCTATGTAAGCATTTCCAGGATCTGTTTACTAGAATGAGGACAATCATTAAGAATAACCAATTGCCTTTTTTATTTGCATTTTATAGCTGCTGTGCTAATAAACTCAAATAGCAACTAAGGAACTACATTCTTTTTTCTAAGTCACACATATAAGGGCAGGGGGAGAAAAACAGAGTTCAGTAAATACACAGAATTTTAACTGGGCGGTACTTTATGACTAACATGTTGCATACTAAAATAAATTAAAGTAGACAAAGCCCCAGAAAGCCCCAAATAATCAGAAAGGCACAAAGGCAGTCATTTGGGCTTCTGTGTAAATCCGAGGCTGGCAATCTACAGTCCACAGGTCAAATCTGCTGGCTGCCTGCATTTGTGAAGAATGTTGTTTTGCTGGGACACAGTCACGCCTACTTGTTTGCATATTGCCCCTGGCTGTTTCAGCACTATAGTTCTCTTTTGGAAGGAGATTGGTATCCCCTGTTGTTTGAAGAAGGGAATATAATCAATCAGATCCTTTGAGATTTGAGGATTTAAAAAGGAAGAGTTGCCCAATTCCTAACTGTAAGTCCCCAGAGAAAAGAAGAGTGGTGGGATTGACCCTACAATTGGGCACTAGAACCTTTCCCGCTCTTGGTGATACTGAATGGGATCTGAAAGAATTAAACACCAAGAACAGCAACCTGGTGTCCTCAGAGAAGCTCAGTGGGATGGAGTAGGCCTGGCCTCCCTGGAGGAGACCTGCTGGGGTTTCCAGGTGGCTCAGTCTCACTCCAGGTGGCTCAGTCTCACTCCCTGCGGCAACTGCTGAGCCTACTCCCTCTGGCTGGCAGTGCACACATCAGGAGCCCCAGCAACCCCAGGGACCAGCACGAACAGGGGGAGAAACTTGTCACTGACACCCTAATTCCTCTGTTGCCTGGGTTGTATCAGTTTAGCAGGTCACTTTCTATTCCAGAGGTGAAGCTCAGAACAGATTCTTTTCCCTATAAAATGCGTGAAGCTGCCATCTTGAGTGCCACACCTCCTGCTCCTGAGACCCAGCCTGGGAGAAATGAAAGCTTCTTAGCCCAAGAGGAAAGTTACAGGCTCTCACAGACAGCAAGTGGTGTTCCTTAGAGCAGGGGAAACCGGCCACCTGCTCTGACAGCTTGTAGGCTTCTCTCTGAGGTTTTTTCCAACACCCACTAACCCTCCAACACCACTAAATTCAACTCAGTTCTGACACTAACTATCTACACAGAATTTACACAGAACCCATAGGTTAAGGGCTCAGTCCCAGAAGACTACACCCACTTCAGACACCAGCCAACAACAGAGGGTTCCCAGGCTACTCACACTTCTTCCTGAGCAACTACAGAACTGGGGGTTCTCATGGCCCCTCTCAGGTTCAGTGTTCACTAGAATGATCGTAGAGCTCTTGAAAACACTTTACTTATGTTTACGGGTGTTAAATTAATTAAACAAGGAGGCCATTGGAGTGAGGTGGCTCCCATGTTGGGGCAGTCTATAAAAGCAACCAAAAATGTAAGCTTGCAAATGCCTCAGGTTACAGAATCACAGCACTGAGGACAACCAATCACAACAGCCAACTAGGCTTTAAGCCAGAGCCAATCAGTAGTCGTCTTACTTTGTTTCTGCCCTTTCTCTATAAAAGCAGCTCCCAGAGCAGGTGTTGGTGGAGAGCTCCCAACCACTTCTGGTTATGTGCTGCCTGATCTGAATTGATTTTTGCTCAAATAAACTCTTGAAATTGTTAGTATGCCCCAGTTTATCTTTTAACAGTTCTGGTGTCAGAGGGAACCAGAGGAGACCCCCAACAATCCTCAGGAGCAATGAGCAACCAGGGGAAGGTACCTGCTGAGCCCCTGGCTGGCTGCTTTATTGCTGCCTCAGGAGGTGCTGAGCAAGGCCCTCTTGGACCCTGGATCCTAGCTCCCCAGCTTTGCGTTAGGAGTTTCAGACTTTATGTGAGCCCTTTATTTCTGGACAGGGTCTGGAAACGAGGAGTGAAACTGGGTCTGACTTAGAAATGGGACCAGGTCCAGAGTCAGACTGGATCTAACTTAGAAACTGGACCACTGGATCTGGGGTTGGGCCAGGTATGACTTAGAAACCAGATTGGGTCTACTGTGAGGCCAAAGATGAATAAAATTGTGTGTGAAGTTTGAACAAGCAGATTAAACCTACCAAAGATAATCTTGACTTATAGTGGCCTCAGTGGAGAACTTTTAACCATTTTAGATAAGCTTATGAGGTGCCCTAGAGAAAAAGGGGTCTTAGCCAGGTACTCACCGAAAAGGGTAAAGGGAAAATTAATCTTTCTCCTCTACAGTTTCCAGTGACTGGGATGAGACCTGCTGGGATACCCCACTTACTTCAGAGCCTTCAAATGGCACCCTGGGTGGAAATGGCAGAAGTCAGCAAAGGGTAGGAATGTTTACCAAAGTCATCTCTTCCAGATCTCTAGGCCTGGTGAAGAATGGAAGCTAAAATATCACATTGTCCTATTCTTTCTAAATTGAGATCATCTCCTAGGAACAGCTTTTGCCTCTTTGATTGTCTCATTTTGTGTTCTGAGAAATTGTTTTGGTAACTGTCAAGTGGGAGGGGGGGATGGCAAAAATATGCTTGGCAGAAATGTGAATTGCACTCCGTTTGCAGCTAGGAGTCAAAGGGCTTGTTAAGTAAGTATCAGAGTCATACTTGAACATAGGTCTCCTATTTCAAAATCCTTGGTTTTGGCCATTCTTTTGGTAGGTGCTGGAGATGCAGAAAGGAATAAAATACAGTGTGTGCCGTCCAACCTAGAAGGTTAGATAACTCATGTGCAGAAATTAATTTCAATGTAGAATATAATCTTTGCTCATTTTTAAATTGGATTGTCTTTTTATTGCCGAATCGTAAAGAGTTCTTTAAATATTGTAGATACAAATCCTCTATCAGATACATGATGTGCAAATATTTTATCCCATTCTGATGGTGTAAAGAGTTCTTTAAATATTGTAGATATTGTAGATACAAATCCTCTATCCGATACATGATGTGCAAATATTTTATCCCATTCTGATGGTTGTCTGTTCTTTTTTTTTTTTCTGTCAAGCACAGAGGTTTTAATTTTGATGAAATCTAACACATCATTTTTTTTTTCTTTTGTTGCTTGAAGCATCATTGCCCAATTCAAAATCACAAAGATTTACACTTAGGTTTTCTTATAAGAATTTTATAGTTTTAGCTCTTATGTTTAGGTCTTGCATCCATTTTGAGTTAATTTTGATATATGGTGTGAGGAAAGGCTCCAAATGGATTCTAATAGCTACCCAGTTGTCTCAGCATCACTTATTGAAAAGAATTTTTCTCCACTGAATGATGTTGGCATCCTTGTAAAAAAAATCAGTTACTCATAAATATACAAGTGTATTGCTGGGACTCTCAATTCTATTCCATTGATCCATGTGTATCCTTATTGCAGTATCACACTATCTTGGTTACTTGACCTTTGTACTAACTTTTGCATTTGGGATATGTGAGTTCTCCAATCTTTTTCTTTTTTCAGATTGTTTTGTCTTTTCTGGTTCCCTGCAAATTTTCATATGAATGTTAGGATCAGCTGGTCAATGCTTATATGTTTTACGTCCTTTTTTTTCTGCTAAGAAACTAGCTTGGATTTTTATCCTAATTGCATTGATTCTCTAGATCAACCTAGGGATTCTGGGAGGGCTTACTAACTGTGTCAGACCCTGTGCTAAACACTTTCCTGCCATTATCCCATTGCTTCCTATTATGCAAGTACAGTTACCATGCCCATTTTAGAGATAAGGACAACAAGGCTTTTAGAGTGTCATAAGTCAGGTTTCTTTTTAATATAATAGATTTTTCTTTTATTTTTAAATTTATCTTTATTGTTTAAAATATTACAGATGTTCTCCCTTTTTCCCCCTTGCCCACCCTCCTCCCCACCTTCATCCCCTCCCTAGGCCTTCACTCCACTATTGTCTGTGTTCATGGGTTATGTATATTAGTCCTATCTAATAAAAGATTAATATGCAAATTGACCATCACTCCAACACACAAGATGGCCGCCCCCATGTGGACACAAGATGGCCAGCAGGGGAGGGCAGTAGGGAGAGATCAGGCCTGCAAAGGAGGGCAGTTGGGGGCCATCAGGCCTGCAGGGGAGGGCAGTTGGGGGCGACCAGGCCTGCAGGGGAGGACAGTTGGGGGGGACCCAGGCCTGCAGGGGAGAGCAGTTGGGGGGAGCCAGGTCTGCAGGGGAGGGAAGTTAGGGGCAATTGGGCCAGTAGGGAGGGAAGAATAAAAGGTATCTGTACTCTCAATAGCCCAATAGTCCCTTTGAGGCTCTCCCCCCGCTTCCTACCCCTTTCTTTCCCCAGTGCACAAAAGAAAAAGAAAATTAAAGGAAGGGAAGTGAACATTTACTGAGCATTTTCTTTGTGTCAGGCTCTTAAAAGCATGTATTACCCAATTTACCTCTCATACTATGAGGTTGGTATTGTCCATTCTCTCAACTGACTTTTAATTTTATTAAACCAGACAACTAAAGGTTAGGAAATTTGAAAAACTTATCCTTGGTCACAGAGAGAATAAGAGGTGACATTTATTTAATAAATACCAGGGATGCTTTGTTCTTGTTTATACAGTGAGGCTCTTCCTCATTCCTCTCTAAAATAATTCTCTGTGGATGGTCAAGGAAGACACTAAAAATTCATTTAACTTTAAGCATGTGAGAGGGGGACTGTTCCTATCTCAGGGAGGGAACCATCAGAGGAGGGTAAGGTAGATAAGAGAGGGCTGACAGAAGAGCCCTCAGCTTCTCCCCTCCCACCAGTCCACTTCTTTTACTTTGAAAGAAAAGATCAACTCTGACTAGCATGGCAGAATTTCCAGAGTTGAAAGATCTGTGAAAAATACTCTAGTTAGATTTCCTTTAAAAAAATATATGTTTCATTGATTTTTAGAGAGAGAGGAAAGGAGAGGGAAAGAGAAATAGAAACATCAATGAGAGAGAAACATCATCATGGATCGGCTGCCTCTTGCGTCCCCTGTACTGGGGATTGAGCCCTAAACCCAGGCATGTGCCCTGACCTAGAATCGAACTGGTGACCTCCTGGTACGTAGGTCAATGCTCAACCACTGAGCCACATGGGATAGGCTAGGTTCCCCCCCCCCCCCCGAATAAAACTGAAGCTGAGACAAAGGGACTGACTATGAATGCCACTTAGATATTTAATTATCAAAGTATCCCTTCCCTATCCCCTTCTCAGCTCACCTCATGCGTAGTCACATGTCCAAAGAATCTTTCTGCCCATGCTGCCTCTTTAGTGCATGATTATTTGCTGTGTCATAAGCACACATACTCTTTTTGTGGGGATAAAATGACTATCTTCTTCATGTTTCCATTTATGAGATTATACTAGAAGCACCTCACAGGTCTATGGTCTGGATAAGGAGCCCTCAGAACAGGGCTACCCCAAATTCAGTGCCAGGAAGTAAACCAATGCTAACTAAGCATCTACTTTGTCCCATGCACTGTACTTGACACATCCACATACCTTATTCCATTTAATCTTCAATAATAATCCTTTGAGCTTTGCCAAGTATATTCAATGTCTTTTTAAGTTTATCTTCTTTTTTTAATTATCACCCAAGGATATGATTTTATTGATTGATTTTTTTTTTTTTTGGACAGGGAAGAGAGGGAGAGGGAGAGGGAGAGAGAGAGAGAAAAAGAGAAACGTCACTGTGAGAGAGATGTACCCTGACCTGGTATTGAACTGCAACCTAGGCATGTGACCTGACCAGGAATCCAACTGCAGCCTTTTGGTGTAGAGAACAGTGCTCTAACCAACTGAGCCATCCCACTATAGCAAGTATATGCAATTTTTAAGGGAGGACACTGAGTATCTGAGAAATTAAGAAATTTGCCTTATCTCATCTGGCCATGAGTCATTGGAGGAGCCCATATATGAACTCAGGTTGACTAATTGTTACTCTGCTCTACATCAGGCTACTTTCCAGTGTTTGTCATAGGTGATCACACAGGATTTGGGATCTGATAATCTGGCCACAGGGCAGCTAAGAATACTCTCCAGGGGCCTGGCTTTTTTCTTGGCCTCCTTGGAGAATCTAGCATCTGCCTTGGGTGGAGTGTGTGTGTGTGTGTGTGTGTGTGTGTGTGTGTGTGTGGAGTGTAGTGTAGTGTCTTCTCTACATTTGGGGAAATATGCTCACAGTGGGATGACAAAAAGAACAAGAATAGCTAGCATTTATTGCATCCTTATGGATATCTGCTAAGGAGCTTATGGACATCGTCTTACTCAATTTCTACAATAACCCAGAGAGGCAGGTGCTATTTTAATTTTTATCTACAGATGAGAAATGAGTCTTGCAGATGTTAATGTGCCCCATTAACTAAGACAAGTTTTCTAGTTAGTAAGTAAAGGAAGCTTAGTTTCTACCTGGGTCTGTCTGACCTCAGAGCCTTAATTACTTTGCTGCTGTCATTGAATATGATGTCGAGAATGATTATTCTCCTTGTACCCAACAACTCAACAACAGCTAAACCACAGAAACCTTTTATTTCTGAGCACTTCAGCCAAGTGAGATTTACTGCTTAATGACACAGCTCTTTAATTTAGAGAACTGCCAACCTGAGATAACCTCCCTCTCTAGTTTGTTGGAAGTTATTCATTTATTTGGGGCTGCTGTTAATTTTAATTAGTTGTTTGACCTTTGACCACTATAAACTTGATCTGATTAAAAAATATTTTCTTAACATAGAAAATTGCCAACAAATACCAAAAGCTCTAGATAAACCAAGCCAGACATGCTTGAATAAATATCCACAGAGCTCATAAAAATGTCTGCCTCTGCCCTTGGCATTTGTAAAGAGATAATTATGACTCCAACACAGTCTGCTATCATTGGGTTATTGCTGACACATCAATCTTAACTTGACCATCAGCTTTGATTTTCCCACTGGCAAAAGAGCTACTTAAATTTTTCACATTTTCTCCATTGCTGGTAGTATACAGATCTCACCCCACTTAAGGTGCGCACACACACACACACACTTTCTCAGCATAGAGGCTTTTAAGAGGCTGACAGTATAAACACTTAATACTCTGAAATACAGAAAAGCCTTTCAGAGTGGGCTGAACGAGGGGGCTTCAAAGATGGCTGGAAGAGTGTAGATTAAACACAAAAGAGGATTTCTTGTCTCTGGAGCTGGAAAGACATTATTTACTGAGAATGTCCTCCTTTACCTGTGTTCTTCTCTGGCAATTTTTGAATTCAGGGGAAGAATCCTTTGAATTTTTTAGTTTTCCTTCCACATCTTTTCTTAAATTTCTTGACTGAGCTTTTGTTCTGTACAAATTGCTAGGCAAAAGTAAATCAGTAGAAAATATTTGAAATAAGTGAAAGGAGGGAAGTATAAGTATGACATTGTTTTGCCTCTGGTCGAAATTTCCCTACAAAATTTGCACATGTAAGTATTGCTTTTGTTCCCCTCTTCTGAGGTTGAGTCTCTTCAGTCATAACCTACTCCCTACTTTATAACTTAAGGTGAAATATGGTCTCTGGGTACTGAATCCATGTTACTGGTGAATGAAAATGTTCTCAAGACCTGGTCTCCACTTCACATGATTATTTTTCTCTTCCTCCCACCCCCTTTCTTTGAATTGGTGGACAAAGTCTAGCTATTAAAAATGCCTTTGTTTTACTTGGGCTGTTGGTTGAGCATTGTCCCATGCACAAAGAGGTCGCTGGTGGGATTCCCAGTCAGGTCACATGCTTGGGTTGTGGGCTCGATCCCTAGGAGGGGCATGCAGGAGGCAGCCAATCTGTTTCTATCTCTCCCTTTCTCTCTCTCTAAAGTCAATAAAACCATATATTTTTTAAAAAGGTCTTTGTTTTTTCTATAAAGTAGGCTGCAACATAAGTCAGTGGACATCTTGGCTACGAAAATGTTAAGCTCTCATATCAGTGGGGGCAGTTGTAAATGTGTTTGACAAGCATCAAAGTATCAAAATAAGCTGGTCCACTGAAATCCACTTACATATATAAAACATTGTTCTTGATTTAAAAGTAATCTATGCTCATTTTAGAAAGTGAGTAAAATAAGAAAAACACAAAGAAAATAAAATTCACCCATAAAATTTTATCATCCAGCTATTAACAGTTTAATTCATTCCCTTTCAATCGTGTGTGTTTGTTAATGGCTGTATGCCTAAAAATCTAGAATAGTGCCTGATATAAACTTAATAAATATGTAGATAAGATGATTTGTGCATTTCAATGCCCGGAGTCTGTTTTGTTTTTTATTACTGTGACACTTCTGTCAGTTACAGCTGTGCACATCAGTGTTTTGTAAGTTAGTCCTGCTTGGAACTCCGCCTTTGGGTGATTTACCTTGAGGTCTGCTCTCTAGACTTATCTACATAAAAGTGATAGTAACCTCAGTGTTTTGTAAGTTAGTCCTGCTTGGAACTCCTCCTTTGGGTGATTGACCTTGAGAGTCTGCTCTCTAGACTTATCTACATAAAAGTGATAGTACATGTTAATAGTGCTATTAGATTAATTAGATAGTTTAGCCACATGCTAATTTTAACCTGTATGGCATGGCAAGGGAGTGGCAGCCTGGGGTAGGTGTTAGAACACTGGCCCCAGAGTCTTCTGAATATGGATTCTAATCTTGGTTCCACAACTTCCCAACTTTGTAACCTTAACAAATTACTTGATCTCTTTCACCCTTAATTTGCTCATTACTAAAGTGACATATAGTAAAAACCAACATCATATGTTTATTGTGAGATAAAATATGCATAAAGAAAAAAATCACTAGATAAATTTGAGTTATCACACAGTGAGACTCAGAAAATTTTACAAAATCATGGCTTATTATGCCATATATGTTTTTATCAGTAAAACCCACAGTGTCACAAGGTTAAATGGTAGCCTGGATTTTTTGAAAATGATATTATGCTAAAAGATAACACATTTTAAAATTGAGAGTGTTCACTCTCCACAGGGAAACTCTAGGGCTGACTTAGATGGCTCATTCTGGCTAAAGCCACACCTTGGAAAATTACTGTCATTTTAAACTTCTCATTATTCTTTGATGTACTCAGGTAATTTCTCTTTTCTCAGAGCCACCTGATATTTGATATTAGAGCAATTGCTTCTAAAATTATGAGGGTCCTTTCCCCCGGTTCTTAGAAATCAGTTTGCAGCTGGTGATGATCATTTTCATTTTCTAAGCATCTCCTATGAGCAACAGACTGTGCAGTGCCTTTCTAGCCGCACTGTCTCATAAAATCGTCATAAAATCTTTAATGGGGTGGGAGTATTATCCCATTTTCTAGATGGTCTCAGATATTACCTGCCATTTACAAATGAGGGAAAAAATTATCTTGTGAATTGCTTGCTCCTGTTTAAAAAAAAAAAAAAGCTGGTAGGGTAGCTTTAGCTTTGCCATTACTAGGCAAGGAGAGAAGGCAGTCATGGCCATTAGTTGTCACTGGATCCTGGTGGTCAGCTGGTGTTGAGGTTCAAGAGGCTAAGACAGGGGACAGTCTATTTTCCCAGACCCTTCTTCCCCTTAGTGCCCAACAGAAGGCAGAAGCCAAGTCACTATCCCTTCCTCTCTAGGAGACTCAGCCAAACGAAGTGAAAAAGTGGCCCCTATGCCAACAGGCCCCTCTGTGTTGTTGAAGTCCACTCTCAGTGGCCGGAAGAAGTTGATGCTGTGGGGTCCAGCACAATCTGCTGTGGGTGCCCCAGCAGTGGGCTGAGCCCCAAAATGGCACTAGGCAGGCTTTTTCACCGGGCGGGTCTAGATCCTGGGCAAGTCAGAGGGGAAAGGTACTGGTCCTAGCAAATGGACTGTGGTCTAAAGGGAATGTCAGTTGGAAATGATCTAAAGGTCAGTTTCCCAGGGGAGGGGATATCCATTCAATTATTTGATCAGACCTAACAATCTGAATGTAAGAAAGGCTGTATCTTTATTTTTTTGTTTTTTTTGTTTGAGAAATGCTATTCAGCAGTGCTAGGGAAGAGAAAGGAACCATTGAGCCTTGCAATAAATCAGTGGTTCTCAACCTTGGCTGCACATTAGAATCACCTGGGAATCTTTTTAAAATCCTGATTTCTGGGCCTCATCCTCTGGAAATTCTGTTTCTTTGTTATGGGGTGAGGCTACAACATTAGTAACAAAGAAGTAACAAAGAAACAATTTCCGGAGGATGAGGCCCAGAAATCAGGATTTTAAAAAGATTTCCAGGTGATTCTAATGTGCAGCCAAGGTTGAGAACCACTGCAATAAATCCTCCTTCAAATCACTCTCTTATTGATGTTTTCTTTAACTAATTGATTTTTACTTTGTACCTCATTTAATGGTATAGATGGAAGCACCTGTGGGAAAAATTGCTTAGTATTGTTTTTCACTCAAACGGTAGATCCTACCCTTGACTTTTGAGTTAAAGAGAAGCAAAATTGCTGGAATTCAGAAGGAAAAACCAAGATGGCGGCATAGGTAAACGCCGGAAATTGCTGCCTCGCACAACCACTTCAAAAATACAACTAAAAGACAAAATGGACATCAGCCAGAACCACAGGAAGGCTGGCTGAGTGGAAATTCTACAACTAGAAGGAAAGAGAAAAGCACACTGAGACTCAGAGGAGGTGCAGTGTGGAAGTAAAGTGCAGAGGTACGGAGGCACACGCAGAAAGGGCTGGCAGCTGAGGACTCGGCGAACGTGGAAAGGGCTGGAAACTGAGGACACGGTTGTTTTTTTCAATCCGGAGGGAGTCTCAAGCTCCTGACTACTTCGAACTCCAGTTCTGGGTGAGTCTCTGGGGACCCAGACTCATACAGGAGAAACTGGACTGTCTGGCATCGGTTGGAACTCGAGGGTGGCTTTCTCTCAGAGTTACTTGCAGTGATTACCGGGACACTGAGAATCGGGGCCTCTTAGGGTAGGACTGAGGAGCAGCCATAGCTGCTTGCTCCGCCCTGTTGATCCCCAGAGACCCCGCCCCACCCAAGCTCTGCGCAGAGGCTTTTGCATATGAAAGGCCTGGCCCTTTGCAATCTGAAA
>NW_005356042.1:13168822-13188684 GCF_000412655.1 Myotis brandtii
TAATCTGAACAATAAAGATTTCATTAAAAAAAAAAACTATTACGAAAAAAAAAAAAGAACCTAAAAGAAAAATTGCTGGAATCCATCAGAAACTGTCTCCGGGCAAGTAACAGTTAGGCCCTTGCTATCAGCTTGTCATGTGTAGTCTAGTACTGTTGGCTTCCACTGGAAGCTTTTACAAATGCCGAATCTGGAGTCTCAATCCAGACCTATGGGATCCGAAGTTTAACAAGGTCCCCAGGTGGTTTGTTAGCACAAAAATTTGAAAAGCACTGCTTTAGAGATCAGAATCAGCTTCCTGGTAAGGGTTGTTGAGTTTTGAATGTAACTGATATCTGCAGTTGTTTACAGTAGGGATGACAATTAGGTGGCAAATGTGAACTTGTGAGAAACTATGGACTTGTGAGAAACGTTGCTAATTGTTCCTGGCACTCTTTCCACCAAACTTCAGAATGTTCCTCCACTTTATAGTCCAGGCAGCTTTCATGGAGACAGAAAAGTTGGCCTAAGAGTAAAGACCCATTTCTCAGTCTTGCATAAAGACCAATTGTTTGCTTAAGAGTGCCTAACTGGCAAAAATAGACTGAGAGCAGTCTAAGTTAGTGAATCTTATTGGTGTGAACAATGAAGTCAAGGAAGTGAGATTGACCTTGGGCCAGCCAGGTAATCCCTTAATCCACTCCTTCCCGTCCCTCTGTATCTCTCATCCATGTGCTCATTGTCTTGCTAAATCATCTTGATTTCCCTTCACTAAATTTCATCTATTTCTTTGAATTAAGCTTCTTCTCTGTAGCTTTCTGATTGGGGTGCTCAGGGAGGATGATATTATTAACTCCATGTCCTAGAAACCCAAACTCTGACACTGATTTGTGTGAGCCATGGTTGTCTTTATTCAGCCCTTTGGGAAGCAGCCTCAGACTGAGTGCCTTATCAAGATCAGCTGTTTGCCCAAATTGCTACCCCATATGAGGGAATTGGGAGAACAGGTTAGAGTCCACTTCCAGGGCCTAGTTGAATAAACTTGATCTTATCATATCTCCCTATAGTTGCTAAGGGTGTAGGATCTGAGCAACTTGTTGAGTTCTGGTTACAACTCCACTACTTCCTGTCCTGTGACTTATAGGGCAGGTTACTATATCTCTCTCCTTCAGTTTATTCTTCTATGAAATGAAATTGTTCCAGAGCCTAATTCCCAGAGTTGTTCTAAAGATTAATAATTATTTAAAATTAGGACAGTGCCTGGAATGTGATGAGGATATACTATAATGTCCACTAATTTTGTTATCAGTGGAGAGAGGTCCATGTTCCCATCTGTTCCTTGTGGGAGTGGGCTTCTCGTGATATCACAAGAAAAAGAATTTTCTGAGAGTCACATGGGAGGATGAGATGTTGTAGAAAGCTTTCTTTCTGTGGAATCAAACCCTGAAGTTTCCAAGGTCCCATTTCCCTTCCTTCCCCCAAGAAAGAAGTGTAGCTATGGCTTCAGTAGGGCTAGAATCAAAGCCAGTGTCCAGAGCTTCCATTCCATGTTTGCACAGTCCAATACAACATTAGGCTAGTTTAGTGTGTGTTCGCAGCCACAGCCCATCAGTCTGTTTTTATGTGGGGTTCACAGGGCCACATAGCTTGGAGAAAACATGGGTAAATGCAAGGAACAGGAACAAGAAAGCCTCAAAGCCAAGAGTCACAAGAAAAGCAAACTCCTTTGTTTGGGGGATTATGTATCCCTCGATTTTTGTGGGCTTACAGTGGCCCCACCCATTTTGGCCAATGGTCTCTGTTCCCAGGTTTGATTGACAGGCACTTTCCCTAGTCACCCCAACTTCACTGGGTGTGTATCTATCTCCCATTTGTTGGAACCCTTCCCCCAATAATCTGTGAGGAATGGGTTGGTGGTTCCCTAAAGAATGTGAAATTGCAGCTTCCTGGTGGCTATGTTTATAATGTCTGGCCTTTCTTTTGCTCCTTTCCTATTATTAATAACTAGCTAATTATAATGGTGTCAGTTTCATTGTCATCATCTTTGAGGAGATTATGATTGTATTGGAGTTGACCCATTGGCCAGGGTCAACCAAAAACAATTGCAGATATAATTTTCTTTTTAAAGTGCCCCTCTTCCCCCACAGACTTTTCCTCTTTATTGTCAGGTAAAATTATTTTCCTAGTACATGTAAATCATGAGTACCCCCTAAATTGTGTCAAATTTGATATAAACCAACATATTTTGAGTAACTATAATCAATATCCAGATACATCCAGATTGATCAGAATTCAGGCTTTATTATTGTACAATTGAAAGAACCAAAACATAATTCCAAGCACATATAGTTAAAGTTTGCAGAGAATGATAATACAAAATGCATTCAATATTTAAAGAAAAAAAATGATATTTGAAGAACAGAATATACTTAAAATTGTTTGCTTTTGAAGTACAGAATATACTTAAAATTATTTGCTCTTAAAAAACCCATTTCTCCCAAGCCTAAACATTGTAATTTCATAGTAAGCAATGAAGTTATTTTACACAATCTAGTTAAATAATTTAATGGGAATAGCATTTGGCAGAATGAAAAATTGCACAGAGATGTGACTCCAAAGTAGTTTTATTGAAATCCAATTTTTAACCTCCAAAGATAGATTGCCCCTGATAGACTTAAATATATGATTATTGAAATATGAAGTATGTAAAAAAGAAATGAATATATATCTATATCTATATCTATCTATATCTAGATAGATATAGATATAGATTATCCATCTTCAATTTCATAAAGGACAGTAGGATGCTAAAGCAATGAAAAATCAGACATTTTTTTCTTTTTCCATTTTTTCATACAATCTGCTGCTCTTGTTCTGCCTTAAGGTTAGCCATTCAAATTGGAAGTGGTAATGTAATGCTGGAAGGGGAAAATGACCAAATATGCTGCCTTATCATTTCCTTTCAGATCTTGATTGTGAATTAAAAAGAAAAAGTATATGGGAAGGGGTCTTGAAGAAAAAAAATAATGAGAATCTGAGGCATTCATGTTCTGACATGGTAGACAAGATACAAGTTCTACCAGGCGATGTAGCAACTCCAAGAAAAGGGAATGGGCTAACAAGGCACTAAGGCTAGAATGGAACACATTGAGCATCAGACTAAAAAGGTTTTGGATTATATAGCACCTAGAATCTCTGATTTAGAGAATTCTCATGAACAAAATATATATTAAACTTTCAAGAGAAGCTTGCTTTTCTGGCTATTGTATTTTTAATACAGACCTCGTCTATACAAGTGAGAGGGACTAGGAAAAAGAGGATTTGAAGCCCATTTTGCAGAAGCCACTTTAACAGTGTGAACATAGCTGGATCATTATTTTCTGATCCCTCATGCCCCATGAAGGGAAAAATCACAATGAAACATGGTAGCAAAATTGGCTGATTCTTGTATTCCTATGGACAATTTAACTTATTCTTGAGAACCATTAGCCTATAAATCATGCTTGGAAGATGCATTTGAGAAGGATCTATTAAGGGATGATAAACTCGCATATGTACCTCTTGCTGCTCCGACAGACCTCATCACTCCATTTGCCCTGAGCTGACTGGGAGAACAGGGCACAGTTTTCCCGCTTGCCACCATTAGGTTGTGCTCGGTCCCAGTTGAGGAAGGAGATGGCAATTCCATTGACATCAACAAACTTGCCTTCTGTGACCAGGTCATTGATGCCTAGCCAAAAGTCATTGACACCCGGCAGGCTCCTTTTACCATAGTCTCGAAGGGCATTGATTTCGTCTGAGTTTCTGGGGATTACCAGGGTCCCTCCCTTGGAAATACAGTCTTCATTGGCTTCATGGAAGTGCTTCGAACCTTCCGAAGCAAGGTAGCATTTCTTGTGAAATTTTGTGCCTCGGAGACAGACTGTAAAGATGTGAGATTTGAAATATTAAAATGCTTTTTGAGTATAAGACATCCAGGACTGGACCTGGCAAGTACCAGTATATATTTGTGGAATGAATGATATGTGATGGTAATGCTGAATCAACATTTATTTACTGGAGATTTTGTATGTGTTGGACATTGTACATACAATGTACAAAAAGATAAATTTTGATCTTTTCCAAGCACTTTACTCATATAATAATCACAACAGTCCCATGAAGTGGGATTTTATTACTCCCATCTTTACATATCAGGATATTAAGGCTTAGAAAAGTTGTGATCTGCAACAACTTAGCATGTAAAAATATAACTTAGCATGAAAGATTACAACTACGCACATCCAGGTCTGTCCCTCCCTTAAAATATGGCCTTTCGCCTCATGACGCTTTGATATACACATGGTTGTTAGTTATTGTAGCTCCACTATGTGCTGAATTTCTTTGGGACTTTTAGAACTGGAATGATATTTCATAATTATTAAAAACAAAATCAAAAGCCTGAGTTTGTATAGAGAGAGACAGTGTTTTTCTTATGCAGATAACTCAGCCCTGCTATATATATTGTTTAGGTTATCCAGGATAAACCAAACATAAAGATAGATTAGGCAAAAAGCAGGGGCAGATCAGGCTCTGACATTTACTAGCTTTGTAAAGCTTGGGCAAATTATTTAATTTCTCTGTGCCATAGTTTCCTCATCTGTAAAATGAGGATAATCACTATGGCAGGTATCTCATAAATTGTTAGAGATTAATGTGCTCATCTAGGTGAAGCATTAATAAAACTCCCCTTCTGCATGCACATTTGACCTTCTTTTAACTTTCTAATTCTGTTTCCCTGGAAACCTGATAACGGGGATATATCACCAGTGTTGCTAGGCAACATTGCTTATGGTAAAAAATGACCTTGAATTGGTAACATGGATGGTCTGGGAGTTACAAGCACTTGATTGAAAGCTGTAACTTCAGTCTTCTCTGAAGGCTATAACTCTTATAATTGGGCAGGTCTCTTGTGGGACCCTCGAAGCTCTACTTTTGAGTTACGAAGAGAGTATTGTTCCCTGTGGGTATGAGCTTTGCAAGCCCAGGCTGTTCCTGAACCACCCAGTGTGGCTCTCATTTCCTCACCCCTGGGAGCTCTGCTCCAGAAAGAAAGGAACGCCAGATGCTGCCCTCTATTGGCAAGCTGTGGTTTAACCAATGTCCTTCCATTTGCATTTGATGTACATGCCTGAGTCCTGTGGCCCTCTGTTTAGTTGAATCTCAGCAGATCTTCCAATGAGCACTTAGTAAACATCCAATGAATGCTAATTATTTAAGGTAGTTAATACTCGCTTCACTTCTGTTTCATTGCCTATAAGAGAAGACTTTTGAACAGACTTTTACAATTGTATTATTGAAATGCCTATTTTTATCTCTATATAAAAGAAAGGAGTGGAAAATCAAGCTGATTTCCCAAACAGTCATCTCCTCAGCTTTTGGATCCTTTCTCCAAGACACATCTAGCTTGTCAATGTCTCTTTTAAAAATATGTCACCTAGAACTTGACATGCACTCTAGGTATGGTTTGAATTGCTAGGAAATCACAATTTCCCCCCTATCTCCTTTGAGACAGGCATCGATGAGATGAGGTCTTACCTGTCTGCAGAGCCTGTATTTCCTTCAGGGCATTGACTTCTCTCCAGAGCTTTTCAACTTGAGTCTTTAGGTCTCCATCCTTTTCTGGGGATATTTTAGGGTGGGGTGGTAAGGGAGAAATAAAAAGCACATGATTAAAGTAATATGAAAATAAAACAAAATAAACTGAAGCTTTGAAATCCAAAACCTAAAGCAAGGGTGGTTTTGATGAAATTGCGCCCAGTGTACATGAAAAATAAAGCATGAAAATAAGTTGGCTGGGAAGATTCATAAGGGTTTGGTGGAGATAATAATACCAACAATACTAGAAGTTCCCTCTGTGCAATGGGCCTCCCATTTCTCTCTCCAGCCCCTTCCCATGCGACCCTGCCTCCACCAGGCTTCAGACCCCTTGACTCTCAGATGCATCCTACAGCAAGCTATCTCATCTTGGGATCCTTTCCTTTGGGTTCCTTATGCCTGGAACACTCTTACCCATCTTTTTGTTGAGTGTAAACATCTCTTCTTCTGAGAAAACTTTTCTGATTATCCTCTCTACGTTAGCATCCCTGTGGCTAGTCTCTTTCTTTGAACCGTTATGTTTCTTCAAAGCACTTGAGAAAACTTTTCTGATTATCCTCTCTAGCATCCCTGTGGCTAATCTCTTTCTTTGAACCGTTATGTTTCTTCAAAGCACTTTCTCCAATCTATAATTATTTTACTTAATTTTATCTGTCTTATTATCCAGGGTATTCCTTGGCACATAATAGGCACGCATAATGTTTGTTGAATGAATCAACAAAATTTCAGGACTGATGGAGACTGTCTTGGAGATTGACAGCTTGGGAGCTCTTCAAAGGCAGGAATTGTAATAAATCATATTAAAAAGTATTAAAAGCCACCATACCCTATGTGCTAAGAGCTTCATTATTTCAATATTCCTATGAGATAGATACCATCACTATCCCCAAGAAACAGAGGCACAGACAGTTGAATTAACCTGCATAAGGTCACCCAGCTGGTAAGGTACAGAGTCGGGATTTGATGCTCACTGACTCCATTTCTTCCCATCCCTCCCATCTACTTTTGTACAGTGATTGCCTTCACCTGCTTGGTCCCTAACATGTGGTCTCGGGCAGAGAAGATGCTCAAAGCTTGACAGGGCCTGTCCTCAGATGCCTCCTTGTGGAGATGCCATATAGAGAATCTATGCTCTGTCCTGGGTTTTTCAAGTCAGTCCCAAATCCAAACACGCTGATCTCCATCCCCTTAAACATGTGCTTTGCAAGCCAGGTTTTTCCACATTTGGGTTAGGAAAATGCCTTCTGTGGTACTCAGAGGTGGCTCCCAGCTCTGTTTCACTTCATACTGCTCATCAATTCTCAAAACATCCACTAGCTCAGCTCAGAAATAAATAGCCTAAGGATTTCCTCAATGGGTCCATTCAATCCAGAATAAATATGTTCAGAGAACAAAACCATTGGCTGTTGGGGGCCAGGCTTGTAAAGACCTGAAGACTTGCTTCCAAGTTACAAATTGTCAACTCTATACATGTTATTCCCCCATCCCTCTCACCTTCCCGCTCCATTCTATTTAAATAACTGACCTCCACAGAGAAGCTGTAAACATTATAATTAACATAAAGACACAAGAATTAATATTAGGCCCCTGGGAAATCATTATGGAAGTCATTATCCAGATGGCTTGGCTTCTGCTGCTTCTTTTGTGACAAATGTGAATGTTTTGTCTACAGTGAACACAGGGATCAACTATTTCACTGTAAAAATTATATTTTATTCATTACTGCAGCACATAATTTTTTGAGACCTATATAGTAAGTACCAAAAAAGCTTTTGTTTGGAACTAAATCACTCAATTGCCATTTTGAGTTTTTAAAAACAGACTCCTTTTCACTTTATTATTAGTGTTCTCCAAAATAGGTACAGTGTAGAAATGATGCAAAAATAATTTCCAGAAGAAATGACAACTAAACATATGAAAAATAGCTCAGCTTCATTAACAATCTAATAAATGCAAATTTTAAAAGGTTTTATTCTTTTGGTTAGGTTGGCAGGGCTTAAACTGATGGTATGATGTTGGGCTGTCAAGGTATGTAGACAAGGGGCAGTCTCATACACTGAAGATGGGATCATAGATTGATGCTGTCATTTTGGGAGCCAATTGGAAAGTGTGATTAACCCGAAATTTTGCTTCTAGAAATGTATCCTAACATCCTATCATGGGGATCAATATACTTATAGACAGTCCCTGATAGGATGTTTTAATTTATGATTTTTGATTTTACAATGGTGTGAAAACCATGTGCTTTCAGTAGAAACTGTACTTCAAATTTTAAATTTTGATCGTTTCCTGGGTGAGCGTTATGCGGTATCATTGTCTCTTGTGATGCTGGGCAGAGGCAGATATTTTAGAGTATATACTGTGTTGCTAGCAGTTTTTTGTTTTGTTTTGTTTTTAATATTGTGTTATGAGCACATTTAAGGTCGTTTAGACTGAGTTACAATATTTGGTAGACTAGGTGTAGTAAATGCATTTTCAACTTACTGTATTTTTTCTTTAAAAAATATTTTTATTGATTTCAGAGAGGAAGAGGGAGAGATAGAAATGTCAATAGTGAGAGAGAATCACTGATCGGCTGCCTCCTGTACACCCCTACTGGGGATTGAGCCCACAACCCAGTCATGTGCCCTGACCAGGAATCACACTGTGACCTCCTAGTTCATAGGTTGATGCTCAACCACTGAGCAACACTGTCCAGGTGATATTTTTAATTTATGATGGGTTTATCAGGATGTTACCCCATCAAAAGTCAGCGAGTATCTTTATGTGTGTACAAAGCAGTTCACTGAGGCACTGAATCAGAGATGGATTGAAAACCACACAGAAGTTCACCAAGAGAACAGATTAAGTAAATCATGACCCATCTATACAGTGTGATATTATGCGGCTGTTAAAATGACTGAGGTAAGCTTTGTGTAGATATGAATCTCTGAGTGTTAATAGATGAAATTAATTAGTTTGTCTGCCAGGCACTTTGCATAGCCAATTCTTATTTTGTTAAAAATATCAATTTTTAATTGTGCATTCAAAAAACTGTGAATATTAGCCAGTAGTTAATAGTGGCTAATTCTGTGGAGAGGATTGGGAGAGAGAAATAGCTTTCACTTTGATTTCATAAAGTGTTATTTACAGGTGCTTAAAATAGTTTAAAGGTGTGAGAGGTTGGGGAGAGAACTATTCTGCAAGTCTAGACTTACTACTTCATCTACTGTAGCATCTGCTTATTGGAACCTGATGGCAAAATTAGCATGAACTGCTTTCAGAGGGTGATATTTAAGGTGTGTACCCAGTCAGGAAAAAAAAGTGTGTGTTCGTGTGTATGTGTGTGTATGTGGGGGTTGAGGAAGGAGCTCTCTATGACCTGAACTGCAATTACTCCAGAAAAACCACACACACACACACACACACACACACACACACACACACGCACACACACTCACACTCACTCATACCCCTCCCCACATCCCTATTGGGTGGTGACCACTTTGCACTCCCTCCCACTGGTGAGGAAATGCTGGCAACAAAAATGTGCCACATCACCCAGTACCTTCTCTCGCCTCCTTCCCCTGCCCTCATCTTCAGCAATATACTGAATATACTGTACCTACGCCTGGGAAATATTTCAATCTTTCATTAAATAAGGTACCAGGGCAATATAATATTTTATAAGGAAAAAAGATTCCACTTAAGAAACTTTGCATCAGACTTAAATTGTATAAATAAATTCTTCTAGAAAAGCGCACTTTATTATCAAAACACAACACAAGCCCCCTTTCTATCCACCAGTCATCTGTGTTGTGTCACATCAAAACCAACCTTGTTGGTATTTTTGTGTGTGTTTTATTAATAACGAAGTGCAACTGATACAGAAATAGTGTCATAATGTTTACCTTAAAATATCCTGATATGAAAATGACTCAGAGGATGAGATAAAACATTACCCGTGTTTTCCCTTTTGCTTTGGTTTCAGTATGTTGTAAATAAATTGCCATCATTTTTGTTCTTTGCAGCATTTGCTTTTTATCTCATAACCTAATGCAAGCCACCCAGAATTTGAGATTGCTCTTAGGTTTAGTTTTGCATTAAAATGTCTTCAAACACTATATGACGTTGCTAGTTAAAATATGTTTAAGTCAAAGAGAGGTTCAATTTATCTGTGACAGGAAAAAGCTTAAATATATAGTATAGACTGTTCTTATGTCGCAAGATATGAAAATATATCTACATGGTAACCAGTGACAAAAAAAGAAGTCACAATTACCAATAGCTCTATCTTCTACTACACATTTAATAGGATCATAATTATTTCACAGTTACCTTTGAATAATGTCACACAATCTCTACGAGTGAAACTGTACTCTATAATCAATATGTTCTGCTTGACTCCTCATTCATAATACCAGATGTCCACATATCCCGGCGATTCCCTCTAAAGAACATTCTATGTAATCCACTTGACAAAGGATAGACAATATAGAATTTCTTTTTACATTATAAGAGCTTTTTATCACCGTAAAAAAAAACACCCTTATTACATGATTCTTTTAAATATCAAACTCTCCAGAGAATTAAAAAGTCATTCAGTCCCATGAAATGCCATTCCCGTACGCTGGCATGGTACTGTCACCAGGCACAGTCTCCTGGAGGGGTTTGGAAATAAATATTGTCCAGCCCCTCCCCACCCTGAGCAAGCCCAGTATTTTACCTTTCACGCGGCGTTTGCTGTGCTTCCTGGCTTTGAATTTGGATGGGTGGCTGGTGGTCTGGTCCAGGAGTAAGGTGATAACCAGGACATAAATCACAAGTCCACTCTTTGCCATGGCTCCCGGGCAGGTCTGGTGGCCACTTTGCCAGCTCCTCTGAAGTAGCTAAGGGACAAGCAGACTGCACAGCTACATCTTGCTCTGGAATGCCAGGGGCCAGCTTTATAAAAGTGAGCTGGGAAGGCTGGCTGCCGTCCTGCTGACGAAATGTTTGAGTGCCTCGGCTGGCCACAGCATGAGGTGGCCCCTTGTTCTCCTTCCTCATGGCAGACGTTTTCTGTGTTAATATTGGTGCTACACTTCCTAGTTGACTTGCCTTTTCAGAGTGTATTAGAGTTAGCTGAGGGATGAAGGGTTTTGCTTGTTTTCCCTTTTTTAAAAAATTTAAATTCCAGGAAGTTTGGGGGTCTCTGGGAAAACCCCAACATTTAAGTCTTTCATTTGGAGATCTGGAGTTCACTTAAATAATGTTCTGGGAAAGTGTTTAATTCCATTTTCAGGGCAAAAAATGACACACACCCCCCCCCCCGCAAACCCACCCGAAAATAAGAAAGTTACTGTGTGTGTGTGTGTGTGTGTGTGTGTGTGTGTGTGTGAGAGAGAGAGAGAGAGAGAGAGAGAGAGAGCACAAAACCACCTGTGTGTCTATGCCCACTGTGCCTGTACACAGCCCATATGCAGCTTGGGAATGGTTTGCTTACAGGAAATAATGAAGATGGTTGAAATGGAGAGTTCATAATAAGATATAAGGCCTCCCTTTATAAGGGTTTTATGAATTCGTCAAGAATTACATCCTTGCCCTGGTTGGGTAGCTCAGTTGATTATAGCATCATCCAGATATGCCAAGGTTGTGTGTTCAATGAGGATTGAATGCATAAATGAATGCATAAATAAGTGGAACAACAAAATTTATTTTAAAATATAGTTTTTTTTTTATTGATTTCAGAGAGGAAGGGAGAGGGACAGAGAGATAGAAACATCAATGATGAGAGAAAAACATTGATCGGCTGCCTCCTGCACGCCTCCTACTGGGGATTGATTCCCCAACTCAACTCGGGCATGTGCCCCTGACCAGAATCAAACCTGGGACCCTTCAGTCCGCAGGCCTATGCTCTATCCACTGTGCCAAACAGGCTAGGGCTGGGACAACAAGTTGATGCATCTCTCTCCCCGTTCTTCCCTCTCTCTCTAAAATAAAAAAATAAAAATTAGGACTTACATTCTTAGAGTGAAAAGAAAATTAAGATAGTGAATTATTTCCACAAGAATTAATGTAAAATATCAATTATAATTATCTTATGGGGAATCCCCAACCACCCAATACTTTTTTTTCTTGAAGCTATCCCAACCACTTAAATAATACTTTCAAGTGAAATATATAAATAACAGAGAAATATAATGAAAAACTTTAACAATGGGCTATAAAGGCAAGTATCGGGAGCCAGATAGACTTTTGTATCAAAAGCAAGGGACTGCCATATAGACATGACCAAGCTGGAGTGAGTTAGAACTCGGGGAAATGCCTCTATGGACTGACCTCACCATGCTGTTATCTGGAAAGACAGCAGGGCTTGAAGATTTTGGAAGGTCGGAAGGACCAAACTTATTTCAGCTTTTTTTTTTTTTTTGAGACAATACAGGAAGAATCAAGGGGTGATTGATTCCTTCTGAATCTTAGTAAGGAAAACCACAGTCCAATGCATCTTTATTTCCTCCCTGTTAAAGCCACGTTATAATCTACCCACATATTTACACCAGAGGAAGGCCACTGATATGAGAAAGTCAGACATAATATAGCAATGTAACTGAAATAAAAAAGTAAAGATTTTACTTATAATGCAAAATCCTTGTATTGATATGGGCAATCTATGAGTAGGCATTTGAAAGCATTGTGAAAAAACGCTGAGCTGGGTTTACATTCTACTTTCACCCATTTATCAGCTGTGTAATTTTGGGCAATCACTGAACCTCTCTGAGCCTTCTCTTATCTCAGTGATGGGGCTAGGAATGCTTACTTTACAGGGCCGTGGGAAAGATTAAGTGAGATAATGGGTATAAGCACTTAGCACAATGTCCAGTGCTTAATAATAACAATAGCTGTAATATCCTTACCATCCTATATAATAAAAGGGTAATATGCAAACTGACCTTAACAGCAGAACGACTGGGAATCACTGGTCACTATGACACACACTGACCACCAGGGGGCAGATGCTCAATGCAGGAGCTGCCCCCTGGTGGTCAGTGCTCTCCCACAGGAGGAGCTCTGCTCAGTCACAAGCCAGGCTGATGGCTGCCAACACAGCGGTGGTGGCGGGAGCCTCTCTCGCCTCCTCAGCAGTGCTAAGGATATCCGACTGCAGCTTAGGCCTGCTCCCCACTGGCAAGTGGATATCCCCCAAGGGCTCCCAGGCTGCCAGAGGGATGTCTGACTGCCAGCTTAGGCCCGATCCCCTGGGGAGCGGGCCTAAGCCAGCAGGTGGACATCCCCTAAGGGGTCCCAGACTGCGAGAGGGCACAGGCCAGGCTGAGGGACTGCCCCCCCCCCCCGAGTGCACAAATTTTTGTGCACCGGGCCTCTAGTGAAATATAATAGTATATACCATTTCTGGAATTCCATCTCTTTTTAGTCTTCACAGCAAGCCTATGGGATAAGTAATCTCTCCATCTGATAGCTGATTGAAACTGACTGAGCCTCAGAAAAGTTAAGAAGATTTCGTCAGTGTCACTCAGATCCCAAGGGTGGAAGTAGAAATTAAAATCTAGTTTTGATTGGCCCCAGAAGACCGCTCGCTCTTTTGCCCTGGGCTGTGAAAAATGTACTTTGATTTGAATAGGAAAAAGGATCAATGTTTTACAATTGATCATAGGATGGATCAAAAATGCTTTTTGCCAGCTTCTCAAACCCTTTGCTCTGAGATTTCAAAGTTACAGAATAGTGATAGAAAACTAATTATTTCTCTTGGACCTTTGATATGTGCTGTGTTCAAACTGAACTTATAAGAACAAGGTATCTTTTTTCTTCAAAATAAATCTATATTGTTTTTTCTTATTTCTTTTAATCTATATTGTTTTTAAACTCCTTTTCCTTTCCAGGAAAGCCTCTGACACTTTTTTGATTTGTTTTCTTTTAGCCAGATCTTAGAGCCCATGCTTTCTTATTAAAAATTAACAGACTTTATTTTTTTAGAGCAGTTTAGATTTACAGAAAAGTTCATCAGAAAGTAGAGAGGGCTCCCTTATATCTCCTCTCCCTGCCACCCCCCCCCCCCATTTTTTCTATTGTTAACATGTTGCATTTGTGTGGTATATTTCTTATAACTGATGAATAAATATTGTTATATTATTATGATTAACTAAAGTCTATAGTTTATATTAGGTTTCACTCTTTGTGCTGTACAGCTCTATGGGTTTTTAGAAAATAAATGTATAATGTCATACATCCACCATTACAATAGCATACAGAATAGTTTTGCTGAAGCCCACACTTAAAATTTTTGCTTTCAATTACAGTTTATATTCAATATTATTTTGTGTCAGTTTCAGGTATACAGACAGCATAGTGGTTGAACAATCATACACTTTACAAAGTGTTCCCCTGATATTTCCAGTACCACCTGGCCCCAAACGTAGTTATTACAATACTATTAACTATATTCCCTAGGCCAGTGGTCGACAAACTGCAGCTCGCGAGCCACATGCGGCTCTTTGGCCCCTTGAGTGTGGCTCTTCCACAAAATACCACGTGCAGGCGCGCATGTACAGTGCGATCGAAACTTCGTGGCCCATGCGCAGAAGTCGGTATTTTGTGGAAGAGCCACACTCAAGGGGCCAAAGAGCCGCATGTGGCTCATGAGCCGCAGTTTGCCAACCACTGCCCTAGGCTGTACTTTACATCCCCATGGCTATTTTGTAACTACCAATCTGTACTGATTAATCCATTCATCTTTTTCATCTAGGCCCAAACTCCTGATGACTTTCTCCAGTTGTAGAGACCTTTGCCAACTTTGAGTCATATTAAATTCTCTCCTTCCACCACCACTGTGTTTTTCCACGTGTTTTTTCTGTTACTATGTCCCACCCTTTCTAAACTGGTACTCATTGTGTGTGTCTAAGTTAATACCATTTTGTATATGACTAAATCCCTCTTGTCCTCCAGGTCTAAATTCAAAGACCATCTTCTCAGACGTACCTTCTTTGTCTGCATAATCTAGGAAGGTCCTATTTTGTCTTCTTTATCGAAGTATACTGATTCCTTTATAGCCCTTATCGTAATTTGGGACTCATTTAAAAATGTATGTGCTTAATAGATTTCCTTCTTTTTGGCTAGGCTGTAAGTCCCGGAGGGCAGGGGCTCTGTCAGGTTAGCTGAGTTCTGTATATAGCACAGCACTGAGCACATAGTATTTGCTCAATAAATATTTACTAATGTGTGGCAGGACAGTTTTGCTTTTGCTTTCCTTTCTCCCCACCTCTGAGGAGGCACTTGACCAAGGAAATAGCAACTTAACTCATGGAAGAGTAAAGAGACCAAGACTCATTTGGCATAGTAACATTTGAAGTCATGCTAAAAAACCATCACTCTTAGCATTGGGGAAGTTCTGATGGTTTTGTAGGTACTTGGCCATGAAGCCAGATAGGGATGGGAACTTTCCTTTAACTTCTCTTTCTCCTGTGGAAATTCCAAATCCAGTTCTTCCTCCTTCAGGGAAAAAAACCAATGGAAGCTAAATGGCTACAGGATTGGCTAGAAGAAGAGGAGGAAGAGGTGGGTGGGGATCAGAGGTAGAGTTGGATCTGAGAACATTTTCAAGGTAAGGGATTTTTGTCCTTGCCCCAAATGCAATTGACATCAGACAGTGCCTCCCCATCATACATGGCCCTTTGTTTGAGCCCCCACCCCCAAAACCTCAACCGGAAAAGCAAGAAAAGAATTGGAGTGATCTTTAAAAAAATCACATCAAGAGCTATACACACATCAAAGATAATGGGGATGGGTGGCCCTTTCCCCACCTTGTCCTTAGGGAAGGCAGACTTCACCGGATTTTCTTGGAGGCGGAACAATCCCTTTTTTGTGCAGCAGGATGATGTCACCAGCTCCTCTGCTGGGCTGGACCTGGGCTTCTGAAAGGGCTATTTAAGAAGAAGCACACATTTATAGGCAGGGAATAGGAACTATAAAAATATTGCCTTTAGTCAAAAAGTGTTTTGGTAAGGATTTAAAAACTGTCACCAGGGTTTTACTTTCTTTAATGAATTGCTGTTTACAACACATCCCCTGACCATCCTGTGTAATTGGTGTATTTATTCTACCAGTTGCTATTTTAGCATTGCTCTAAGCAGTTCTCCGTGTCAAATTCTAACAAACAAGTCTCTCTGGCTTCATTGCTGTCTGTCTGTTAATATTCAAGGCTGACGATGTTTGGAGGCTGTTCCAAGGTTCACAGGCAGCATTTAGTGGAAGTAATAGGACTGACCTTGAATATGGCACAAACCACCTGAAATGCTTGGAGGCAAGATTGATATGGTATATGTGCAAGTCGCCCACTTTCTACTTAGGGCTATTGCTTGTAGCTGTGACTGGCAGACGTGTCAGGGCATTTGAATAGAAGGCTGGGACAGGTCTTAGGGAAGCGGGTTCAGAGACTGCTAAAATGGGGCAGCATTGAATGTAGGTAAAGAGCAATGACTAGGATAATTTGGAGTTAAAATTCAGATCTGTTGTTTATTAGTTTTGTGACAGTGGTCAGACTTTGTCATCTCTCTGCAGCTGGGTGTCTGTCTTGTGGAATGGTTGGGAAAATTGGAGCATGTCTGTAAAACATTCAAGTTACATCCTGTCACAGTAGATAAACAATCAAAGGGAACTAGGGCTTCCCTCACATCCATACCCGGACAAGGTCCTCAGAACCACCCCTGCTCTGACCCCAACCCCGCAGATTTGGTCTCATTTGCACCCACACCGGACATACTTCTATCATAGAACTTCTAAACACCATATACTTATTTTATATTTGTCTCCCCACATTTGTTACAGTGGACATGGATCTTGTCTTAGTCGCTTCTGATTTGCTGGGCCAGTGCTGTCTGACAGTGGCTGGTGGCTACCATATTGGATAGCATAGTTTTCGTGCCGAACAAAATGACTAATGCTTAATGAACATTTAATAAAAATACGTTTTACATAAAATGGTTCACTCATGTGGATTTGGAGTAAAGAGAGTGGCAATTTAGATTCAATTAATCTCTTCCCAACTACTGTGCTAGGATTTTCCATCTAAGTCCAGTAAGGACGGCATTGTTATCCCTGTTGGATGGTAGATGAGACTTAGCCTTGGAGAGTGAAGTGACTTAGGATTCTCTACTTCTAAGTGTTGGTCAGACGTGGGTCTCCCACATCGGAGCTCAGCTGAGGTGTGAGGCCCACCTGGTGGTAAAGGGGATTTGGAGCTTCATGGGTTCACCTAGGAGGTCAGTGTGGATATTTCTGGTAAAATTGGGGTCAGAACAAAGGAATCCCAAGTTTGGGAGAGACAAACCTCTGCTTTGAACACTTCCCATGATGAAGAATCCTCTTCCCAGGAAGGCAGCCAGTTTAATTGTGGAAAAGTTGGGCCTAACCCAGAGGACATCCCTCCTCCTCCTCCACATCTTCTCCCCTCTTATTGTGACCAGCCTTCTTTCTTGGCAGCCTGTAAGGAGAGATTGCTGCTCCCTGTTTAATTCACGAATGCCCCCTGACATTGCTGTGTCTGACTTGCCTGTTTACACTATTTCCATCGTTGCTCTACTTTCATTGGGCTCTTCCTAATGGTATTTATAGTGGCCTCTGCCTGAGTCCCCCTGCTTCTGCTTTAGGCCTTTGGTAGTTACTTCTCTGAGCTGGTTTCTAGTGTGTGGTGTCATCCTGAATTAGCTTCCTCCTTTTTTTCTAGGATCAAGTGTTCTTCTGGATCCATCCGACCCTTCCTTCTGCATCCTTTTGCAGCGACTGCATCCTTGGCTGCAAACAGTCAGACACCTCACCTACGTCCTTATATCCCAAGCAACTTGCACAAACGATATTCTGCAGTGGGAATTGCACAAATGATATTCTGCAGACCTGGGGTTGAATTGGGGCTCTCATTTACCAGCTGTGTGATTTGAGTGAGCCAATTAACCTCTCATATTCCTATAAATTGGGCATCATAATGAGTATTTGCCAATATTATTGGGAAGATTAAAAATATGCCCTAAAAACAAGCAGTATAGTTAGTGGCTGATAGAGAACAGATATTTCATATGTGGACTTACTATTAATAAAATGAACCATTATTAGCACCATCATTATTATAATAATGTCCTAACTCTTAATGACTTCACCATAAAACTGTTCCTCTCCAGCCACCCCGCCTGGCCCCGCTGGTCCCCCTGTGCCCTGTCCTCCAAGCACTCACTGCAGTAAACAGTGCATTTTTTTAAGGAAGGCAAATATTCCGTTGGCCTGTTTTCTCTAGGTGTACCAGCTTTCCCAATTTATTGTGAGTTTTGCCTAGCCCCTGCTGCCAAGATAGTCCAAGAACACAAATAAGTCAGTATTCACCTCCCTTCTACCGAGAGCAAGGGCAGCCCACAGTGGAAAACCTGCATAATTCCCCTCTGTGGGCCTCCGAAGGTTGGACTTGGTAGAAAGAGTTTTCGGCCTTCAGGTGACGACAGTGAGCTCCTTGTTCTTCCTTGCCGTTCAGAGGCTTGCAGACTCTGCCTGTGCTTGGAGCACGAGGACTGCAGCCTGCAGAGCAAACCATTGAGAAGGTCTGCCTTTCTGGGTACGAAACAAATTTTCCAAGTATAAATCCATGGCCTTTTTACTGGTGAAAATTAGTGACAGAACTAAAGTCATCGTGTGTTTCCCCTTGAGCTGGCTTGAAGAAACAGTCAGGCTATTCCTTTGGTTTAGATACATCAGAAGGGATTGCTTTTGGTCACCTTTCCAGGAAGCGTTTCCTGCGGCTGAAAGCCTGAATGGGAAAACTGAAATTGGCCCTACTGGGTAAACCAAGCACACTGTGTCCATGATATCTGTTCCTCATAAAGAATAGGAAAAGGAACCAAGTAGTTAGATAAATTGTATGTATAAGGCACTATACAAAATACATTTCTTTTGAATCTGAGCTTAATAAAGAGAGGAAGAGAATCAGAAGGTGGGGAGGATGGAAACATTGAAGCAAGTTTGGTATTTGGACAAGTTGGTCTTAAGGTGTTCGTGAGACCCTCAGGTGAATGTGTCTAGTTGATGGTAGGAAATAATATTGGACACTTGAATGAGGTAAAAAGAGTTGAATGAGTGAATCAATAATTTATTAGTAGAGAATTAATGATATAGTAACAGTGGGAAACCAATGATGGGTATGAAGCCAGGATATTTTATATGGAGAAAAGGGGAAGATCAGAGACAAATCCATGGGGTCCCAGATATTTAAGGAGTGGGTGGAGACTGGACAAGGATTAAGTGGTTGGGAAAGCTAGTGAGAAGTTGCATTTACTTTCAGTGATTCAACAAACATTTTTTGAACCTAAGATGAAGGTTCATAGGGAGAAGGGAGGACAGAACTGGCAAATATGTCAAAGAAGTAAAATAGGAAAAAGACTAAAATTTATCTTGGGAGTTAGAAAATGACTTCAAACAATTTCTGTAATGCATTAGGCATGAAAGTGAGGAAAATAGTAAGTAGAGATTATAAAGTTAAATTTTATTAGATCTTTTTTAGAGAGGTTTCAGGCTCCGAGCAGAATTGAGAGGAAGGTATAGAGATTCCCTGTACCCACTGCTTGCATTTTGGGTGTGGATGGGTAGGGTGTGGTTGTGTGCAAGGGGGCAGGGCAATCTGTCCCTCTGCAGTCTTTTGATCTAGTCCTTGCTGCTGCCCCCTCCCTAGAGACTCAGGTCCAGAGCCACAATCTTGCATGTACCTCACTCTTAATGCAGGACTATGCTGGCCACAGGGCCACACACATCCTCACCCACAGGCTGGTGGGCAGAAGGTGGCTCCCACCACAGGATCTGTGCTAAAATGGCTGGGTTGGGTGGTGGTTACAGCTGAAGACTATATAGTTTAAGTTTAAAAAATTTGGCTCTCAAAAGAAATTTCAATCGTTGTACTGTTGATATTTGGCTTTGTTGACTAATGAGTTTGCCGACCACTGTCCTAGGGAGAGAAGGTGTAACAACAGTAGCTACCTCCTAGGTGGAGATTAAATTAGTGAGTACACATGATAGCTTGCAGCAGTGCCTGTCCAACAGCAAATGTAACAATGCTTATGAAATAGATGGGGATGTTGAGTGGTTCTAACCCAGGGTGGGGCTCATTGTCCAGTTAAGCAGTGGTTCTCAACCTTCTGGCCCTTTAAATACAGTTCCTCATGTTGTGACCCAACCATAAAATCATTTTCGTTGCTACTTCATAGCTGTAATTTTGCTACTGTTATGAATCATAATGTAAA
>NW_005356042.1:13189345-13201327 GCF_000412655.1 Myotis brandtii
CCCCCTGGATCACTGGGGCTGAACCCCGGCAGCAATAGGGGCTGGTTGATGGTTCAGAGGAACCCTGTTCTCTCTATCATGTAGAAGCCTTGGGCAGGTCTATAGTAGCTTTGTAACAAAGTTATTACACATTGTTTTATTTATCCATCCTCTCCTGAGGATATTTTTTTCATTGATTTTTAGAGTGAGTGGAAGGGAGGGGGAGAGACAGAGAGAGAAACATCAATGTGAGAGAGACACAAACATCAATGTGTGAAAGACACATCAATTGGTTGCCTCCCACATGTGCTCCAACTGGGGCTGGGTCGAGCCTGCATCTGAGGTACGTGCCCTGGAATTGAACCCAGGACCCTTCAGTCTGCAGGCCGACTCTATACACTGTGCCAAACTGGGTAGGGCTATTCATTGTTTTAATGGATACATAATATTTCATGTATCTTACTTTACTAAAGTTTCTCCAATTCTTCCCTTATAAATAATGATGAGGTAAACACATTTGTGTGTTCATCTTTTCTTATATATTCTAGGTTATTTTCTTAGCACACACTGTTTTATAAGTGGACTTACTGAAAGGCATTGTAGTCTAATGCTTAACAACAGAGACTTGAGCTTAGATTTCTTGAGATCAAATGTAGGCTTTGCCACCAGATCTTAGATCATGGATCAATCTCCCCACATCTTGGTTTCCCAATCTATAAAACAGGAGACAGTAACTGTACTTAAAATATAAGGTTAGCCCTAGTCGATTTGACTCAGTGGATAGAGTGTTGGCCTGTGGACGAAGGGTCCCAGGTTTGATTCTGGTCAAGGGCACATGCCCAGGTGGTGGGCTCGATCCCTAGTAGGAGGCAGCCGATCAATGATCAGGTAGGTCCGTGTGTCCACTCTTCATTGTACCTTATACATGGAGAAGAAGCATTGGGTGGGCCAAGACAGGATTCAGGTAATTCTGTGCTCCCTGACCATAATATCCTATATAATCCTATATAATAAGAGACTAATATGCAAATAGACTGGAACAACCGAACAACCAGTTGCTATGATGTGCGCTGACCACCAGGGGGCATGTGCGGAACATGGTGGGCATTGGCCACAGCGGGATGGTGGAGCAGGTAAGCAGGGATGCCAGACCAAGGTGAGGCACCAGTCACTGTCATCGGGGCGAGCCTCTGGTAGTTACTGAAAATTCTTTGCTCCCATGTGCCATACCTGCTCCGGGTGCTAGAGCCACTGCTCACACCTGCTGCCAGTGCCCAGTGCTGGTCCCGATCACTTGGCACCATCAGCGGGTGCGAGCGGCGGCTGCTGGCCCTGATCGCCCTTGATGGCTTCTCCACCTCCCCCTGCTCCTGAGGGGTGATTGGGGCAGCAGCCACCGCTTTCACCCGCTGCTGGCGCCGGTCCCACTCGCACCTGCTACTGGCACTGGCCCCAATCGCTCTGAGTCATCAGCAGGGCCAGCACCATCAGTGTGTGGGAGCGGTGATGGGAGTGGGGCTGCCTGCAGACTGGGGACTGGGGCCACAGTGGGAGGGGCCAAGTGGGGAAGGGTGGGATGGGCCGAGACCTGCCCCTGTGCCTATTGCAGCCTTGCAGCCCACAGTTCCTTTCAAGGTGATGAATTCGTGCACTGGGCCCCTAGTCATATAATAACAACCCCAAATGCCATCATCATACATAACTCTGTTGAAAAGGGATGTACCCATTTTCCCACCAGGAAACAATATGCAAAAGGCAGCTTTCCATTTTAGATCTTTTCTTAGTGCTGAGGAGATGTCCCTTGGGTTAAGAAGGGAGACAGTGGGATTAATGGAGAGTTGTGCTGGTGCCTAGGAAACTGCTCTTTTTCTCAGAGGCAAAAGCTTTTAGGGCTTTGGAATATGAACTAGCTTTTCTTCCCCTTCAGGAAACCACTAGCACATCCATTTTGGATGTCTGGTAAACAGTGAAGGAGTCAGTGTTTTATGAATGTCTAGTTTTCATCTCAGGAACCTTTTTCAGCTCCTTTCCTCTGATGAGCCGGGGACATCCAGTTTGCATTGGATACGTTTTTTTGCTGAAGGGTTCCTTCCAGTGGAAACCAGACAGGAAATATTCCCAGAGCTTGGCTGCTTGGGTGTGGAGACAGCAAGTCCAGGAGACAGCCTGATGTCTCTGAAAGACCCACATTCACCACGCCCGCTTCCTTCTGTAGTTTATTTCTGCCCAAGGAGACTAAGCCACCATCCTCCATATATACCAGATAGCTGGGATTGTTGTTGAAAACCAGTACTTGCCTTAAGTATCCCTTATTGGAAATAAAGGAGCAGATGATGGTGGCTTGGGTCTATTGATAGTAGTTTGGAAGGAGTAAGCAAAATAATTGTTTCTAACAACCAAAAATTGAAAGAGGATTATTACAAAGGGAGTAATCTAGTGCTCATTAACCTTCTATGCCATCATTAAAATTCTGTTGTAAAAGAATACTGGTCGACATGGAAAAGGCCCATAGTATATTTCTAAAGAGGGAAAAGCAGTTATAAAATAGAACTTATGGGTTAGGGAGTAACAGGTGTGTATGTGGGTATCTGCATAGGTTAGAGATAGATCAAAATGGCAATAATGATTACGTTGGGGATGCTGAGAGTTTTTTCTTTTTGGTTTCCTAAGTCTTCTGTAAAACATACATGAATAATTTAAATGTAAACATTTTACTGAAGTATCTAACACACATACAGAAACATGCCCAAATGATAAGTATGACTGTACTACTAGTACCAAGATAAAATAAGCAGAACATCCCCAGCGCCCCAGAAGCTTTTTTGTGCCCTGTCCTAGTCATTGTGCCTAGTAAGCCACTGCAGTGCCTTTGGAAGATGTCAATTCAGCCTGGCCCAACTATGATTCCAAGAACTCCCCTCCCTTATGTTTTGAATTATGCTGAGGTGCCAGCTTTCCCTGTAAGACTCCCACATCATCACAGTAGGGGTCAGGGAGAGGCTGACAAGGGTTCCGGCTCATGCTCACGAGTTCTCGCTCATCTTCCTTTTCTCCCACTTTACTTCCATGTTCCCTTTACCACAGCCAGCTCTGTGGAACTCAAGCTCCAGCCTCAGACACAAAGACTACAGCTTTACAGGGACAGTTTCACCAGCTTCCATAATTACTTCAGACCAAATCCCCTAATAAACTCTTTAGTATGCGTATGTGTATGCACACATGTATATCTCCTAATGGTTTTGCTTCTCTGATTGAACCCTATCTGATATTAGATTTAGAAGGTGAGTGACAGTGGCCAGTCTTCAAGATGATTCCCAGCATCACTTATTGGTGTTCACTGTGGAGTCCCCTCCCATGGGCAGTACTGGCCCATGCCACTGATAGGATATGGTGGAAGTGGTAACATGTGACTTCCCAGATCAGATCACAAATGACATTGCAACTTTCATTTCTCTCCCTTGGACTCCTTGCTCTGGGAGAAGCCAGCTGCCATATCATGAAGACATTTAGCTGGCTCTATGAAGAGGTCCACCCTGATCCAGAACCACCCAACTCAACCACTCTCAAATTCCTGAATTACAAAATCTATGTAAAATAATACATGTACAGTGTTATTGTGAGTTGCTAAGTTTTGGGGTAATTTTCTATACAGCAGTAGACCCACAGAACTGTGAGTAAATGAAATGGTTATTATTTAAGGCCCCTATGTTTTGGGATGATTTGTTACCTAGCAACAGCTGTAAAAATCCTTCCTAAAATCCTGATAGTCATGCTACAAATCTGAATCAGTTAGGGGCATGTTCTGCTACAAGTAACATCATCTTGAACAAATGAGGCCAGTGGTGGTGGGTACCTTCTTCTTATGTAATAAGAAATCTAGAGGGACATATTCCAGCATGGGCTCCACAGCTCAACGTTTGAGTATCAGTTCCAGGCTCTTTGCGATTTTCTAGGCCAGTGGTTCTCAACCTTCTGGCCCTCTAAATACAGTTCCTCGTGTTGTGACCCAACCATAAAATTATTTTCGTTGCTACTTCATAACTGTAATGTTGCTACTGTTATGAATCGTAATGTAAATATCTGATATGCAGGATGGTCTTAGGCGACCCCTGTGAAAGGGTCGTTCGACCCCCAGTTGATTAGGCCTTCTTAGTCAAAGAACCGCTGCTCTAGGCCTTCTCTTCAGGTGTAAGATGGTTGCAGTAGCTCCAAGCATCACATCTTCACAGCATCACTTTGAAAGCTGACAGCAGTGGGCTTTGAGGGACATGGAACTATGGTCCTCACATGCCTCCCTTTGTTCAGGGAAGCAAACATACACTCAGATGTTCTATGGCAGACTTCCCCTTACCGTGTCATTGGTCAGAATGGGGACCCAGAGGCCCTACACAGGGGCCATGCCCACGTTCCCTGAGATGATAGGTGCTTCACTAGATACTTGAACAAAACAGGGTTCTGTTAGCAAGGAAAAGGGCAGGGGGGATGGCCTGTGGGTAAACAACCAATGGGGTCTGCCACAAACTCTTTCTATGCCAAAATCCTATTTCTCTTTCAGATTTCCAGCCCTTCAGGAAGAACTTCTCTGTGTCAGAACTCTCTTTTAAACTCCTGGGGGTGTGGAGCATTGGGTACTTTTTTTCTGGAACAACAATAACTGTATTTTGGATAGTTTGTTATTTAACAGTGCCTGTATCTCTTGCTAGACCGCACATCTCATGAATTATGCCTGAGGATACAAGATCTGGCATACATGACTCCCAGAACTTTATTCTCCTCTCCCACTCTGCCTCTTTTGTTCTTTTGTTTTGTTTTGTTACTTCTGATCAATAGAAATCACTGGGAGAAGGAAAGTTTTCAGTTCTTCTGCTGACTTTTATTTGTATATCTGTCCCAGGATGTTCAGTGGACTTGTTGGGCATACCTGTTTAATAAAGCAAGATGTTGGGTATTTAACAAATGTAATGTTCTACTATGAGAAGTCCCATGATGGGGGAATTGGATTTATTCTTTACTTTATATAACGGTTAAGGCTTGATTAAATATTAATCAGACTCTCCTGGAAACAGGGCCTGGGTATAGTGATACGATTGTGGCTCATATTCATAACTTAGGATTCACGCTCCTTACTGGTGCTTTTGGAATACTAATGCCATCCCCCCACCCCCACCCAAGGCTTGTCAAGTCAGGAAGAATCGATAGAGAGGGGTGAGAAGATGACACATGTCAGACCTGGTTTGCTGGGCCATGAATGGGAAGACCACTGATTAGTTTTGACTAGAAAGTGGTCCCATGCCCTGGCCAGGAAGCTCGGTTGGTTAGAGTGTCATCCCGGTACACTAAAGGCACAGACAAGGATCAACCAATGAATGCATAAATAGGTGGAACAACAAATCGATGTTTCTCTCTTTCTCTCTCTCCCTTCCTCTCATTCTAAAATCAGTTAAAAATATGGTCCCTGTCTGCATCCCTATATCATATTTGTCCATTTGCTAAATATCAGTTGGGCCCTGCTATGTGCCAGGAAGTGTTCTAGGTGCACAGATACAACAGTTAACTTCTGTGAGAAACACATTCTTTGTGTTTTGGGTGGGGATGAACAGCTCCCATCCCAGTGTTTCAGAGGTAGACAAGTGAACCAGATGTGAGTGACCAGAGAGCCTTTTCTCCAGGGCAGGCCACCAGAACTATCAGCAAGGTTCGATTTTCCCCTGCCGAGATTACTGAAGATAGTCACTAGCAGCCAAGGATTCACATGCTATTTACCCTTTCCCCCTCTCTCCACATGAGAGAGAGAAAGAGAGAGACCTCCTTTTTCTTTTATAAAATACTAGTGGCCTGGTTGCCGGGGCAGGGAGGTGTGGCCTGAGGTCCCTCATCAAGCCCTGCAGGCCGGGGGTGCAGCCTAAGGTCCCTCCCCCCAGCCAGGCACCATGCAGCCTTGGGTCTCTGCTGTTTCATCGTGACATTATGGTGTCCCAGCTAATTTGCATATTCCCCTATTATACTAATAGCCCACCGCGCGATATCGTGCTCAGTAGGCCTCCCGCCCCTTCCTTAGGAGCCGGCAGGAACCACAGCATGCCACTGGGAGCCGCACTGCTTCCGCAGGAGTTGGGAGGAAGCCACGCTGCTTCCGCTGGAGCCGGGAGGGACCCATGTTGATTCCGCGGGAGGCAAGCCCGCTGTCTCCTCTCTGGGCCTGCGCTTGGCAGCAGAGGATGCGGGCCAGCCCCCCATCCCTGTCCGTGCCCACTCTGGCTCCGGGGGGCCGGCCTGAGCGGAGGTGTAGCCTGAGGTCCCCCGGTCCAGCGCTGGGGCAGGGGGCACAGCATGAGGTCTCCTAGCACCGGGGCGGGGAGCGTGGCCTGAGGTCCCTCATCAAGCCCTGCAGGCCGGGTGCGCAGCCTGAGGTCCCTCCCCCAGCCAGGCACCATGCAACCTCGGGTCCCTGCTGTTTCATCGTGACATTATGGTGTCCCGGCTAATTTGCATATTCCTCTATTATTATACTAGTAGCCCATCGCGCGATATCGTGCTCAGTAGGCCTCCCGCCCCTTCCTTGGGAGCCGGCAGGAACCACAGCATGCCGCTGGGAGCCGCGCTGCTTCCACAGGAGCGGGAGGGACCCACATTCATTCCGCAGGAGGCAGGAGGGAGCCGCGCTGCTTCCACGGGAGCTGGGAGGAAGCCACGCTGCTTCTGCCGGAGCCCGGAGGGACCCACGCCGATTCCGCGGGAGGCAAGCCCACCGTCTCCTCTCTGGGCCTGCGCTTGGCAGCAGAGGATGCGGGCCAGCCCCCCATCCCTGTCCGTGCCCACTCTGGCTCCGGGGGGCCGGCCTGAGCCAGGCGTACTGATGAAGCAAGCATTCTGCCAGGCCGCTCATGCTGCCTTCTCTCAGTGGCCGCCCCCCTGGGACTGGGGGACTCCGGCGGGACTGAGAGGACTAGACACTGCCATCTTGTGACTATGGGCACCCCCATCTTTGTGACGGAGTGACTGTTAATTTGCATATTACCCTTTTATTAGATAGAATAGGATATTTTCTATTGATTTCAGAGAGGGAGGAAGAGGGACATTGTACTAGTAGCCCATCGCGCGATATCGTGCTCAGTAGGCCTCCCGCCCCTTCCTTGGGAGCCGGCAGGAACCACAGCATGCCGCTGGGAGCCGCGCTGCTTCCACAGGAGCGGGAGGGACCCACATTCATTCCGCAGGAGGCAGGAGGGAGCCGCGCTGCTTCCACGGGAGCTGGGAGGAAGCCACGCTGCTTCTGCCGGAGCCCGGAGGGACCCACGCCGATTCCGCGGGAGGCAAGCCCACCGTCTCCTCTCTGGGCCTGCGCTTGGCAGCAGAGGATGCGGGCCAGTCCCCCATCCCTGTCCGTGTCCACTCTGGCTCCGGGGGGCCGGCCTGAGCCAGGAGTACTGATAAAGCAAGCATTCTGCCAGGCTGCTCATGCTGCCTTCTCTCAGTGGTCGCCCCTCTGGGACTGAGGGACTCCGGCGGGGCTGAGAGGACTAGACACTGCCATCTTGTGGCTATGGGCACCGCCATCTTTGTGATGGAGTGACTGTTAATTTGCATATTACCCTTTTATTAGATAGGATAGGATATTTTTTATTGATTTCAGAGAGGGAAGAAGAGGGACATTGTAAGGACCTTGAAGGCAGGGGCCAAGTCTTGTTTATCTCTAAAACTGTTCTTTCCAATGCTTTGCACATTGTGTGTTTCCACTGTAAAATATAGTACATGGGGTCTTGGCCTCATGCATAGTATTGTCCAACTAACTGTTTAGGGGCAGCCCAATATAGCAGAAAATGTGGGATTTGGAATCTGTCAGAACCTGAATTTGAGACCTGGCCTTATTGCTGATTAGTTATGTGACCCTGAAGAATCGGCCTTTGAGAAGTACAATTTCCTCATTTGCAGGATGTAAGTTATGCTTGCACACCGTTGTGTAAAGGTCAAACCCAGTAATGGATGTGAAGGAAAGTTGTAAACTGTAAAATGCCGTATAACTAGAGATCATTATCACATAGAAAACTGGGTCAGAGCCTTTTGACCCAGTTTCAACTGGGTGTGTGTGTGTGTGTGTCTGTGTACACATCTATATATATAAAAGGCTAAGCAACCGTCCAACCGTCCGACCAGTCGCTATGATGCACAATGACCAACAGGGGGCAGGCACTCTGACCAGTAGCTATGACGCACACTGACCACCAGGGGGCAGACGTTCAATGCAGGAGCTGCCAAGTTGCGGTGACTTGGCAGCAGTGCTTCTCAGGTGACACACCCAGAACCAGACAGGAGGGAGCCCGATTCCGAGGTGCATCACCTGAGAACCGTCCTCTTGCAATCCGGGTCTCCTGGGGGGATGTTGGAGAGCTGGTTTCAGCCCAATCCCTGCAGCTCAGGCTGAGGGACCCCACTCACTCTGCAGACGCAGATGCCCTTTGAGAGGGCCCCGGGTGGGGCTGGCCAGGGAGAGATCGCGGGAGGTTGGCTCCAGGGTGTGTCTGGCCTGTCTTGCCCAGTCCAGCCCCTCCAGCCAACTTCTAATTAATTTCCTTTCAAGGTGCACAAATCTGTGCAACGGGGCACTAGTATGAAATAAATATCTTTGAAGTTTAAAATTTTTATTTACCACGAGGGATCCCATTTTAGGCTTTCCTAATATGAAATTCTAGAAATGGGTCCCTGGGTGAATTGTTTTTTTAAAAAGCCCACAGGTAATTCAGACTTACACCCCTGCTTTGTGAAGGAAAGAAGGTTTGAGGTGAGTTGTCAGAGGAGTTGGTGTGGGACCTTGTGTAAGTCCCTCATGGCCCCAAGCCTCAGTTTCACCATGGGAAGTGGCTTTTATAAATAATTGGTAGGGTTCCTTCCAGCCCTAAAACAGACTTATTTTCCTCCAGAGCCCAGCAAAGTGCCTGGTAACACCATGGGAGCTTGACCAAGGTTTGCTGGATCAGTGAATGAGAGTGGAGTGGAGGATAGAAAGATAAATTAGCAGCACGTTTTGTTTTTTACCAAAAAAATGCCTTATTTTATTATTTACACTATTCCAAAATCAACCAACAAATATTTTTCATCAAGGAGCATGTTTTTTGGTTGACCACTAGGTGGCAGGAAGATCAAGCTCAGATGCCCAGCTGCCCTGGTGGGAGTGGGGGCGCCTGACTGGAGCCTCCCTAGAGGGGCCTTGAATGACCTTCTAGGCTAAGGCTTGGCATGGGGAGGAGAGAGGGAACAAGGAGGCCTCCTTCACAAAGAACTTCACATGGAATTTCTATGACAATGGGGAAAATTCATGCAATTCTAGATCTGTGTATTTTTGTAAATTTAGCATTTCTGAAATTCTTTAAATATATGAATAGTGTAAAACAGAAGTGGCAAGCCCTTTTTCCTCTTTTCCTACCCTTTGCCCTCCTCTTCCCCCCCCCACCCACCCCAACACACCTGACAAGTTCTGCACGCCTGACCCGCAGAGCCAGGCGTGGAACAGGCCTCCTGATTGTGCAGTGATGCTAGATGATCAGCCTGAGAGCTCATTTGCATTGCAGAAGGGTCCTTCATAAGGCAGTGGGATCACCCGGGGCTGGTGTATGTAAAAATGCAGATTCCTAGGGGCCACCAGACTATCTCAACAGGAGCCCCTGCCAGGGCTTTAGTCTGCAGTTGCATTGGCTTTTAACAAGCTCTCTATTTTCACCGACACTGAAGTGTGAGAACCAGTTCCTTAGGCTTCCTCGGGAGCCTTTCGGGACTCTGATAGGCCCTCTCAGAGGTGTAGTGACGCCAGCCACCTCCAGTTTCACACACACATACTCTCACATAGACACACACATACACACACAGATTGTGTTTTGGTTTATTTTACATGCACGATAATGCCAGGGGCCCTCAAATTTGTACACCAACCATATAGATGGGCAGTGGGCTGAGGATATGAAGTCTCACATATACTGTATAGATCCACCTACCTATGTATGGCCACTTCATGACTATTTAGTAATGTGTTTCTTAGGATGAAGGTAAATGTAGAAATAGCTGGGCTAAAGATTTTCTTTTAGTGACAGAGCCCTCCACACTAGTAGCTACTCAATGGGTTTTTTGGAGGGGCAGGGAGCGTGGCCTGGAGGGGTTTCTAACACTGAGTTCTCGTAGAGGTCTTTATCAGAGAATTGTGAGGGCACACTCTGAGGAACCCTGGTCTAGGGTCATGTAGTCCCACTGTAGGTTTTTTTATTACCATTTTTTCCCTTAGTATATTTTTAAGTTGAGATATAATTCACATGTCATAAAATTCACCATTTAAAAAATTGTATTTATGGGGGAGGGAGGGAGGAAGAGAGAGAGAGAGAGAGAGAGAGAGGGAGAGAGAGAGAGAGAGGAGAGAGATTTTTGTTTCACTTATTTATGCATTTATTGGTAGATTCTTATATGTGCTCTGACCAGGGATTGAACCTGCAACCTTGGTGTATGGGGACGATGCTCTAATTAACTGAGCTACCTGGCCAGGGTCATAAAATTCACCATTTTAAAGTATAAAATTCATCAGTTTTTAGTATACCTATAAGGCTGTGCAAAACCATCATTATCAAATTCTAGAATATTTTCATTGCCTCCCAAAAGGAAACCCTACACCCATTAAGCAATCACTCCTCATTCCCTCCTGCCACCCCATACCCTGATCTACTTTTTGTTTCTTTAGATTTGTTTATTCTGGACATTTCATATGAATGAAGTTGTACAATATGTGGCCTCTTGTGTTTGGCTTCTTTATAATTAGCGTAGGTTTTCAAGGTTCATCAATTAGTCCAGTTGGTCTTATATTTCAGGATGCATCAGAATCCATTGGCGATTCTGACTCTTCCCCTAAGATTTCTGGTTCAGTTGGTCTGTGATGGGGATCAAGAATGTACCTGTTTGCAAAATTATCTGGGTTATTCTGGTACAGGCAGCCTGGGGACCACACTTTGAGAACCCCCAACCTAGACCAGTGCTCTCATTCTGCATAGGAGGGAGTTGAGGCTCAGAGAGGAAAGCCTTGTCATTAGTCACACAGATGACAAATCTAGGTCCAGGGTTTGTCTGGGCTTTGAAACTTGAGGCTCAGTCTTCTCAGTCTCTCTCACCAGATCCAGTACTGCAGGTTCAGCCCACAGACACATCTTAGTTTTTGATAATAATTACCTGTGGGATTCTTTGGCATCTTTTTAGAACTCATATATCACCACACCCTCATAACAACAACTCCTCCCCTACCCAAATTCTGAAATGATTAGAAGAGTTCTGGGCATATCGACTTTTATGGAAGATTCCAGAAGATCCAGACCCCACTGGTGTAGTTGAGCCCAGGCCCTAATAGTTAAACCACCTTCTTCTGAGCCAGGGACTGTAGGTATGGGTCCTACCAAGAAATGGGTTTCCAGATTAGCAAATCAAAATGCAGGATGGATGCCCAGTTACATTGGATATCAGATAAACAAAAAATAATATTTTAGTATAAGAGTGTCTCATGAAATATCTTGGGACATATTTATTGAAAATTTACTGCTTGTCAGAAATTCAGATTTAACGGGGCATCCTGTATTTGTTCTGGCAACCCACCAGCCAGCTGCCTCTTTTGTTTTCCCTGGGGCAGCACAGCCTAGTGGCTGATGGTGTTGGAGCACATAGACTCTGAAAGCAGATGGGAGGGGCCTCAATCCTAGCACCACATAGCTGGCCTCGAAACCAGGGTGAGTTACTTAACTTCTAGCCTCAGTTTCTCCATCTGTAAAATGAGAGCATACAGTGAGAAGATTAAATGAAATAACCCATGCAAAGTGCTTAACAGGGCCCTGCCTTGTGATAAGTGATAACTAAATATTCTTTGGAATCCCTAAGCTCCCCATAGACACAGTTAAACATTCCATGGAAAGGCTGGGATTTCCAGCACTCTCTGGAACCACTAAAATTTAGCCCTTTCAAAGTACTGGACCATTTAGTGAGCAA
>NW_005356042.1:13201593-13221894 GCF_000412655.1 Myotis brandtii
TGTGTCTCCATTTTGGGACTGCAGGTGCTTGGCAGCCAGAAACGGGTTGCAGAAGTGGCCGACGGGTGATTTGTCTTTCCACCCGAGTTTCCTGGGGTGGAGGAAAACAAACTTCTGTGGATGATTCATTGTTGAACTTGGCTTCAGCCAGCATTTAAATAGAAGCGTCTGGCTGTAGAAACTATTGTCACCACCCAGAACCAAGATCTGTTTCAAAACTGTCGAGACAAAGTGGATTTCTGGCAGAGGAAACCTGGGTGTTAAGTTATGTGCATTGGTGTGCCTTCTCAGCCAAGTGCTCACAGGGAAGTCAGCTCCCCTGCCTTCCACCTTCCCTGGCTTCCAGATGTTCAACAGATCACAGCTTCTACAAGCCTTGCTTGCTTGAGAGGAGATTTCCCTAACGTCTGATAGTCATATTCACCGGGGCACACACATTAGAGAGCATGGATCACACAGTAGAAGCTCTTTCCCACCCAGTTCTCTTTAAATCCTGTTCATGGTGTCCAGGAGGCAGTTTTAATTTGATGTTGATAGGCCTTTCAAAGTTTTTCTAAATATTGCTGATCTTTCTTTTTTTTTTCTTTTTATTAACAAGATAATAAACACGAGGTCCTCTAAAACTTGCAAAATGCTGCTCTTATATTGTGGGTATGTTGGCTCTATATTTTTTTACATTACAAATATTTGACCATTGTGTCCTAATTAAAAACGTGGAATGTTTCCGCAATGCCTATATTTTGGCATGCACTGTCTGTTACACTGCCTCTTAACCCTGATGCACAGTAATAATCCTTTGCCAGGATACATGTCCTGACCTTCCTTTGGGAAATAAAGGTGCTGTGTATGCATGGATGCAACCAGGGAGATGAACTATTCTAGTAACAACACTACCAAGCAATTCAAAGCCCAGTTCAGAGTCCCTCTTTATATCAGGTAGGATTCTTAGTTGTGTGCAATAGAAGCCAGGTTTGGCTAACTTAAACCGTATGTATGGATTGCTCACATAATCTGTGATAAGCCTGAAGATCTAGGCTTGGGGGAAAAGTGGGAACATGGGCAGCTTTGGGAATCTGGGCAGCAGGGAGTCTTTTCAGGGCAACGCCATCAGGATGAATGGGCTCCATTCATTTTCCCGTGTTTGCATCCCCCTTCTTAAGCTTCACATTACTAGGAGAACATCCATTTTGCCTTCCCTGAGTTATGAATCCCATTTGACTGGAGGAGAACAGAGCACTTGTATTCACAGGATCCCCAACCCAACATGGGGACATTCCCCAAAGGGAAATGAGATTCAGGTGACAAAACGCCTCATAATTACAAGTGCTTATTCTGTGTCAGACATTGACTCAAACATCTGACATCTATTGATTCATTAAATATGTACCACAACCTGATAAAGTTTTAATGTTATTGTCCCTCTTTACAGAGAAGGCAAAAAAGCCCAAAAAGATTAAGTAGATTGATCAAGGTCATGCAGCTGTTAACTACAAGAGTCAGGAGTCAAACTCAGGCCCCTCTGTCTTCCAAGTTCTGCTTTTGACCACTGAGCTGTAAGGAGGGTAAAGTCAATTCTTGGCAGGCAAACCCTCGAGTGTCCACTCCACTTCCATTCCATAGAGACTGTCTTACCCTCTGTCCAAATAACACCTCTCCCAATTTTGTACCCTAGACACCCATGCACCTCCCTTTTAGGCTGCTGGCTTTGCTTCTGGTAATTCATGTTCCTGTCTCACTCTGTCTTCTAGATCAGCAATTTTCAATCCGTGTGCTGCATGAGGCACATTGGTGTACGGCAAGAATTTTTAAAACATGCCGTACCTGAATGACCTCTTTTCCCTTAACTTGTCAAATAAAAAAATGACAACAGCCAACACAACAATAGCCGTCTGGTGTGAATGAATCAAAATTTTACCTTTGTTTTTTGTTAGATCAGCAAAAAATATAATGTTTTTTGGAGTGCTGAAGAATTTTAGTAGTTAATCTATGTGTGCTATGAGATGAAAAGGTTGAAAATCATTGTTCTAGACAACAGGCTCTTCACCAGCAGTGACCAGGCTATATTTATCTCTAAATCCTTTACAACAGGTAAAACAGGTCATGCACATAGCCAAAGCTTAAGAAATATTTGTAGAATTGAATTCAATCTCCTTGATAATATTTACTTTAGCAGAGATAGATAGAAAGATAGATAGGTAGATAGATAGATCAATTGACCCTGAATGAGAAGGGGAGTTTTGATATACTCTTAATTCATCTAGTTAATAATTAAATACTGTAAGTGCCAATTTGATAGTGCACTGACTTCCTTCCTTGCTCATTGATTAATCTCAAAGGATCATTGTGATATCCTGACTTCTGCCCCTAAACAAAGATAGTAGTCAGAGCAGCTCTTAATATCAGCAGTCAACCTGAGCATTAGCCTGGACCCTGTAAATAGGTATTTATGCATATTTTTGCAAAGGATGAAAAGATCAAATGCATTGTGATTGTGTGTGTTGATCTGATTCCCTGTTTCACAGCACAGCCCTTTAACTCCTCAGGGCTGCTGGGCCCCTCCTGCTAGCCTTGGAGTCAGGAAAACAGTAATAATCCCTCTCACTCCCTGGGTGGGCTTTGGAGAACTGAGAAGGGCTGGCCCCAGAAGTCATTTTAATTGACACTAGCTTACTTTTGAATAACTTTTCCAAGTTGTTAATTGGTATTGTGTGTTTTCAGTGACTTGGGCATTAGAGAGAACTTATCTTGATTTCTGGGCCCAAATTCTGGAAACTCAGTTGCTATGTGTAGTTTTCAGCATTTTCTTTCACTTTTCTGAGCTTCATTCTGTCATCAGTAAAATGGGGGATACTTTACAAGTTGTTATGAGTATTTGGCAAGCTAATACACATAAAAATGCTATCTTTCATTTGGGTTTTCCCAAAGTAGCCCCCAAGATAAGGACTTGGGTTCAGGTAGTTTATTTGGAAGGTGGTGTCAAGAAGCAGGAGAGGGGGAGTGGGGAGAATGAGAAAAGGAAGGAAGAAAAGCCAATAAGGACATGCTAATGAGTAAATTACCACTGTGAGCAAATTTGGCTTGACTCCACCAGGGGACCCTTGAGATACTACATGGAACGTGGTTCAAATCATGACACCAGAGGAAAGGGAATCTGGGCATTTATCCATTGGTTCCCAACCTCCATGGTTGAGGCTGCCCCAGGGAGTGTTATCCCCCATGCCCCACCATGGTCATTCTGGGTTACCTTTGTGCATTTGTGCCCTGTGGTCCTGGAGTAAGCCTGAAGGCACAGAAGAGGAAAGACAAGTGCAGGTGCTTGAGGTGGGAAGCTGACAGCATGCCAGGAACTGTCCACAGGGGTAGGGGAACTCTGGTATATCAAGACAATGTGTGGGGGGGCATCCATGGTGACTGCCATGGGCTTAAAACAGTATCTGGTGCACTATGAATGCTTGGTATACTATAGTGAACACAGTTTTAAATGTCCAATATCCCCTCATTTGGGGATCTATCCCTCTGTCACTTGATGTGGTTCTCTAGGGTTGTCAATCAGGGAGCTAGCTCCTACCATGACCAGGTGCAGAGGTGGTCACATGACTCAGGCTACCCAATCAGAATAGCCATTTTTCTGCTTCAGTGTTTGATTTAAGATGGACATGTGACCTAAGCTGGGCTAATTAGAGTCTTCCTGAGAGCACCTTGATTTATACCAGAGCTGGTGGAGAGGAAGTTCTTTTTTCTCTGTGGGTGGGGGAGGAGGAGGTAGGAAGTGTGGGAAGGTAGTGGGAGTGACCACCTTGCCAGGAGGATGTTAATTTGGAAGCAGGAACCCCCATCTTTCCCAGCTGCTGGAAAAAAACCTTTCTGCATTGGGCAGTCCTGGGTTCTAGGCAGGATTCCTCTACTTTCTAGCTGGGTAAACACGGGCAGGCCACCTAACTTCTCTGAAATTCAGTGTCCTTAACTGTAAGTGGGTCTGATGTCTAATTTTCAAGATATTGTTTTGGTTCACTAACATTTACTGAAGATTTTCCGTTTGCCAGAAATGTTACACATACCCTCACCAAAAGCTGGTGCCATAGTATTGACTTCTAGGCACATCAGGCAGTGAGGCCTGGTGTGGTAACACTGTCAGGTTTGACTCCCAGCTCTGATAGATGGTGATTTATTTTCTGGGGGCCTCCATGGACAAGCTTCCCAGCTCCTCAGAAAAGCCTGCCACACTAACCCCTCTTGGTTTCCCATTCCTGAAAGGGAGAGGCGAGCCTTTCCTCCTGCTCATGCCAATGTAGTGGTCACCTTACCTCATGACCAAATAGACTAAGGTTGGACCTTGGGGGACTAGCCCCAAAACTATTATTCCAATATGGTCCATCTATATGTTCCATCTGCCCAAAATGGACCAAGTAAAATGGTGAAGTTCATTTTGGGAAAACTTCTCATGGTCATTCTTCAATAGTCCCTTAATTAATCCCTTTGCTCTCAGTACAAAATCCAGAAGCCTTGAAGGGACATTTTTGGATGCCAGTCTTCCTAAATTTTGTTTCTTCCCTTGATACATGCAATAGCTAAATGGACCATTCCATTGACCTACCTTGTACTTCCCCACTGGTGTGCTTAAATATAGATACTTCTCCCAGACAACTCCTCTGACCTGCTCATAGTTTTCATCAATTATGCCACTCTACATTTCACCCAAGTAAGCTCTCAATTCCAAGCAGGCTCTACAAATAGATTGCCATTTGCACAGGAGATAAAACTTATTGTTATCACAACATTAAACTATAAGATCCTAGATGGCAGAGGCTATGTATTTCTTATTTTTCCTGCTAAGACACTAACAACACTGTGTAGGAAACATGCTAGATATTGGATCACTGTTTGTTGAATGAATGAAAAAAATTTGTTTTGAAAGCATTCACCGTCTGGCTTCCAGCCTGGAAATTGTGGGTCATGGTTTCGATCCGGTTACATATACACTGTTACATTTGATCTCCATAACAATTCTAGGAAATAACAGTATGATCATCCCCATTTTAGTAAAGGAAAACTCAAATGCCAAGCAATTTGCCCAAATTTGATCCCTGATTTGCAAGATTCCAAGGCTGATGCACTGCACATGTGTGAGTGCATATGCCTGTGTGATGTTGAGGTTCCAGTTGCTCCTGTCTGAGTCACTCCTTTGTTTGGGTGTTTGGGTGCCAATCTGAATAACTCATGGGGCATATTTCCCAGCATCTTTGCTTGGCTGCTAATTGGAGCGCTGCTAATTCTGCTAACGGCAGAGAATGCAAAAACACTTATGCCTCAGACAGTCCAGGCTGCTCTAACAAAGTATCATCAACTCAGTGGCTTACCAACAACAGAAATTTATTTCTTATAGTCGACTCTAGGGGCTAGAAGCCCAAGACCAGAGTGCCAGCATGGTCAAATTCTCATAAGGGCCTGCCTTCTGCTGGGCCTACCTCTCACTGTGTCCTCACACTGGGAGAAAGACAGGAAGCAAACTCTCTCATGACTCTTACAGGGGCATTAATCCCACTCAGGAGGGCTCTACCCTCAGGGCCTCATCTTATCCTGATTACCTCCTAATATCCACCTCCTAATACCATCACATGGTGGGTGTTAAGATTTTAACATATGAATTGGGTGGGTGGACATTCAGTTTTTAACAATTTATTTTTCCTCCCACAAGCAAATCTAGATGCGAAATACAGTGATCTATCTTTTCTCCATTGTTATAAAAAGGAGGAAAGCTACTGAGTATTTGTCAATCATCTCATTCTTTCGTCACTGACAAATGGGGGGTAGGGAAAGGGAACTAATGTTTATCGGTGGTTACCACGTACGAGGCATAATGCTGTGTGCTTTAAGTACATTATTCTCTTGAACAGCACCCACTCATCTTAAAATACTTTATTCAGGTATCACTCTCTTGCATGTACGCTGTCTTCACCATTCCCTTCCATCATGGAATTGACCCCTTTCTACTTTGGGCTCCCCTCTGCCCTTTAGCATTGCCTCGCTGGAGTCAGTGTTGCACATCTTGGTGTCTGTTTCAGCCTTTCTTCTAGTCTATTTGTGCAGAACGGAAGCCACTAGTCACAGTGCTACTGAGCATTTGAAGTGTCCAGTTCAAATTGAGATGTGCTGTGAGTGTAAAGTGCACGTCAGATTTGGAAGTCTTAGTATGAAAAATAGAATATAAAATATCTCATTAGTAACCTCTATGTTGAAATAATAACATTCTGTATATATTAGGCTATATAAAGTATTTTTAAAATTAAATTTCCTTGCTTGATATCTAACTCCAGACCACCTGTAGGCCCCTTTACTAATATCCTTCTTTCCATGAAAACCTGCATTTACTCCTAGTAATTGCCTCCACACCCCGAGCTTCCCATCACACCATTGGACATCCTTCTTCCTTTCCATCCAACCCAAGATTATCAGGTTGACATTCAAAGATCTCCAAACCTGGGACTCACTTCCCATCATGCCTGTCTCCTCCTCTTAAACCCCGCACACGTGTATTTCGGCTACACTTTTCTACTTCTACTCTCCATTCTTCCAATATGCCCTTCAAAAGTTCTCACCTCTTTACTATTGCACAAATGTTTTGCCATGCCCTAAACGGCTTTTGAAAAGTTTACCTCCATTACTACCATAACCTGATCCACACTGCTGAAAAGAATTTATTTCCAACTGCTGGACCTCTTCCCTGTTCTCAGGTTATAAGTGAATATGTGGGCTTTAGTTTAGGCTCCAGTGTTTGCTGCTGGCCTGTGTTTAATGTGAGGCCATGAGATTTACATGGAGCACATGAGCATTAAGTGAGAATGTCAGAGAAAATCCTGTGTGCAGGGACTTTGTAAGCATTTCACTGACAATACAACTAACTTTTCTGCTTTGTAAACTGAGCTCGATACATGTAGCATTTCGTTGACATGGGACTAGCTCTATTTTCTTTTGCCTTCCTGCTGAGAAATATGGTAAACAAGGTAAAGCCTCCCTAATCACAAATTCCTCTTTTGTGAAGTCTTAGCCTTTGGAGATTTACTTCTGTGTATCTCGTTGGTGGCCTTGAGGATATTAGATCAAGAAAGTAAAAATGGTGGAGATGTGTGAGTTTCAAAATCAGCACTTCACTCAAACACTTGGAGGAAGGGGCAGGGGAAAAGTGCTTCTTGATAGGCATATTATTTGCTACAAAGCAAAACGAATTGACAGATATATCCTTGAAATCAGAGGAAACAGAATCCCTGAAGTATTTCTAGTGACCAAACGGTGGTAATTTGAAAGGCATCACATTTTAGCCTTATTTAAGACAAGAGAGCATGGTAGGGCAGTTAACAGCATGGATTCTAGCGTGGTTAAAAAAAATCCTGGCTCCAAAACTTACTTGCTGTCTGATCTTAGGCAAGGACAAAACCTCTCTTATGCTTCAGGCTTATCACCTATAAAATGGGCATAATGATAAAGCCTACTTCTTAGGGCTATGGGGAAGATAAGCAAGTTAATGCATATGTATATAAACTCTCCCCTCCCTCACCAAATATTTTTATTGATTTCAGAGAGGAAGGGAAAGGGAGAAAGAGAGAGAGAGAAACATAAGGATGGGAGAAAATCATTGATCGGCTGCCTCCTGCACGCCTCCCACTGGGGATGGAGCCCACAACCTGGGCATGTGCCCTGACCAGGAATCGAACCGTGACCTCCTGGTTTATAGGTTGATTCTTAACCACTGAGCCACGACAGCTGGGCTATATATAGCTCTTTTAACAGCATATAGTAGGTGCCTTATAAATGCCATTCTAATTATCATTATCCTATATAATAATCCTATATAATAAAAGGCTAATATGCAAAGAGACCGAACAGTGGAATGACAGGTCGCTATGACGCACACTGACCATCAGGGGGCAGATGCTCAATGCAAAGGTGTTGGGATAACATCTCAACATCATCTCAACATCATCTCAACATCAACTGGGATGCTGGGGAGTCCTGGTGGTCAGTGCTCTCCCACAGGGGAAGTGCCGTTCAGCCAGAAGCCAGGCTCACGACTGGTGAGTGCAGCGGTGGTGGTGGGAGCCTCTCCCACCTCTACAGCAGCACTAAGGATGTCTGACTGCTGACTTAGGCCCACTCCCCGCCATCAGTCGGACATCCCCCAAGGGTTTCTGGATTGCGAGAGGGCGCAAGCCGGGCTGAGGGACCCCCTCCTCCCCCTGTCGAGTGCATGAATTTCGTGCACTGAGCCTCTAGTTATTATATGAAGTCTTTAGTAGTTCTTTTATTTAGTTGTTTTATTTTCTCACTTGAGGAAACTTGAATGTCTTTTTAAAGGCTTGTCTCATCTCTACCCTACATTTTCTATGTTGTCTCTAGTTCCTCATCCTCTTTTAGCCACCTGTTCCTTATATTTCAGTATGTGGTTTTCCAACAACTATTGGTGTGGAGCAACTGATGCCAGGCAGGGTTATGCTATGCTGAATACTTTATTTATATTTTTGTGTAAACATAATTTGCTTTGTAGGCACAATATAACAAAAGCTCTAAAGCCACAAATACATTAGACAATGTTGCAATTCTCTCCAATCATGCTTAGATTACAGAGAAGCCTTCACAGTTCCTTTAAGGCAAACTGTTACCTTCTTAAACCTCCTTCAGAAAACCATCACATGAGGGGAAAGAAGGTGCTTGGGATGAGAGTGCAATACACAGATCGTTTTGATTCTCTTGTTTTCCTGTTTTTCGTGGCACTTAATTGATCATATTGGTCAAACTCTAGGTTTCTCATTCTGTATTCTGAGGAGACAGAAGGGTTGTTTTTTTTTAACCAACTGGCATTTTTTGTGATTATTCTATTAATCTTGCTAGTTGAGAAAATAGATTTGGGGAGGAATTACTTTTTTGGCTTCTCCTCTGGATGTAACAAGAATGTGGGGTCCCACTCACCTGGCCGAGGAGAGCCCTCATACGGCCAGTGGCTCTTTGCTCCCCCAGCCCTAGAAAATGCCATTTCTGTCCAGCTCACCAGAATGTCACTTGGGTAGCTGGACAAAATGGAAGAAATGGTCTTCTTAAGACCCCATTGTCAACTTGGTTGTGGGAGGAAGAATGACCAAAAATGCAGCATTTGGCAAAGGTGTTGGGATAACATCTCAACATCATCTCTCTAAATGGCACAGAACTGGGATGCTGGGGAGTCCTGGGGTACAGGGAGAAGAGGATGTTGTGTCCTCTTTGAGATACTCTCATCTCTTCACATGAGATGGCAGCACCCTTTCTTCATATTTCACATGGACATTCACAACGAGAGACTCTCCCCTCAGATAAATATTTGTTACAAAAGGACTGAAAATGAAAATAGGTAATTGCTGAAATGCATTTTTCATCACGTTGAGGAAGAGTTGGTCTACCCTTAGGGCTCGTTGGTGGAGAGATCGGGCAATGTGGACCCCCCCGCCCCCCAATATCTTCCAGAATGTAAAGTGAGCTGGGTGCTAACCCTGTGGGCTTCTTGTGTTCCCAGTTTGGTTTAGGAGGAATGGAGTCACCCTTTTGGGAGGAGGGAATGCGGAGCCCCCTTGTGGAGACATTGAGCCTCTTTCTCTTCCTGCAGGGGAACTGTTCACCTCAGCCATGCCAAGTCGGGTGGGGCCAAGGGCAGGGTTTCTTAGAAGTAGGAGCTGGAAAATTGAACAAAGGTGTGTAATCAAAGAGTTTGGTCCCCAGTTTGCTCAATGCAGGGTCCCTGCAAAGAATCTGCAGCATAATTTTATATTTCAGAGGAGAGGAACCACATATTTGGCATCTGATACTGAATTCTTATACCACTAGAATTTGTTACATGTTGGAACATGCTTTGGCAAGTAAAAGGATGCTCATTGATTTTTTTTCCCCAAATATGGTCTACCACGGAGGTCTTCCTTGGGGGATCCACGGTAAACGTGGCTGTTCACTTCTAGGAAATGAATGTAGCAAAATTGGTAATACCAAAAGCAAGTGTGCAAACACAGGTGATTCTCAGTAATGATTTCCGAAATAGACTCACATGTGGTGAGTTTTCTTAAAACTAAAATACAGTATGTGGTGTAGAGAGGAGAGGATTTTGCTCATGAGATGTGGTCTCAGAAAGAAATCTCTGTGGCTGGTCTTCAAACACATGCTGTTGACCCATCTTTTATCCTGAAAACTTCACATCTGTTTCCCTGTGTTTATGGATAAGAACCAGTGAAGGGATTGAGCATCAGAGGGCGGGAGGACAGCAGTTCAACCTTCTGACCATAAAGCAGTTGAAGGAAGTTGGGGGAGAGGGAAAGTACTATTCGAAGAGATCATAAATCTATGGGCTCATGAAATCATCTGGCCTATTCTCATTCTGCCAGCCAAATCGGCAAGTGCTCTCATCAGAGGCATGGGTGGTTGGCAGTGAAAAGTGTTATTGGCCTGAAGAATTCTAGGATCTGGATAGTGCTCTGTGATGACACCTTTCAATCCAAACTTGTCTTTGCCCATGTCTAGTCTCCTAGGCATGGGGCCTGTGGGCTTGTGTTAATCAGACTGTTCTAGAACCATCGAGAAGGAGTCAAAGATGGATGGTTTTGAAACAGGAGATAGGAGAGTGTAATACACAGAGGGGAAGGGACATAACACTGCATGGAATGGGGTTGGCACTTAATTTCAAAAAACAACAGTGATCAAAGCTTTTTAGCTCAGCTGACTGCAGACAAACACAACACGCACTGGACTACAGCATTTGTTCACTGGGGCACAGAAGAGCTTTCTTCAGTGGCTCCTCTTCTTTCAAACCATCCTTCGTTCTTCTGTCCAGGTCCTGGGTTACTGGATAAAGGGCATCCGCTCCTTGTTCTCGCTGTCCCCCTCATGGTCCTCCTCCTCTTCTCCAGCCTCGCTGGTCTCCGTGCTATCATTGGCCATCTGTAATTCAACAGTAGACTTGTGAGAGGGCTCTGCAACCTAACCCCCACCTTTTCTGAGCATCTGATGAAGCCACTTGGAAGGACTTCTTTCAGGGCCAAGAGCTAGGAAACCCTGCACTGCTTGCTTCCCCAGGAAGGCAGTGTGGTATTAGCTGCCTTATGTTGGGCACCCCAAGAAGCAGTCTCTGAGCTAAGGATTTGAGTGCATGTCTTTGGAATTTGGGAGATGATTCCTTTGAGCCTACTCTTCCATCCAGATGGGCTGTAGCCTCCAGCCACCCTAGAGATACTCCAAATACAGGTCTGAGTTGGCCCATTCTCCATCATCTCTGTTTCCTTAAGTCCCAGGGTAAAAGTCCTCCTGAGATTCAGGGACAAGGGCAATGATATATGAGCCAAGGCAGGTTTTCAGTTCTCACATTAAAAGGTCTGCCTTTCAGACTCTGCTCTGATAAGAGCCCCTTCCCCCACCACACACACACCTTTGGCATCAAACAGGCCTTCCCGCCAGCCCTAGAGCCCAGCAGGACCTCATGGGTAAGGAGACGGGTGGGAAGCCAGTGCCAGTGATTTGACTAGAAAGCACCAAGCAGACCAGGATGCCTCTACCTGTCTGCCTTATACTGATGGGGCTGGAACAGACTTGGTCACATGTTTAAAGAACACAGCACAGGTGCACAGAAGACCAGATACCAGCCATCTTCTCCTTACCCTGGTCCCTCATCTGCTTAAAACACTTGTTGGCACAGACCTGGAACTATATTCATATTGTTATCAGCGACTTAGACATTGTAAAATGCCCTCTCATTTAACAGTCCTTCATTGAGAAAAATGGCCATCATACCTAAACTACATTATGGTTATGAAAGCCCAGTAAACACTTTTAAAAAATACATGCCTTACACTAAAGTGTGCAAGACATGTTAGGTCTTGCTCTTTCATAAATGACTGAAGCAGCTCCAAGATTAAACATGTGAGAAAACAAAAACCCTTCCTAAGTATTTTCTTTGTCAGACCTTTCCTAGAATTTAGTGTGTGTGTGAGACAATGTTTTAGCATATCATTCTAACTGAGAATTTATCAATTTCCAATTTACAGACGGGGACTGTAAATTGCAGCAAGTAATTGTGGCAAAGTAATTGCCCAGGTCACACACAGGAGCTCAGAGCTGAACTTTGAATCATGCCGTCTGGTGAAAGCTGCCGTGTTGACTGCCACACTAGTACCTAGCCCCTCCCCCCACCTCAAGTGGCCATTGCAAGAGCCTATGGGATGTGAGTGACATGCTTCATTCCTGGTGAGATCCCTGGGTATAAGGGTTTTATCTTGATCAGAGAAAACAAAAACAATGCAATCATCAGAAGCCATCTCAGAGGCAGTTGGCATCAATCTGTCAAGTATGTGCATGTGAATTTATTAGATTTTTTTTGCCAGGAATTCCTCCTGTACGTGACAGCCAATAGTTGGCATTTGTCATAGACACAGGTCATTGTTTCTATCCCTTCCTGACTGCCCTCAGATTGCTCTTGGAATGCTCTCACTGAAGACTTTTCCGTTCCTTCTCAGCATTTATCTCAGTTTGTGGCATCCCTTATTTGCGCCATCCTTTGATTATCGCTGGTCACCTTCGCCAGCCCAGGACCTGGTATATTTCCCCCTGCCCCATCTGTGCCTGCACCTGATCAGACCTCTCGTGTTGAACTGAACGGATCCCTCTGCTTTTGACTCACCAGTGGAGTCGGGGTCTTCTCTACATCCAGAATTAACTTGCCAATGTTCCCTCGGTCATGGATCCGCTGCATGGCCTCCTTCACCTGAGAGGAAGAAAAAACGGAAACACAGGTTAGGTGCCATGTCTCCCTAGGGCAGAGGAACTGGAAAAGCCAAGCCACCACATTTCCACCAGGGGGCGCTGTGGCTCAAGTTTAGTGGCGAAACCTGAGATGGGTTTGGATGTTGGGTGCAAATAAATTCTGGTTGTGTCACGCACTCTGATCTGTACAAGCAACTTGGTCTCCTGGGTCTAAAATATGAGGATGATTGTCCCTAAAATAAGTAAATTAAAATTTCTTTTTTAAAAAAGGGCTGTGTGTGAAGGGGTGGAGAGTTTACTGTGGAGTTCCAAGAGTTATGTGCTGCAGAGTGTCAGGGCACTTTAGCTGGAATAAATTTTGACCAATAAAATTATTTTTGAGGGTCATTTGTGACCTTCTTACCTAAATGTTTTATTACTCTGCTTACAGTTTGGTTAAATGACTCATTCCCTGGGCTGAACTACGTTTTTAAAAAAATTCCCATGATTCCTAGTACAGGGTGAACATTTTATGTCCAAGTAAGTAGATATTTCCAGGGAACTAGTATTCTCCTCAGAAAAGAAGACCTTCTGTGTTGGATTCCCCCCCCCCCAAATGATGGGGGCCAACAGATGTTTCCTGGGATCCTTTATAAAAGCAGGGTTTGACACTCTGATTTATGCTTTTGGCATTTTATTACGTTGCTGTGTGGAAAATGAACTGTAGGGGGTGCTCTGAGTATTAAACGAGATAAGAAAAGGGCAAAAGAGAGCCCAGTGCTTGGCATGGGTATGTCCTTCACATCTCTTCGTGATTTCTAAATGGAAATTCAACATCTCCTGATTAAAAAAAAAAGTTTCAATAGATTTAGCCTAAATATTTTTCCTAAAGTCTCAAATTTTTAAATATTTTTGTTCATTCATTTAGCCCACAATATTCATTAAATGTTGCTTAGAGGCAAGAGGCCATGTTTTAAAAAAAATTAAAAACTAAGTGAGGGTGTCTGCCTTTGAGGAACTCAATCTGGGGCTGATGGAACAGTGTTTGCTTATATAAAAACCAAAGCCATTTTCTCATTTGGGTAAAAACTTGACAGAGCCATTAAAATGTGTGCATTCTAATTGCTTTCCCTGGGATTTTATCCTAAAGACATAATTCAAGTTGTGGGGGAAGAAACTTACCACACACAAGACACTCAATCACAGCATTGTTTTAATGGGAAAACATTAAAGCAACTTATGTGTCACAGATAAAGGGAATGGTTAAGTAAACCATGATTCTTACATTTTTCTACTGAATGGAAATGTTACGTAGGTGTTAAAGTGCTAATTACAAAGAATGTACAGCAGGATAAAATGCCTTTATAATATTGCTAAATGAGAAAATCAAGATGCATATTTTTATTTGCATCCCCATAAAAACATGGACATCTGAAAATAACCAGGTATATGCTAAAACATGATGTAAGGGAAATGTGTGCCTTTTAACTCTCGTGTCCAAACATTGTCATTTGGTAACAAGTAATCAAATCTGTATTCAATATAAATTAAGTGCATCTCTAAATATAGTCTTTGGATAGAATCAGCATCTATAATAGACTGATAGTGTCATATGTTTGCTAACTTTCTTTTTTTTTCTTTACTGATTAAGGTATTACATGCCCTCAAGCCCGTGGTTTCTGTGTCCATTGGTTATGCTTATATGCATGCATACAACTCCTTTGTGGTGAACATTGCTTTGCAAAGTACTCTCATAGTTGGTCATAATAGCAGCAGCCATTTACTGAGAATCTTTGAATATTGTGGCAGACAGCTTCTAATGGTCACTTCCTGACACTCACACCCATGTGAATGTGGGCTAGACTTAATGACTAGCTTCTAACGAGTAGAATACAGCAAAAGTGATGGGATGCCACGTCCAAGATTAGGTTATAAAAGACTGTGACTTCTGTCTTGCAGTCTCTCTCTTTCTCTGACTCTTTTTGCCTTCTTGCGCTGATGACACAAGCTGCCCTGTTGTGAGCTGCCCTATCTCCATAGGCCCACATGGTAAGGCCAACAGCCAATGAGAGAGCTTAGAAGCAGGTCCTTCCCCAATTCAGCCTTGAAATGAGACCAGAACCCTGGCTGACAGCTTTGGAGAGATCCTGAGCCAAAGGACCCAGCTAAGCCATGCCCAGATTCCTCACACACAGAAACTGTGAGATTGAAAATGTTGTTTTAAGCTAATAAATGTTGGGGAGGGGTAATTTGTTATGCAGCAATCGATAACTAATACATCCTTATCTTGCATACATAATTCTTACCTTACAAGTTATATATCATACCCATTTTGTAGATAAGTACCTCAGTGCCAAAGGGATAAGCAATTTGTCCTAAGATTCTATATCAGCATTAGAATTGTGGTTCAAATTCAGGTTTGTCAGATTTCAAAACTGATGCTTTTCCTGATTCTGCCCAGACCATATTGCTTGGTTTGATTCTCAAAGTCAGAGGAAAGTGGTAGGTAACATCTCACATAATGATTTCCCAGAATTCAGTGGTTTATTACCCTGGCAAGTCATTAAACACCTGGAAACTTCTTAGAGATTAGGAACAATTTTTAGGCTGCTTCTCCAATAAGACAGAGCCCAGGGAAGCAGAAAAGGCTGTTTTCTTGCCAGGTAATGCTTATTGTGATCCTAGAAAAAGAAAAAAAAAAGCCCCTTGCAGGGCTGGCTATAATCTGCCTATTCTTTTAGACATTTCTTTCTGAAATGCACTGAGTCCTTGAAGTCCCTATGTGGGGGATGGAGAGAGAGTTGGGAGTTTTTCCAAGAGAAGTCTGACTCCCAGTCGTGCTGCTTGAGTTTACAGCATCATAGCCGCTCTTGGAGAGGTGAAAGAGTCCTTTTGATGATAACTTAGAAAGAAAAAACTACCATTTTTTGATCAATTCTTTATTCGGCACAGTATGAGGCATTTTACAGATGTTGCTTCATTTTATCTGTACACCAAGCCTTTGAGGTGAGTATTGGCATTACAGTTTCACAGATGAGAAACCTAGAGGTTTCTGTCCTGTCTATCCTGTATCCCAGAGTCCCTGGCACCCTTGGTGGCCTGCTGAGTGCTGCCTGGGTGGCCTAGTGGAGTCTGCTCAGAATCAGGGTGTGGTTCCCCACACCCATTCTGAGATTCCACAGCCAGCTGCATGGCTGGCTAGATCTGGTCTTAGTAGCTGGATTTTCCAGAACTAGGGATTCTGGGCATACTCAGGCCATCTCCACTGGAGCTGGTTTCTCATCTAGACAGTGGGAAGGAATTTGAGCCACGTCATTCGAATACCTTAAGAGGCCAAAATCCTGAGTACAGAGGCCATCTGAGCCTTTTCTGACACTTCCTGTCCTGTGGAAGCCATCTTAATACCGTCCTAAGTGGATGGTGCAGGAGGCAGTGGGAGCATCACTTTGTGCTAGGCTCTGCTTTGACTCAGTAATGTCACTCCATCAAGTCACATCATAACTTTGTTCCTCAACTTTTTTATATGTTAAGTGATAATTGCTATTCTATCCATTCCCTTATTCAGTCAGTCAGTCAGTCAGTCACCCAAAGGTGCCAAAGCCCTATCCCAGGAGCTGTTTATAGAGTAATGGGTGAAACAGATATGCTTTCTCTATCCTAAGGGAATCCCAGTTTTATTTATTAAATAGGCTAATCATCATAATAAGAATTTCACAATTTAAAAAATGTGTTCCTGATTTGTTTATTTTGTCCTCACATGGATCCTGACCTATCAGAGTTGATCCTGTACCATTGGTTCATGCATCAGCAAAGTCCATTGGCATTCAAGATGGCATGCAAGCATGAGAATATAATTGGCTCAGACCATGTTTGCAGAGGAGCAGTAGCTATGATCATTCTTATTTCTGTCTGCAATGTCACTAGAAGAAGTGGGGTTTCTGGAAGCTTGGTAAAATGATGGTGAGTAAACACTTACAAGATCCCCTCCCCTCATGAAGTTTATGATCTTACAGGAGACACAGCCTTAGTCAACCAAAGAATGACTCAAATAAATGTAAGATTGTCCTTGGTAACTCTACAATGGTGTCATGAGAATGTGGATAGGGGATTTGATCTGGTTGGGAAGATTAGAGAGGGCTTCTCTAGAGAAGTGATAATTTAGCTGAGATTTAAAGGATGCACAGGATGTACCTAAGACAAGAAGGGAGAGAGGACCATTTCAAGCACAGGGAGAAGAATGTGAAAGGAGAGACTGAATAGGGGTTAGTGGGCATGGGGACAAGGAGCAAAAGTAAATGTGGGCAAGATGCTGGGAACATTGGCTGAGGTCTTTGGTACTATATTCCAAAGTTTCCAAGGATGCAGCAGCCACACCAGATCATACAACTCTAGAATATCTTCTAGTCACCTTCTAACTGAATAGTCAGTTCCTTCACACTTGGGTAAAGAGGGTCTCATTTAATGTTTCATAATATTCAATTTCCTTTCGAATGACATGTAAGGCACAAAGTCATTAGGATACAAATGACACCACTTAATAATCAAAGCATTGGGCTTGTGTTATGAATAATAATAAGCCTAGCCACCTAAAATAGGAATAAAATAAAGACGGATTATTCCATGGATCACTGTGCTGATTAGATGACAAATTAAAAGATTTGAAAATAAGAAATGAGTAATACTGCAATTAAGAAGCACATCTACCAAAGTCATCTTCGATATTAACAATGGCCATCTTTGGGATTCTGTAAAATCCAAAGTGGGTGTTGGAAAGTAACACGTTCATTGCACGTAGACTTGGAATCTGGAATTTCTGTGTTCTGTCAAGTAGCTGCAGTTGAAAGGGAGTGAGCCCCAGAGATTTTAACATCGATGGAAGAGTGACTGGAGGAGTGAAACATCAGGGATTATGGACTCTCCCACTGGAAAGGCAGAGAAAAGATTTTAACACTCAAGTTCTTTCTGGACCAGTTGCATATGGGATCTTTGCAGTAATGTAGGGAGGACCCTCTCATGCATGTGGCGTTCCCATAAATATGTATGTATTAAATTTGGTTTTATTCTCTTGCTAAAAAAATAATGCATGGCATGGAGTAGGATCAGACAAGAGAGGTGACAGGGGTGCAAAGTTTAAGGCGGTGCTCACTGTCAAGTTTGTGCAAGTGCTGGGTCAGAACCTGAGAGTGAGCACCTCCTTAAATATTGTACCCTTGTCACCTTTATTGCCCCAATCGAGTCCAGCCCTGTAAGGATGGCTATTATTTTTAAAGGAAGGGAAACATTAAGTTGCTATCATAAGAGAAGTATCTGCTTGGCTACAGGACAGCCAATGGGGATGCTCCAAGAGGATTTTTTAAGAGGCCATTAGTATGAACACTAGCTTAGAAGAGGTCAAGAATGTTTTAAGAGTGAGGAAGAGAGGAATGCAAAAAGCAAGACAGTAGAATCTGAATGCAGTGGCCGATCCTTTTCCCCTGGGTACTTGGTTGACAGAGACCCTCTTGATCAAATATATATGATGGTCATGTTCTGCAGAAATCTGCATTCTACAGTCAAGCCAAAACTATATCTTTTTATCCTACTATATTTTGAACTATAGCAAAAGATGAAAAAAATCTAATGAATTATGAATTGCCTCCACTGTTTGTTTTATTTTATTTAACAATGTTTCCCAGTGTTGGATTTGGATGGTTGAATAGAATTCAAGGGGAAACCCAAAGGATGCTTATTCCAGCATGTGAGTGAGGCCTGCGAGGAACATAAAAATGTGCAGGAGATGATCTGTTTCCTGCAGAAAAAGACTTTTGAGTTGTGATGGGGCACAAAGGAGGAATTTATTGGGGATGGGAGAAGGATGAAAACCAGGGAAAACGACTGAGAGGAAGTAACTTTTAGACTGAGACTTGAAGGTCAAGTAGAAGTTTGTGACTCAGCTAAGTAGAAGGACAAATAAATCATCTAATTAAATATTGCCCTACTCAGAAAATGAGTCAGTGATGGCACAGAGCACTGAGGGTGGCGATGGTGAGTTACACTCTGAAAATCCTCATGAATCGCTTAAGCTCTTCAAGTGTGCTGACATGGGCTAAGAAATAACCCGAGCTCCCACTGCTCCTGATATTCCACTCGATAGTGGCAGAGCTTACAAAATATAAGTTCAGCTGGAACTTTATTTGAATATTTTACCCAAATCCTCCAACTGGGGAGCGATACTCTATTTCTATCTGGAGCACTCTAGTACCTTATTAATGATGTAGCTGCCTTTCCTCCAGATACTTTTGGTTTTATTTATTCACGGATTAGTAACTATACCATTCCATGCTCCCTGAATGTTTTCACCTGGAATTGCCAAATATGAGAGCTGGTGGAAGAGGTTTAGATCTATAAGGAGTCCAAAGACCCTTCAAAGTCTTGAAAGTTTTCATATAGGTAGCCATCCTTTCAAAAGGAAGACAGCCTGAAGCGAGCGGGGAGGCTTGCTTGCTGCGGACTCCAATGACAGACCTGCTGACATTTAGAAAAGTCTAGTTTAGAAGGCAGAGGCCATCTCTCTTTAGGCTAGGAGAGAATAGGCTTGTTTGCAGGTATTTGGGGCATTTTTTAGTGCCTTAAAGGAATTGAGATATGTTGACTATGCCATTTAGACATAGCTGTAATTTAGACAGGTGATAGTGTGGCAAGGGTGCAAAAGTTAGAGGTGGCCAACAGAGGCAGCTATGCCTGAGACAAATTGTCTGGGACCTGCAGAATGGTCTAAAGTAAGGAGTGGAAATAAAAGAGTGATTGCCTAAGAGGCATTTGCCAACAGCATGCCTATAAAAAGCTGTTCCTCCACCACTTTTACTGAAGGGATTTTTTTTTCATGAATCCTCCCCCATAGTGGGGAGGAAGCAGGGAGGCTATAGGCTCTGCACCTATGACTGTAGGGCTATAAGAATCACCAGCTGCTCATACATTGTATTAGGAGAAGTTGAGAGTCTCAAAGAGCTGAATCTAAAGATCAGGTAAACTTAAAGGTTGAAGCAGGGGTGGTGGGGGATGTAGATCATTATCATCACAGCAGCTGACATATGACGAATGCTTAGCAGGTGCTGTCACAGAGCAAAACACCTTATATGCTTGATCGCATTGTGTTGCATCAACCCTGTGAGGTATGTGGGAGGTTGTCAGACTGTCAATCAGAAGTACATAAAAATATTCTCCCTTTTATTCTTGAGTCCCTGTTGCTCGTGGAGAAGAGCAGAGGTTTAGCGAGGTTAAATGGTGTGCCCAAGGTCAAGGAGTGAAATATGGAGAAATCAAGCTTCTAATAGAATCCTGTATCACTCCAGAACTAGATGCACTGTTGCTAGGTTTGCAAGGCTAGGATGGAATCAGGGAGGGTGAGGGTTAGGAGAGAGGAAGGAAGGCTACAGGGCTCTGGGTAAGTGCCCTGTAGAGCCAGTAGTGCATTATTCCCTCTGTACTTCCATTTGCATCTTGCTTCCTCCTTGGTTATGACACTTATTTCATTCTCTCTTGAAGAATTTCTGCACCTAGGGACTATTGACATTTTGAGTC
>NW_005356042.1:13221930-13311297 GCF_000412655.1 Myotis brandtii
GAGGAGGGCGGGGCTGTCCTGTACATTATAGGGTGTTTGGCAGCATCTCTGGCTTCTACTCACTAGATGGCAATAGCACTTCCCAGGTGATGAGCAAAAATGTTTCCAGACATTGGCAATGGTCCCCCGGAAGGCAAAATCGCCTCCAGTTGAGACCTACAGTGTGATGTGAACAAATCCCCCATCTCAATCTGTGGGCTCTTCCAGGGCAGGCACTTGCCTCACCTCAGTACCCTCAAGGGACCTTGGACTTGCCACAGGAGATTGGGTTCTGCTCCATCCTTAGGACTGGGAAGTGGGTGGCACACAGCAGATGTGGTACACAGGACCACACAGTATGGTTTCTGATCTCAAAGTGCTCATTGGTTAGATTCGGTTTTCTCAAAGTGTGGACTGGAGACTGCCTGCATCAAAACCATCAAGGGTGGCTTTAAAAGTGATGCATTGGCCTCACCCCACACCTATTTGTTGCAACTGTGATTCAGAGGCTCTGAATTTCAGACCCTTGAAATTACTTGGTGCTTCATTTAATAAATATCATCGATTGTGCACCATGAGTCAGGCACTGGGGTGGCTGACTCACGGCGGGGACAGGAAGAACAAGCCCCCTGCTTGGCTAAGATCCCCCGAGAAGCTGGGCTGGTATTTGGATAGGACCCACTTTAACACTTGGCTTAATATCATTTCGTGTTGGAAAGTGGCAGAGAGCCACAGCTGCAGCCCGCCCATTCTAGGGCACCTGAGGAGGAGTCAGGTGTCAGCACTGGTTCTGCATGTTTGTGCAGAAATTAAACAACTTGAGTTCTGCTCTGTGCATTAAGAAACCTGCAGGATATTGCTTGACTATTAGTTAAACCCACTCAGTGTTTCTATTTGGCCCCTCCAAGGACTCAGCATCTGAGTTCCATCTGATTATGGTTCAAGGGGATGATCTCTGTGGTGGGGCCAGAGGGAGTGTGTGTGTAAGTTAGACTCAGCAGGTTACTCGGGCAACCCACAAACCATGATGTAATGAGCCAGATCTTACTGCAACATGAGCATAAAAATTAGCAGAGTTGCATGCTGGAAATGTAGTGGGAAGACCTGTTTCATTTTGAGGAACAAAACAGTAGGATCTACTGTGAGCCAATGGCTATAGAGATGTGTACCCTTGCATTACAAAACGCAAATTAGCCTGACGTAGCTCAGTGGTTGAGTGTAGACCTGCGAACCAGGAGGTCACAGTTTGATTCCAGGTCAGAGCACATGCCTGGGTTGGGGGCTCAATCCCCAGTGTGGGGTGTGCAGGAAGCAACTGATCAATGATTCTCTCTCATCATTGATATGTCTATCTCTCCCCCTCCCTTCATCTCAGAAATCAATAAAAATATATTTTAAAAAAACAATAAAAAACAAAACACAAATTAGTGCTCTGTCAAGTGAAAACAAAAAGTCCAGACATAAATCTGTATTTGACTCTAACTACAACCAAGTGAATAACTGTTTGCATATGGATAAGAAACTGGAAATAATACCGTGAAAAATCACATCCAGTGTATAGACAGCTAAACTAATGATTCTTTTCGTTAAAAAATATAACAAACCCATGGGAATGTTTGGATAGTGTATTTGTTTCCTAGGGCTTGTGAAACAAGGTACATCACACTGGGTGGCTTAGAACAACAGAAATTTCTTGCACCGTTGTGGAGGCTAGAAGTTGGAAACAGGGTGTCAGTGGGACTGATTCCTGCTGAAAGCTCTGAGGGGGATCTTTTCCACGTCTCTCTCCTGGCTTCTGGTGGTGCTGGCAATTCGTGTGTGTGTGTGTGTGTGTGTGTGGTCTCATCTCCTGTGTTGACTCCACTCTTGTCACTGCCCAGCTCAAGACCCCATCATCTCCCACCAGGATGACTTCCCCAGCCTCCTATTTGTTCTCTAAGGCTTACGTTTTCCACACTCCAATCTGCCCTCCTTCTGCATTCAGAGCCATGATTGCTGATACAGTCATGATTCTTTTATGTCACAAATGCTAGCGACTGTGCTATAAATTTAGAAATGATAATGATGACTTAGTGCTTCTGATGACTAACACTGACCACTCAGCACACAAGCGGGGCACAGATTTTTCACGGGTAGTTCCTTGCTGCTCATTAGAACTCCATGGTGTATGTGTTATAATCATTCTCATTTTACACATATAGAAAATGAGGACCAGGGAGATTAGTTAGCCTGCCTAAGGTCACAGACAAAGTAGGCCGACTGGCTAGAATTTGAACCTAGACTGTTTATGAAATATTGACAGATGGAATGAAAGTATGTCTCTGGTTTGCCTTAAAATACTCCAGAAAAAATAATGGGAGAAGAGAGGCAACAAAGGAAATAAATTTGACCAAATGTCAATCACTGGGGAAGCTGAGTTGATGGGTATGTGGCTGTGAGAGTAGTTGGGGGGGGGGCAGTATTTTATTATTGCTACTTTAGAATGTTTGGAATTTCCAAAAAGTTTATGAATGTGAACTTTGAGCTTTGTTCTCCAAACAACAACCATACGACAATTTCAGCACCCAATGCTCAACTGTTACACCCTTTTTAGGACCCCAGCATATGTTTGATGATGATGTTATAAAAGAGGATTTGGGTTCTTTAGAAGCTTAGTGCTATAGAAGTTCAAGTGTTATTCTCTTCTCCCCAGATAGAAAAATGTATCCTTTTGCCAAATAACCCAGCTCTGTGAGGGTAATAACTTCCAGTATTAAGCTCCTACCATGTGCCAGGTCCTGTTCATGGAGATGAACCCACACGGCCCCTGCCCTGGACAAGCCCACAGGCTGCCATGGAAGGGAGGCCACTAAACAGTAATTGCAACAGAGCGTGGGAAGAGCTATAGTCTATATAGGAAAGAAGAGGCGTGTGAGCCCGGGGAGGAAATGACTCAATTTAGAGAAAAAATGGCATTACGTTGTGTTTTCAAGAGTGGAAGGCGTTTTGCAGGGAGGGAAAGTATGCACGTGCTCTAGGCAAGAACAGAGTCCTGAACGGGAAGGGATGGCCCATCCAGGGAGTCAGAGTTAGGGAGGGGGCACCATGTGCCTGGGGGACACCTTGCGCCCAGCTTTGTGAGCTGGGCTCTCTTCTGGGGGAAATAGGGAGCTAGAAGAGGTCTTTGCTTGGACGTAATCAGAGGTGTGTCTTAGGAAGATGACCCAGCCAGTGATGTTGGCAGTTGGGGCACTGGTGGAGGAAAGACTGGGAGACCGGTGAGAACTGGGAATTAGGGATGTGGAGTGGAACTGATAAGATTTTAAGGTGGAATATAGAGATATATGCTGTCAACCCCCATCTTGCCTTTAAGGTCATTTCAGACTGTTTGGAAGCCATATAATTCCCCAAAGCGTGGGAAGATTCTCTAAAATGACTTATGTTTTGAAAGGTTCTCCATCAAACGGAGATGAGGTGGGCATAATTTGATTTATTCTCACCCATATTCATTAGCATTGGAAACAGATGACCTGGAACCTTCCTGTTGCCAGTGTCTGTGTGACTCCAAAGTTTAATTTTTAATTATCTCTGCCCATTGGCAGAGGCACAGAGGGGAACCAGGAGCGGCGGGGGCAGAAGGTGCTAACCTTTTCCTTTCTTTCACTTGTCTATTAGCTGAGTTTTCCCCTCTAAGCACCAAGGCTAATCACTGTTGTCTTGAGGTCGTGTTGCCATGGCAACAAGACAAAAACCAGGCTCTTACATGGGGGGAAAAGTAAGTAGATGAGGAGGTGTTATCTTCCAGCTACTCAGGGGCTCACTGCCTCAGCCAGCTGGGCCACATGAGGAGACAGCGAGACTGGACCACTCTCCTTCCGAACTGGGCTCACTGGGAGGTCAAACTGGACTGATTCCCTAGGGGCAGCTTGGAGAACAATCAGACACGCTGGAGTTAAGAGGAAGGGTAGGTCTGGGAAGGTCCCCACAGTAGACAAAGAGTTTGGGAGAAGTGAGGTGGGTGTCAGTTCACTCACACTGAGACACTGAAGTCATATCCGGAACAGATAGTGTAGGACATGTTCATAGAGGCTTTCAAAGGTCTTTAAAATGCCTTGAAAGATCTTCGAAATTCTCTGACCTAGTAATTCCGCTTCTGGGAACATATACTAAGGAAATAATCTTGCATCTGGGATAATAAGAACACAAGCTTTATATCCAAAATGTTTGTTATAATTATAACAATAAAAATGAAATATCACCTCGCTGTTCAGGAAAGGGAACAGTTGATACACCCAATGTTGGAATATTATGGGGCCATGATCATTTAAAATGCTTATAAAACATCTATACGAGGGGAAAAACAGTCTACAAATTTTTTTTACATAGTGTGATTATAATTTTTTAAATTGTCAAATGCTCAAACAAAAGAAAAGCAAAACAAACTCCCCAAATGCGCACAGATAAAATATTGGAAGAAAAAAAACCAACAAAATATACACAAAGGTTATTGTTGGATAATGAGAATATAGATTTTTTTTTGAAGGAGAATATTTTTACGATAAGAAGATTTCCTAATTAAAAAATAAATTCTGCAATCAGGAATCAGTCATTTCCCTGATGATGGTCTCACAAGTGCAGATACCACAAGCCACTTATTCCACTTTTTTTGGGGGGGGCTCTTCTATGTGTCAGAGCAATTCTAGGCATTGTGGGAATTACAAAACCAAATGATGTGTTGTCTGTGTCCCCATGGATTTGACAGACGAAGTCTATCAGCTTTTGGATGATTGTGCCATTGCACACTCTGAATGGACTTTGGCTCAACCCAGATACTCTGCAGGAACACACACCAGGCAGCCTGTGTGCCCCACGGAGTCTATAATTAGCCTCATCCTTCTTTATTACTTGGGATTCCAGGCCAGTGTTAAAGAAATTACCTCATGGATGAAGTAAGCTTGGGAGAGTGTGGTTTATCCCTTCTCACATGCAGGTGGCATGATTAGAAACCTGCCCTGTGCATCTGCCCGTCTTGTTTTCTTTCCTCCTGTTCATCAGTCTGCAGAGTCTTGGCACAAGGAAGAGGCAGGGGCACGTGCCAGTGAGCCGCCCATCGCTATTCAAGAAACTAAAGCAGACCCAGAATGATATGTGGACAAAAATAGTGATTTGAGCTCTGATTGCTATAGGTAATATGATGGTTACAGTAATGATGAAAACGGTCATGTTTGTTAAGTATTTACAACATGCCAGTAGTAATCAGCTAACTGGTCTACAGGCAGCATCTTCTGTCATCTTCACAACTTTGCACATGGCAGGCACAGTATTTTCTACTTTACAGATGAGGAAATCAAGGATCCAAGAACTTAATATGCTCAAGGTCACATAGCTAAAAAAAAGAGGAAGAACTAGGATGGCACACCATTGCACTTTTAAAAATATATTTTGAAAATTATCTCAGAGAGGAAGGGAGAGGGTGAGAGAGCCAGAAACATCAACGACGACAGAGAATCACTGATTGGCTGTCCCCCACAAGATCCCACTAGGGATTGAGCCCGCAAACCCAGGCATGTGCACTAACCAGGAATCAAACCATGACCTACTGGTTCACAGGTCGATGCTCAACCACTGAGCCATGCTGCCCAGGCACCTTTGCACTTTTTAAGGATGAGAAAACTGAAGCTAAGAGAAGTTGAGTAGCTTTCCTGATGTTACACTGCTAGAAGGTGGCATAGCTGGGATTCAAACTCAGCAAGTGTCCATGTGACTCTAGAGCCTGCTTCCTTTCTCCTCCTACAGCACAATGGCCCTGTCACCTACGTGTGGCAAAGAATGTCAGTTAAATATTTCACTTCTTACTCTTAACACTGGGTCCAGTACAGAGCAGGTGCTTAAAAAGATTTGTGGAAAGGATGAGTGTATGGCATATAGATGCTGAGAATCTCTAAGCAAAAGAGTGAGAGAGACAGAATTCACAGTGCATCCATCCATTCCAAACAGAATAATCTACCAACCAAACAAAAATGTCCTTGAACCACTATTGAAGGTGTGCAGTGCATTAGGTACCAGGGTGTCCATCCACTGCGAATGACTGAAGAGGGAAAAACATTTCATGCTCTGAGTGATTGGATTTGCTCTTCTGGAAACTGGGGCTGCTCCACGGGCTGCCTTGCTTGGAGGCGTCTTTTGAAGGGCATGTGGAGGCAGGCACCAGGGAAAGTGCAGTGGGAGCTCCTGTGGGGGATGGAGGAAGCCCTGCTGCATCCCAGGAACGTGCTCCCTAACTGTGTCCGGGGAGTGTGAGACCTATTACACTCCAGGGGCAATGCCATTCCTTCTCAGGATGGGCATTCCAGGGATTTCTAATATTCCAGGAGAATAAATGCATCTTCCAGAGTGACCCACCTCACTAAATCCTTAGAGTGGGGTTTTTCAACTCTGGCACTAGTGGCATTTTGGAATGAATAATTCTTTGTTGTGGGAGGCTGTCCTATGTATTGTGGAATGTTTAGCACCATCCCTGGCCTCTATCCAATTAGATGCTAGTAGTATCCACCCTACTTATGAGAACCAAAAATGCCCCCACACATTGCTAACTATGCCGTGGAGGACAGACTCATTCTAAGGTGAGAGCCACTGCCTTAGAGGTAGGCATTAGAAATGAGAGGCTGGAGGGGAGCTAGGTCTGTGATGATGTAGTAGGTGAGCAAACACAGGTGGAGACAGAACTCTGAAGGTATATCATCTTTAAACAATTCTCCTTTTTGCTGGTTCTGCAGTTGTGGAAGGCAAACAGGGGTGGTAATCCAGTGGTGTGCTGCAGACAGCTCCTACTGCTTCGCAAAAGTTGATTGTGTGCATTTCTTCCCAATTCTGAGTTCAGTGGTGTCGTGTTGGTTGCTTGAAATCAGCCATGGTAGGGACATTTACACCATGGAAATTGGCAGCTGCTACAAATCAGCATATGACAGCATACCGCTGCTTGAATCTAAATCTGTTTGATTTAGACAAATGGGAGCGGGAGGTCCCAAAGATAGGGAATCTACTGCTATTGCAACCAGGCTGCCTCTGGGCTCTTCTGCAAAAACATACTTCACAAGAGGCTGTATCTCATCTCTTGAAGATTCCCAACTCCTGGTGACTATGCCTCAACCAGGTACCTGCAGTATATACTAGTAAATACAAGAAGTATATAAAAGTAAACCCTGTGCTACTTCTATATGTAGAGAAAAGTCAGTATTTGCTAAATATAGCAAGTAAAATAAAAGGAAATAATTTTTATTACATTCTAGCTTGATACCATTGCCTGCCTGAAGACTTGAACCTGAGGCCTGCTCCCTCTTTGTTAAAAGGGAGAGGAGCGAGAGGTGTTAAAGCACATTAGCGTCTCTGAGACTTCACTCTTGACATAATCAGGGTGGTTCAATGTGAGACTACTTCATGTTCATGCCCTATCCCAAGTCACCTCACATGAGAATAGAGCTCACTTTGGGAAACGCTATATTAGATGATGCTAAAACATTTGAAGGCAGAAAGAAAACCATCATTATTTTAAAATCAGCATGGATGTATCATTGAATGCAAAATTCATATTAACTTTAAAGCCAGAGTCAGTCATATGTTGGACTTGGCTTGTACGAGCTCATGAGAATTGATGGTTAAATTTTCAGGAATTTAGCAAGTTCTTTGACAGCACATTGGTAGAATGAAATTGGCCATGGTGGGAATCTTTACACCATGTAAACTGGCAAATACTACACATCTGAGCTTCCCATACTGCAAGATATGATTGTTAAAACATTCACTGGCTAAAGCTTTCCATGCCAAATTGTACTTGTTTAAATCTCTTTAGGCTCTAGCCTTAGACTTCTGGGGATGTCTATTCCCTTTCTCCTGCCTTGGAGAATTGTGTGGAAAAACTCAAGATACACCGAGTAACATCCTCAAGTCTGGTGAGCTCATTTTCATTATTGCTTCTTAAAGAAGAGTAATAGAAACCACTGTGGAGAAATGCACTGTAATTGATTACTGTATATAAAGTATACTGACAATTCTTCTTTCTAACCCATACTCTTAAATGAGTCATTTTAGTGCTTGCTCTGATAAATGTTTTAAAATTTATTATGCCCTGGAAACTCATCAGTTTCGGAGGGTGTAATGACTATTATGAGAAAACAACAACAAAAAATAAGATGTAAGGCAATAAATTGAGGGCAGGAATTTTTCACCCTTTGTATTCCTTCATGTCACTATTCCTTCCTGTCTGTTTTATTTCAAGCCCTTCTGCGTACAGTTTTGGTTCAGAATCTCAAACCCTTTGATCTTACTTATCCAGGAAGCATGAGAAGGACAACACCCAGGTTACCCCAGGTAGGGGGAAGGATGGGGCTTTGGAATGAAGTTCTGTGTGGCTGTATCTGGCACAGAGTGTTACCATTGGTGTGATGGTAAGTGTGTAATAACATTTTGTGTGTGTATAATCTCTGGTTTTGGGGTGGGGGAGCCCTGATTTGGAGTACTTGATGATTTCTGTGGTGTACCACAGCTGATTTTAAGCTACAATGTAATGTCACTGATGCTTTAACAGGGGTACACACAGTGGCTGCAGCAGACCACTGAGCATTGCTCGAATCAGCCCCAGTCCTTCCAGCATTTCAGAGAACTGGAAAGTGCCCAGTCCTACAGAGACTGAGAGGTGTAGACAGGTACTCTCCCAGAGTTAGCTGGGAGCGGTGGTAACTAATGCCAGCCAGCCAGGGAAGGGTTACTCCACTGTCCTCTGTGAGTGGAGCCCACAGGAACCATGAGGGGGCAGAACAGCTCTCTCAGGGTAGGAAGCCCAGATCTGAGCAGGCCTGATGGTGCAGGTGGCAGAGGTCTGATGGTGCAAGAGTAGGAAGGATCCAGGGACACACCTGAGCCAACTCATCCCTTCTCTCCTATCCCCACGCTCATGTTCCTACTTTACCCTTCTCTATTTCTTTCTTAGCATCTATCACCTTCTAACATAAAGTGAAAAACAATTTACTTATTCATTATGTTTATTGCTTATTTTTTTCCTCCTCCACTCACCCACCCCACACAATAGAATGCAAGCTCTAGAGATTTTTCAAAAAATCAGTTTTGTTTACAGGTATAGCTCAAGTGTTTAAAACAGAGCCTGGCAAAAGAGTTGGAATTCAATAAATATCTGTTGAATCAGGGCCCAGTAGGCAAAAGAGAAAGACACACATCAGCAGTTTAGAGATGAGGTGCCCAACTTGCGGTGGGAATTGGGGTCGCTGGTGGGGCATAATAAGAAGACCTGGACCCTTTTCCAATAACTTCTGATTCATTGGGTCAGAGGGAGGCTCGGGAATCAGCCTCAGGTGGCCTACTCTTTTTTAAAAAATTTATTTATTGATTAAGTTATTACATATGTGTCCTTATCCCCACATTACTGCCCCATCCCCCCCCACTCATGCCCTCACCCCCCTGTTGTCTGTGTCCATTGGTTAGGCCTATATGCATGCATGTAAGTCCTTTGGTTAATCTCTCACCCTTACCCCCACCCTCCCCTACCTCCCCTCTGAGGTTTGACGGTCTGATCGATGTTTCTCTGTCTCTGGATCTGTTTTTGTTCATCAGTTTACGGTGTTCATTATATCCCATATGTGAGTGAGATCATGTGATATTTATCTTCCTCTGACTGGCTTATTTCACTTAGCATAATGCTCTCCAGTTCCATCCATGCTGTCGCAAATGGTAAGAACTCCTTTTTTTTTTTTGACCCAGTGATCCCACTTCTAGGAATATATCCCAAGAAACTAGAAACACCAATTAGAAAGGAACCCCCCTATGTTCATAGCAGCACAATTCACCATAGCTAAGATTTGGAAACAGCCTAAGTGTCCATCAGTAGATGAGTGGATTAAAAAACTGTGGTACATCTACACAATGGAATACTACGCTGTGGTAAAAAAGGAGTTCAGGTGGCCTACTCTTAAAGAACCCGGGTCTCTGTAGTCAGAGGGAGTAGGCAGCGTGGCTGTTGCTCATATGAGATAGGGTTCTGCCCTGCCTACTCTCAGAGTCACCCTTCCCAGGTGGTGGTAAGAGGCTGAATGGCCCTGCCAGGCACTGCCCAGTTGTGGAGACATGAGCCAAGCTATCTTCCTTCTGGGTGGGTGTAGACCCACTTTAATTATCAGTGGCTTTTCCAGTGCCTGATGCAAGCATCAAACAGACTTGCTGGTGACCTGTTCAGAGCAATGCTTTTTATTCTTGGAATTGCGCATTTTCCCAGTCCTAAACCTTCAATGACGTAGCATCTTCCTTCACAAGACTCTCTCAGGTCTATCAATACATTCCTTTAGGTAATTGTCAACTCTCCTTAAACTTCTGGCTTAACAGCCTCCTCTGGATCCTCACCTGGTGGGGGCATCACTACTAGGTTGAAGGCTTAGCTTGTCTCCTCCATTTGTGTAACTCTAGAGCTCCAACTCACCCCTTCAAACAGGTGTTTCCCCTGGTCTCAGAACCTTATCATGTCTCCCACTTTCTTCCTACCTGCTTCCCCCTCACCCAGGCATATGCCACTGACTCTTAGAAGAGAAAAATCAGGAAGAGAGGGTGTCAAGAAGAGAGAGAAGCAGGATGCTCTGAAGAATGAAATTAATATTTACTAGGCTTCAACTAAGTTCTAGACTGTGCCGGGCATTTTAGATACATTATCGCATTAGTATTCTCAGCAGCTCTGCAAGCTGGTGTTATTACTCCTTTGATGGATGGGAAACTGAAGCTCAGAGGGGTTAGATGTTTTGTCCATGGCACACAAATAATTTATGCCAGAGACGGGCTTTAAATTCCGGTCAGCTTAACTTTACAGCCAGCACTGATTTTACTGAGCAAGTCTGTCTCCAGCAATGGCTGTAGACAGTCCAGTGAGTCTGAACCTCTTTCCGGTGTTTCTCGCTTCCCTTTCTGATCTCCTCTCTCTGAGATTTAGAGTAAGGGTAAGATTTTCTCATAAATTTCATTGAATGAACAGTAGGGGGAGTATGGGGCACTAAATAAATCCTGGTGCCGAGAGGCTGCTCACCTCTCATTTCCCAAAGAGCTGTAATTCTGCAGAGTATCAATTCTGTTACCTGCACTGCCAATTTATTTCATTATCTGGAATAAGCAGTAATGCCATTTCTTAATTGCACTTGATCAAAATCTCAATTATCACTTTAGAATTATATCAGATCAGATGAAGAGACATCTCCTACAAGCGAAAAGAAAATTCACTCTTCAAATGAATCTTTTATTATTTTTTCAGGGTTGCCATACACACTGTGAATCATTTTGCTGATTTCAGTTGAATGTTAGAAACTAGTAGAATAAACTTCATTGCGGGGGCAGAAGTAAGAGAGAGAAAAGACCTGCCTGAAGAAACATTATGTGGGACCATAAAGGACCGTAAGAAATGTGTGAGCATCACGAGGCATTTTCCTCTCCACTCAAAAATGCAAACTCGAAGTCCTGGATGGTGTGGCTCAGTTGGTTGGGCATTGTCCTGTGCTCTGAAAGGTTGCCAATTTGACTCCTGGTCATAGCCAATTGATGTTTTGCTTTCACACTGATGTTTCTCTCTCTCCCCCTCTCTCATCCTCTCTCTCCAAAAAAATTAATAAAAAAATAAAAATTGAAATAAAGAGGGAAAAATGCTCTCTCTCCAAAAAATCAATAAAAAAATAAAAATTGAAATAAAGAGGGAAAAATGCAAACTAGATCAGAGTTTCTTTTAGCAATAAAATGAGAGGCCGGTTCATTAAACTTGTCCACAAGACCTGTCCCTGCCTCTTACCCATCTCTGTTCCTCCATCATCTGATGCAGGACCTGTCATAAACTGGCACCTCCTGCTTGGCTTGGGAACTCTGAGTTACCACACAATTAAGTATACTTCCATTTTAGGGTTGAACCCATCCTCTCTCCCTCTGTCCTCTCTGCTGTAATTCCTAGTTTTCCGTGGTGGCGATTGTTTAGTGTTTTAGTTTTCAAAGCACTGTTCCACACACCACTATATTAGTTTCCTCTTGTTGCTGTAACCAATTACCACAGACTTAGTGGCTTAGAACATCGCAGATTTATTATCTTACAGTTCTGATGTCAGAAGTCCAATGGTCTCACTGGGCTAAAATCAGGGTGTCAGCAGTGCTGTGTTCTTTCTGGCTGCTCTGCAAGAGGATCTGCTTCTTTGAATTGCCCCTGCATCCCTGCTGGAGGCTAATTCCAGCATGTCATAAATGCAAGAAGTTTCATCAAAAGGTTGATGGAACCTTGAGGCTTCAGCAGGGCTGAAGATACATACATATTATTGCCTGCTGGGATGGCTGAAAGCATTTCCCCAAACCTGAAAATCTACATGTTATTATTACCTGCTGCTGGCCAAACAGCTGAACAGCTGTAGGCATTTCCCCAAACCTGAAGATACATATGATTGCCTGCTGCCAGAAAGCTGAGGGAAGTTCCCCCAACCTGACAATGCCTACTGTTTACCAAACTTACCTTTGATATGTATATCTGCTTTGCTATAGGGCAAAATGTGTGAATAAAGAGCCCTGGGTCCGGAGATTAGAGAGAACTTGGTTACTGAAGCTAGGTCTCCTCTGGCTCCCCAAAATGCCTTCCAAATTTATATTTCATTTCTAGTTTCTTTATTCATTTACTCGCAGCCCTTCTCCAGATTCCTGAACCCTTCTAGATGCTGAGAAACACCCCAGCACATCCCTTGATTCTGGGCCCCTTCATCTTCAAAGCCAGAAGCATCTTTAAATCTCTCTCTGACTCTAACCCTCCTGCTTTCTCTTCTAATGGCCTGTATGATGACGTTGGGCCCATGTGGATCATCCAGGAAAATCACCCCATCTCAAGATCTTTAACTTAGTCACCTCTGTAAAGTCCTCTTTGTCATGTAAAATAACATATTCAAAGGATCCAGGGATTAGAACATAGACATATTTGAAGGGCTATTATTCTAAGACAAACACTATTCATCTGTTTTTTTCTGGCCAAAAATCTGGGACTTTTTCTTGATTCCCTTCTTCCCCTCAATCTCACATCTAATTCCCTAATAAGTCTGGTTGATTCAACATTCAAAATGTATCCAGTCTACCACCATCTTTTGTCTGACTGACTTCAGTAGCCACCTAATTGCTATCCCTACTCTACTCTTATTCCCTCCTTCTCAGAAGTCTATTCTGCACAAAGGAACCAGAGGACTTTTAAGAACAAGAAAATCAAACCATGTCAACCCATTGCTCACAGCACTCCAATGGCTTCCTTCCCATCATAGTTAGAAAATCCCCAGGTTTTATGTGATGCCCCCTCACTGCTTCTCTGACCTCACCTACTGTTCCTCCCCCGTCTCAGTCTGTTTAGGCTGCTGTAACAAAACACCATAGACTGAGTGGCTTAGAAACAACAGAAATTTATTTCTCACAGTTCTGGAGGCTGGAAAGTCCAAGATCATGATGCAGGCAGATTAGGTGTCTGGTGGGAGCACACTTCTTGGTTCATAGATGCTTTGTGAGGTGTCTTCACATCATGGAAGGGGCAAGAAAACTTTTTAGGGCCTCTTTTATAAAGACACGGATATCACGCATGAAGGCAGAGCCATCATAACCTACCAAAGATACCATCTCCTAATACCATTAGCTTGAGGGTTAGGTTTCCACATATGAATTTGGGGAAACATAAACACTCACTCCCTTACTCTAGCCATATTTGCCTTGTTGTTATTCTGTCAAATATACCCAGCCCATTCCTACCTCAGGGACTTTGCACTTGGTATTCCCTCTTCCTCCTGCTCTGCTGAAAACTTCCTTAAGGTTCCGGTCCACAAATCACTTCTTCAGGCTTTCCCTGACTCCCCTATCTGAAACACTGCCCTCTTCATCACCCCCACCTCCAACCCCTTAGCTTGTTTTATTTTTCTTCCTGGAATATGTCATTCATTGAACTTGTTCGGTTATTTTCTTATTTATTATTTTAACCCAATATGAACTTAAGGTGTATGAGGGCAGTGTCTCCTGAGTCCCCCACATACTGAATAGTAAATGATACAGGTAGGTGTTTAATACATATTCAAAGGAATGAATATATTTCTATTTCATCAGTCTTCACAACAGCCTGTGGGGTAAGTAAGTTTGTACAGTCAGGCAGGTATGGGTTTGATTCTGGCTTTGCCACTTACTAGCTGAAGGACCTTGGGCAAGTTTCTCAACCATTCTGAGCTACAGTTTCCCCAGTTGAAAAGAAAAACTGAGATATATTACAAGTTTAGTATAAGTTCAAATGAGACAGAATGATGAAACTGCACGATGTGATACTTGAAGTATTCTATCACATTAATTTACCTACTTTGCTTCTCTAGAACACTGAAATTGTCACGAGCTTAAGAACTTGGGGTAGAGACAATTGTGCTACCCATATTTGGTTCTCCTCTCCTTTCTGTATACTTAGGAAAACGACATTTCCCAACCTCATTAGGTTAGGTGGGACCATGTGGCCAGTTTTAGCCAATGAGATTTGTGTGGGAGATATTCCCCAAGCCCTTGTAATTTCACTGCATTGCCCGTTTGCATAGAGTTCTAACATACTTGAGCCCTAACATTCTTCTCTTGTGTGTTATCTCTGCACTCCTGGTAAAGAAAGACACTCTTTGTTTTTTCCCTTTGGATTTCTGTGAATTCATGGAGGCAAACAAGAATGCAGGTCTGTGGGCAGAGCAGAAGGAGGAGATGCCTGGGGGTGCTCCTCTGGCATAAATAATGAGTGGTGATATCTCAGGGATTGCTTCCTTGGTAGGAGGCGACATTCTTTTCCCCAGACACTCTCTGTTTCTGTTGGTTTTAAATGGTGAAGCACTGCCCTGCTCTTCCCCCAAATTTGAACTGTGCATTGCTAGGATTTGACAGTCTGATGGCAGAGACATAGTCTTATGTTGGTAAAGACGCTAGTTTTAAAAACTGTGTTCCATGGAATTCTCATGTCTCAGGAAATTTCATTTCTAGTTTATACAATGCATTTCCTGCATTTCCTCTCCCCATGTTGCAACAAAAGAATAAGAATTAAAAAATTATTTTGCACTGAAGGCCCAGGTATGGAGGAATGAATGAAAACCCAAGGCAAAATAATATGCGATGACTCCCTTAATAGAAAGACAGGCAGCCTAAAAACATCACATTCAAGATGCACAGGGGCAAAAGTAGGCTTACAGCTCTGAGTATGTGAAACACAGTTTATTCTTGCATTGCTATTTATTAATTGTTGTATGTTTTCCATTTGAACAACTGTAAACCCACTTTTGCCTAACCCTCTATTCTTATTCTCTTCCCACCCCCCATTATATGGGAGGTGTTTTTTTTTATATGAAACTCCAAACAAACAAAGAAGCAAGTTAAAGTTCACATAGTGCTTAGGTATGGAATTGGATTTTCTTCCTAATATTTTGAACTTAAATATATTATCAGTAAGCCCACCACGTGTCAGCATTCACTAAGACCAATATATTTCTTTTAGCTTTGCGATTTACAGCTATCCCCTCTGGCTTTATGAGGTATTGCTACATATCCAGACTTTATGATTTCCAACTAGGATTCCACTACCATATTTGGCATTTATATGTATAAGTTTTTTCCCCTCTATGAAATCACTGTCCAAAAAGCATGATGAAAGGTACTATTTTGCACAAAATTTATGAAATTAGGATATGTCTTATATAACATGAATTTTTCACAGCAGCAAATACAGTAATTGACCCCAGGACCCTTCTCTCTTGCTTCCTTGATCTGTCTTTTAAGATCTCACAGGCCTGACTCTTTCATGGAACACATGTTGGAAAATCAAATGCAAAAGTTAATTCTATGTAAGCTGTTGTTGTTTGTTCCCAGAGGTATTAAGTCGCCTGGCTGGTGTTGCTCAGTGGTTGAGCATTGGCCTATGAACCAGGAGATCATAGTTCGATTCCTGGTCAGGGCACATGCCCTGGTTTCAGGCTGGATCCCCAGTAGGAGGTGTGCAGGAGGCAGATGATTGATAATTCTTGCTCATCATTGATGTTTCTATCTCTCTCTCCCTCTCCCTTCCTCCCTGAAATCAATAAAAATATATTTGAGAACGCTTTAAAAGGATTAAGCCACTGCCCTCTGGAGTAGAATGGCCTCATTTTGAATTTCAGTTCCATCACTCACTGGCTGTATGCTCCTGAGCAAGTGACCATTTTTTGAGCCTCATCTGTAAAATGGGGATAATACATTGCCTACCCACTAGAGTTGTGAGGTTTGAGGAAATTGAATTTAAGTGCTCATTCAAAGGTCTGGGTCAGATTAAACTCCTGCTGGTCCTTCTCACTGGGTGAGAGACAGAACCCATGGATGGGGTAGGGTTGTGGCCACTGTGCAGAAAACAGCTGAGCAGTGCACTCCAAAGAACACCAGTAGTGGTAACAGTGGGGAAAACCTAAGGGCTGCCACTGAGGCTATATATAGCCAGGAAACAGAGAATATGGGCTGGGGGTGGAATTTAGTGGTTCATTCCAAGAATGTAAGGAATATGTGCCCAGGAGTGGGTGTTGGTAATTCATTCCAGGAATTATAAAGAACATGAGCTGGGGGTGTTGGTGTTGGTGATTCATTCCAAGAAAGATAAGGAATTTGGGCTTGGGGGTAGAGTTGGTGGCTCAGTCCAAGAAGGATAAGGGATAGGGGTTGAGGGAGGGGCTGCGTTAGTGGTTCATTAAAAAAGGATAAGGAATATAGGCTATGGAGGTGGGTTGGAGGTTCGTTTGGAAATGTGATGCCTCATGTACACAGGCCTGCAGGAAGCAGAGTGTGTTGTGTCGCATAGGATAGTAGCGTGGAGGGGGTTTTGGAACCCTTCTGCTGGCTTCAAATCCCACTTCTACCACCCACCAACGGGGTCTCCTCAGACCATTTGCTTAACCTCTAAGTGTTTCCTCAACTATAAAATTGGGGTCATTACAGCACCTATGTCATGCCATCTTGTGAGTATGAAAGCACTTAGTAAGGGGGAGGGTGGCCTTGGCTTCACTCTGTGAGGGGTCTCTGCCCCACCAAACAGTCCCTGTCTGATTCCCTCTCTGACACACGTTCCGTTCTGGAAATGTCAGTGGTTTGAGATATGTTGACTACTTGGGAAAATGGGGCTCTTTTCTTCCATTTGGAATTGACTTTAATATTTTACATGTTCTCTGGAACACATCCATGATTTGCTGAGAATTGCTACTAAGGCTTTATTTATGAAGTATTAAACACTGCAAGAAATTCAGCATGCCTTGAAACTCCTTGGGGAATAATATAAATATATGGTCTTAGACACACACACACACACACACACACGTCCTCGTAAACCTCCATTGCTACCCATGTAGAAAACAGTTGCTGATCTTTTCCTCATTAATGCTCCCTGCCTGGAAGAGAGTGCCCCATTGTTCAGGTGGCGCTGAGCCAAGAGAATCATTGAAGGAGAGGGATGGGGATTTCTTTAGACAAAGAAGGATGCCATATTCCACCCATCTTGAGAATTCAGAGCACAAATAAAGAACATTCAAAGTACATCAGTCCTGCACAGCATGAAAACACCAGAGCATCCTGGTGTGGCAACCTGGAAGGTTTTAAATGCTCATTAAAAACAAACAAAAGGAAAAAAAATAACTTCTCTGACTTCTCTATCAATATAAGCCATTTTGAGTCTGCCCTCACCCACAATGGAATAATAGAAATAATAGCAGTGACAATAGTGGGATTAGTGAACAGTTACTGAGCTTTTGTAAGTGCCTGGCACTGTGCTAAGTGATGTTATAATTTTTCTCATTCAGAGTTACCCACTCACGCATTTGTCAGAAAGGAGTCCGGTGATCAGAGAGAGAATGGTTTCCCTGGCATCTCACAGGGAGCCAATGGTCCAGTCTCTGATTGGACTCAAGTACTTTAAAATAATGTTGTCAACAATCCCTGGTGAGAAAATCTTCCACTTGAGCCAAGAAGACACCAAAGATACTAAATTGCTTTATTATTCTGATATTGTGAAGAGGATGCATCTAGTGGTAAAGGGGAAGGATTGAACTAGAGGCCAAAGGACTTGATTTCCATGAAAAACAGAGTCAGCTCCAGAGATCAGGAGCGCTTAATTGTAAGAATTGAAAAAGAATTTTGAAAACTTGATGGCTATGGCAATTTTATTTTCTGAACTGCACATCAGGACTGATGTGAATTAATGGGGGTGGTAGGGTGGTCATAGGGAGACAGCACAGATTCATAAGAGTGCAGATTATGGAGAGAGACTAGTTTGTTTTGATCTTGCTTCTACCTCTTACTAGCTGTTCAGCCTTCATTCAGTTATTTAACTTTGCTGAGCCTTTGTTTTTCCATCTGTAAAAGGGGACAATAACAGTACTTACCATTTGCAAAGCCCTCCTAACGATGGGATAGGTACTGAGTTCTCAATAAATAACCAGTAATTGTTCTATTGTATTGCACATCCTTAACCAGACAGGTAGAATATGTAAATGTGTATTGGTCCTCGAAAATCTGGCAGAAGTGATTGGTTGATCTGTAACTTCAAGGGCAGCCATAATGGAGTAACCTGAGGAGCCAGAGTCCCTTTCCAGGTCACACGTGGAGGGAGAAGTGTCCCCACAAAGGGAGACTGCAAGAGGAATGAGACATGCTGTGTCTCTGGGCTGAAGGCAAAGGCTCAGGCAGAGCTCTAGGTTCGTAATTTGCACAGTCCAAAAAGCTAGTGGGTGTGGGCAGGGCTGTGGAGCCAACTTTATTTTTTATGCTGAGATCCTTAAAAAAAATCTAGCCCGGTCAGTGTGGCTCAGTGGTTGAACATTGACCTATGAACTAGGAGGTCATGGTTCACTTCCTGGTCAGGGCACATGCCCGGGGTTTCAGTCTCGAACACCAGTGGGGGGCATGCAGGAGGCAGCCAATCAGTGATTCTCTCTCATCATTGATGTTTCTATCTCTCTCTCCCTCTCCCTTCTTCTCTGAAATTAATAATAATATTTTTTAAAATTTGACCATATTTCTTTGACTTTATCAACTACCACATCTTTGAATTTTATTCTTCCTATTATTCTTTAATTTTGGATCATTAGCAGGAAAGGGTCAAATGAACATGTACCACTGATCATCAAAGGACCAAATAAAACATGTAGTCAATTTCATGGTCAAGGACTTTCAAAGCAAGAAGAGGGGAGAAATTAAAGAAAGATGATGCTTCTGGCATTTTATGTTGTTTTAAAGAATTCTCAAAAGGCACTACCTTATGATTTAGCAACAACTCCCCAAGTCCACAATCTATTTTACTCTCAATTTCCTTTCGTCTTCCCTCTAGACTTTCATGTCATTTGCAGTGCTGGGAAAAAGAAAAATCAATTTCTTTTTCAGGGGGACTCTGAAAAGTGGTTCTGGGTTAGTCTCATCTCCTGCTTCATTCACTTTATTAAATAAAACAAAGAAAATATCAAAACCTGGGAATCTGATATCATCCCTTTTTTTTTCCGGACAGAGGAAAGTAGCTCTACTTCTATGGTCATCTTTAATTCCCTCAAAAACCCTTTACATTCAGGGGTAGGAGCCAAATTTTGTAACTAGGATAAGCTTATGCATCTCAATTAAGTTCAGATAGTGAGTATTTGGTGAAGTTAGAATCAAAATTCAAACCTGTCAGATTCAAATGACCATCAGGGGCAGACAGTACTGTCACCGGGGCCAGGACCAGTGTCAGGCAGCATTTAAGGAGGCACTCACTCTCAAGGTTGTACATGAATCTGACAGTGAGGACCTCCTTAAATTTTGCGTGCTGAGGGCCTCATCTGCCTCATCCATCTGCCCTGCTGTCAGCATTGGTTGGGGTGGGGGAATGGGCTGCTAACTGTGAATAGGAGCCGGCCAGGAGCTCTAAATACAGGATCACCCATGCTCTCAAATGCCTCGAGAGGATATATTGACCTTCAGCATACACATGATTAGATAGAGACAGTTTTATGCACCAGAATTCCTCTTATGGAGAGGGCATATGTTTGGAATAAAATCCTTTGATAGAACAAAAAGGAACAGAGAATGAGCTGGCCTTCTCCCTGCCTCAGGGCTTCAGTGTTTGCTGATACCAAGTCTTGAGGGAAAAGACATTACTTAGCCAGACCCAGGGAAAAGAATTGACTGTCTTGGGAGACAGGGTTGCGAGGAGTTGGAAAGAAGCGGGCATTGGTGGAGGCTTAGAGAAGGCTGAGGGTTCATGCACCTTGGTGGGATCCCTATCCCCACCCCCCTGAGTCTCAAGCAACTTTTGCTAAAGCTCAGTATACTTGGTGTGTGTGTGTGTGTGTGTGTGTGTGTGCTAGGATGGTGGGGTGTATTATGGAACTCAGCAAAGGTGCTGAGTTGATGTCGAGGTGCTCCCAGGTGGAGCAGAGACCCTGCCCACAGTCACAAAAAAGTCCACCATATCATAAGCCCCAGGAAATAGCAAATATAGAAAGAAGAGTTTTACCCTTCCACAGACCACAGGATTGGCTAGGAGTCTGAGTCAAGTTAAGGGGAAAGAGATCCCCAAGCGGACATCTGCATTATGTACAAATGGAGAAAATGAGGTCTGAGAGGTTGAGTCAGTTGCTTAATACCCCACAGCTGGGCTGGGAGTCTGAGTCAAGTTAAGGGGAAAGAGATCCCCCAGTGGACATCTGCATTATGTACAAATGGAGAAAATGAGGTTCTGAGAGGTTGAGTCAGTTGCTTAATACCCCACAGCTGGTAGGAGACCGTGGGGTCCAACCTCTCGTGGGTCTAGCTTCAGAGCTGCACGAATGGACAGCCTCTTCTGTGCGGGGAGAGGGAGGTGGAAAGCAGGCCCCATCCGAGGAGGGAGAGCGACTTCAGAGCTCATGGGAAAAGGCTAGTTTGATAAATGAGTCTCATCCATGCCTGTGTCTGGCCACGAAGCTGAAAATAGTTGCCCTGGGACAGTTTTCTCAGGAGACACACACACACACACACACACACACACACACACACACACACACACATCCAGAGGAAAAAGCTCAGTAACCAGGCAGGAGACTGGTTTCTGAGAAAAGCCAGAGGGATTCTATGGAAGTCAACAGAGAGCAGAAAAGCCTGGCAGGAATTTTGTTAAAATCAATCCTCCAGGGCCAGGGATCTGAAGACCTGATTCACGGCCCGTAAGGTTGCTCCCTTTAAAAATATATATTATTTTTTCAACTGCAGTTGACATTCTATATTAATTTATATTAATTTCAGGTTTATAGCATAGTACACAGACATAGAATTTACTAAGTGCTCTTTTAAAAAATATATTTTTTATTGATTTCAGAGAGGAAGGGAGAGGGAGAGAGAGATAGAAACATCAATGATAAGAGAGAATCATTGATTGACTGCCTCCTGCATGCCCCACACTGGGGATTGAGCCTGCAACCTGGGGATGTGTCCTGACTGGGAATCAAACCACGACCTCCTGATTCATAGGTTGACGCTCAACCACTGAGCCATGCCACTGGCAAGTGCTCCTTTTAATAGATGCTGTTGGCTGATAAACTCACAGGTGCCCCTACTCCACAGAACTACCCTCCAAAAGCTGAGTTCCTGGGGAAGGGGGTGTTTCAGGCTCCATGGTCTGCTACTGGGGGAGGGCGAAGTGAGCTGGCGGGGAGGCCTTTCAAAACCCACCATTGTGGCAACGAAGGCTTTTTGTATGCACTAAGTCTCGAGAACCATGACACTAGAAATTAACCAAGGTTCTGAATTAAGAGGTCTGGACTGGGGCCCAAGAATCTGAATTAGAAGCTCCTAGGAATTCCAACTCAGGCAGTTCACAGACCACACTGCGAGGGGCATGAGTACAGTGCAAATTGCATGGGTTTGGAAACTGGACAAACTGAGATTGAAATCCTGGCTTTGCCTCATTGTAGCTACATGGCTGGGGGGAAGGGACCTTATCCCTTTGTGCTTAATTAAGCTTATTATCCATTTTTGATCCCATTTGAAATCCTAAATTTAGTAAAATAATTTATACCATCAAAAGATAAAAGAATGCTGATTGTCTTTAAGCTTCTTCATGCATCAAATGGGAAGTATTTTGGGAGTGCAAGTTTAATGAGAATTTCTAAAAAGTGCCTAATCCAGTGCCTGGCACATAGTAGGAGCTTCACAAGTGTCAGCACCTTTCTCCTGCTGCCCCTATTTGAGAGGAGGCTCCCTTTCCTGCTTCTCCCTTGTGTAAGCCTGTCCTCCCCGGCACATGCTGAATCACTCTGTCCTCATCACTTCCCAGCTGTGACAAGCCTGCAGCAGCTGCCTATCTTTGCATCATAAGGAATTAATCTCCTTTCATTCGGAGACCAAGGCAGGAAAAGAATGTTCCCTTCCAGCCATCAATAAGCAGCACATTTCTAACAATGGCTTAGGCTCCCTTTGTCTGTTCAATTGAACCGTGTCTGGCTCGGCTGCCTTGCTAGAACTGGCCTTGGTAATTACTATAATTGTGTGGCTCTGGGTATCTCAGCTCGAACACTATGCCTTTTAATTCCAAGACCTGAGCCACGTGTGTTTTATACTCACATGCGCGCGCGCGCGCGCACACACACACACACACACACACCATGATTCTTCATTTATCAAACACAGTGCTGCACCAGCTTGAATTTTCCAGATAGTAATGACTTATCTCTCTATAGGTGCTGATGTGAAAAAAAGCTTTTCTAAGGTACACATGATTTCCTGGTTGTGAGCTTGAATTTTCCAGATAGTAATGACTTGTCTCTATAGGTGCTGATGTGAAAAAAGCTTTTCTAAGGTACACATGATTTCCTGGTTGTTACATATTCATGAAGGATTTGAGGTGACTTAAAAAGATATCAATGCCCAAAAGTCTCAAATGAAGTGATCAAATTAGGACAAAGGGAAAATATTAATAAGGACATAAAAATAAGTCAGGGGGAAGATGAACAGTAAAATACATACAACAGGTCCTGCACAGGTTTAAAGGAGAGTCATTGCAGAGGGAAACGTAATTCATTACAGGATCTTGGTCCCAGGAGATCCAAACAACCAGTTTCTTACAACAAACACAGTTCTCTCTCCCACTGGATGCCTTTCTCCCATGGGTCCGCATAAAGGGGAGTCTCTGAAGTGGATAAAGTTCTTCAAACAGCCCTAAGAGATGCACACAGAATTTCTTCTGATTGTAGTACCTCTCAGTGCAAGAAGGAAAATGTCAACACGGTTCAATAAAAGCAATTATATGAGGAGTCCGAGCAAATGGATCTTGATTTACAGTGTCTTGAGCTCCTCTTTGCTCCAACGGGGTAAGTGTAGGAAGCCTGTCACCACTCACTTCCCTCCCACATCCCAGGACATGTATATCACCTATCAGTAATAGCCTTTCTTTCTTCTAAGATTTGGCCTCAGAATCTTTCCCAGCACAGATTTCCAGGTAGCCACTAGCAACCCACTGAAATTGGTTTCTGAGACAAAACTGATTTGCCACTACTGATCTAGAAGAATGGATATGTGTGTTAGCTTTTGATGGATTCCCTATATGAATGTGTGTTTCTGTGTATATGCACACACACACACACACACACACACACACTATATATATATATATTATCTCTACATTTATGGAATACATATATACATACACAGACACATTAGGTATACACACATATATTTAGATAGTCTGCTGAGTAGTACATACATTTAGATATTCTGTTTTAGAAGACACACTATAAAGCCATCATTATGATCATCAGGTAATGTTTTAAACTAGAACTTAGTGGGGGTTTTCAAGTGCTAGTGAGGTATGCTGAGTATTTTGCCCCTATTATAAATGGCAGCTGTGTTTTGGTGAGACCTTTGGGCAGCTTTGTGGAGGTCTACTCGGCTTCTCCTCCCCTCTTGCTGGGCTACTGGCTACCACTTTGGCAGTTGTCACGGATCTGCTTCTGTCAGGGTCTTCCACCTTTTGAAACTTCATACCCCACACCAGACCAGGTGAGAAACAGCTGGGGTTTGCAGTGGTTAGAACTGGATGAAAAGTAGAAGTATCCAGGAGCTGGACTAGGTCTTGCCTGACTAGGCATATGCTTTGGGTACCTCTGTGCGGTCCCAACAGTGACCACTTTATTCTTCCTTCTGGAAGTATGGCTGTGTCTAGACACGGTTTGGATTTTGGTCAAATGGGATCATTGAGCCTGTCTTAATAGTTCCAGGTATTTTTTGCTTTCTGAACTCTTGCTCTGCAAATCCAGGGGCCAAGGTGACTTAGATAGTAAGGGGTATTTTATAAATTCTTTTTCTTTCTGTCACAGTCATCTTTTCTCTATTTCACGTTAGAGACTCACTTTAGCTCATGCTACATGGGAGCCACCACTTGAAGAAATGGGATCTGAAAAGACAGCACAAACTCACTCATGAACACTCGCATATTCCCACATCCTAGTCCCAGTATCCCAGCTCTGTGGAGCAGGGGAGGGGGGTTCTTTGGTTCCACATATCTTCACCTCCAATTAATTTGAAATAGGCTGCCTGGCAACGCTGTTGCTGAACATTTCCCATTCCAGCTTCAGGCTTGATTTCTGTTAATTGGAGAATGTTTTGTTTCAACTAATCAGCCCAGAATCCTTCCCAATCAAAACAACATTCTGGTCTAGGTAAAACACCCATCAACGAAGGGCCTGATTGGGTTTGCAAATCTGGAAACACAACTTTCGGTTTTCCTCTGGACACCCAGATTGCAAGCAGAGCATCCCAACACACACACACACACACACACACACACACACACACACCCCTAAAAGCTCTTGGGGGACTTTTAGCCTTTCTTAGTTGCTGGTTGGTTGCAATGCCCTTCCCCCTCCCCACTGGCACAGCCTCTCCACTGAAAAGCTATGTGGATGCTTCAACATTGTTTATCTAGCCAAGGCTCTCTTGAATAAACAAGAAGCTAGATAGGAAGGAATGATGGATAACACCCACTTCCTGAGCAACTTAATTTTAACTAATAGTCATGCTAAACGAGAGAGAGAGAGAGAGAGAGAGAGAGAGAGAGAGAGAGAGAAGAGATTACTCCATTGATCCAACATTTCCTGGGGCCTGTCCTGGGCCAGGTATTGTGCTAATATAGTCTAAACCCTGAGACGAATAAGGAAATATTCTTTTCTCCAGGAGCTCAAAGTTGGATTGAGGAGAAAGATAGGCAAAGTAAGAATTATATAGAATGTGGTAAGAGGTGAGGCAGAGGAACCCCAGGGGTCCTGGGAGCATGGCAGTGGGATGATTGGCTCTTGCTGAGGAGCAAGCAAAGAAGGCCCTCTGGAAGAGGTGATGTTTGGTTTGAGTCTGAAAGAATTCCTAGTACAACCTTACTAGAATAGTAACATGTTGAAACCATATTATAGGAGGCATGTCAAGGTTAGCAAGGAATAAATAAGTGTGGCTTATAGATGTCCCTTTTGCAGAATGTGAAAAGCAATATGATTCTCTCTTTTAAATATTTTTATTGATTTCAGAGAGGAAGGGAGAGGGAGAGAGAAATAGAAACATCAATGATGAGAGAGGATCATTGATTGGCTGCCTTCTGTATTCCCCACACTTGGGATTGAGCCTGCAACCCAGACATGTGCCCCTGGCAGGAATCAAACCTGGGACCCTTCAGTCCGCAGGCCGACGCTCTACTCACTGAGCCAAACTGGCTAGGGCAGCAATATGATTCTTTGACTACACCTCAGGACGGAGCCTGGGGTGATGCCCAAGTGTGCTCCACCAGGATAAAGCTATGGCCCTGGAGAATGCTGGGGGAAGGGAATGACCCAGAAGACTGTGGGGAGGATAAAAGACAAGGAACCTCTGGAAGCTCTATACCAAGTAGACTACTTATAGACTGAATGTTTAAGGAACCCTGTTCACTGTTCAGTGAGAGGCATGCTCATGATCAGCTTGGGCAGGCTGATGCATTTCCTTTCCATTTTTTTTTAAAAAAATATGTTTTTATTGATTTCAGAGAGGAAGGGAGAGGGAGAAAGAAACATCAATGATGAGAGAGAATTATTGATTAGCTGCCTCCTGCACATCCCCTTTTGGGGATTGAGCCTGGAATCCGGGCATGTGCCCTGACCGGGAATCAAACCATGACCTCCTGGTTGATGCTCAATCATTGAGCAACACCAGCCGGGCGCCTTCCCTCCCATTTTAAGCCTATATTTTCAGGGATGGAGCTGAATGTTGAAAAAAAATGGAAAATGAGGTTTTATCCATCCTCCCTAGAGCCCAGGTCAAACAAGTGCACCGTGAGTAGCCACACTCTCAGCTGGCATTTGGTCCTCATGTTCCAGTGAGGCCACAAGAGAGCAGGGGTCAGGGGATGGGGGCAGGGAGACAAGAGGCCAGTGAAGTAATCTAACTTAAGGAAGATGGTGAGTGGAATTATAGCAGTGGTTGTGGGAGTGAAGAGAAAGGACTAGATTCAAAAGAAAGTTAGAGGGAAGAGTGGACTAAATATATGTTTGAATAGCTATCTTTGGAGAAGAGATGCCTACCATGGCTGCCCGTGTGGATGGCAGTACCATTAATTGGAGTGTAATGAGAACATTTCCAAATGTTTGAATCAGTAACTGGCTTCTTGGCCTCTGAGACAACATACAGCTTGCTGGGCCAATTGGTGTGAGATTAGTGAGAGAGAGAAACTTCTAGTTTCTGGAGCCAATTAGCAAATTCCTTAATACCTTCCCTTTGCATAGCTCCCCATAGTCCCCTATTCACACAATTACTGGACAATGAAATTCTTCAAAGTGTATCTTTTTGATAAAGATTCAGGCTTATGTCTCTGTTCTTTATTTCCCTGCCTAGTGGGGTGTCAAATCAGTGTTCCCTAGAATGACAGGAAGGGGCTGCTTAGATCTGGAGGGTCTTATACCTCCAGAACCTCAGTGTCTGGTTTCAGTTGATTTCCATTCCTGGGGCTCCCCATGTATGAAGATAGGGAAGTTAGGAAATTCAGAATCCTTTCAACCCATGTGTCTCCCACTCAAAGAACAAGTCATATATCCTTCTCATTATTCCTTGTATATACTTCAGTAATAATCTCTCCTACATTCCAAATGATTCACTGGAACCAAAAAAGCAAGGCAGCAGATCCAAATCTCTCTCGACCCTATACCAATCTTTTTGAGACTCACTTTTCCTATCTGTAGCCTTGCAAACTGCCTATTAATGGAAGCTACAGACAAAGCAAACCAAAGAAAATGCCGTGAGGATGCTGAATTGTATTGAAAAGTGTCTTCTTTTTTTACTTTATTTTTTATTTGAAAACTGCCTCCTTAATTGCAATGATTTCAAGTTGAACAGGGATCCTTGGGACTGCACTGGGATGAATTTAATTATCTCTGCTAAATGTGCAATGGGACCTGAGTCCCTTCAGCAATTTTTATTATCAAATATTAAAGGTGATGTGATGAAAGGAAATACTTTAATGAAGGGTAATATCATTGAAACGATGAAGAACAGATCTGACTTTCCACAGAATACTGTACACCACCCATCTGCGGTTTCACTTTCTGGGGTTTCAGTTACCTGTGGTCAACCCTCGTCTGAAAACATTAAATGGAAATCTCCAGAAATAATCAGTTTATCAGTTTCAAATTATATGCTGCTCTGGGTAACGTGATGAAATCTCTCACAGCCCAACTTCATTTCACCCTGGATTTGAACCATTCCTTTGTTGAGTGTACCCAATGCTGTATGCACTACCTCCCTGTCAGTCACGTAATAGACACCTCGATGATCTGATTGACTGCCGTGGTATCCCAGTGCTTGTGTTCAAGTAACCCTTATTTTACTTAACAATGGCCCCAAAGTGCAAGAGTTGTGATGCTGGCAATTCAGATACGCCAAAGAGATGCCTTAAAATGCTTCCTTTAAGTAAAAAGGGGGGTACAGTATAAAACATTTTGAGAGGGGGAGACCACATTTACATAACTTTTATTACAGTATATTGTTATGATTGTTCTATTAATTATTAGTTATTGTTAACCCCTCCCTGTGCCTGATTTATACATTAAACTTTATATCATAGGTATGTATATGTAGGAAAATATACAATATATGTAAGGTTCGGTACTATCTGCAGTTTCAGGCGTCTTGGAATGTATCCCCCATGGATAAGGGGAGGATTACTTTACTATCTGTTAGGCTCAATGTGGCTTACCCTTCCCTTTTTCATTTTTTCCAGTTTTCCTCCCCTTCTGAGAAATTCCACCTTCCATCTTCCATCTTCCATCTTTATACTTACTGGGAAGATGGGCCTAAATTTCCTCTAAACCAATGGTTCTCAACCTTGGTTGCACATTAGAATCACCTGGGAATCTTTTTAAAATCCTGATTTCTGGGCCTCATCCTCCGGAAATTCTGTTTCTTTATTATGGGGTGGGGCCACAACATTAGTAACAAAGAAACAGAGTAACAAAGAAACAGAATTTCCGGAGGATGAGGCCCAGAAATCAGGATTTTAAAAAGATTCCCAGGTGATTCTAATGTGCAGTCAAGGTTGAGAACCACTGCTCCAAACCCTTTCTTTATTGTTCTCTCATCACCCTTCCAAATTGGCCCTCAATTAGTGAAAGTGAGGCTTCCAAGCGACACTGAGAATCTAGGTTATATTTCAGAGGCTCCATTAGGCCAAGCAGACAAATTACTCCAGAATATCTCTTATCCAAACCCTTCAAGTGCTGGTGGATGGATAATAAACTTTGATTCACTGAAGTAATACACAGAGATGACTTTTTATCAAAGCAGTGTCTGTTAGGACTCTGCCGGTGGGCACGGCTGTACTGTGGAAATGACTAATGTCCCCATAAGTGCAAGCACCACTAATCAGAGGACGCTCTTTGCCCAGAATGCCAACAACAAAGTGGAGAAGTGACAGAGGTCTCTTTGAAGATGTGCCTTTAAAAAAGAGAACAAAATTCACTATGTCCTAAAAGTATCCCTTTAAGGATAGATTAAAAAAAAAACCAACTCTGCTATCAATGCTTTTGAAAACCTTTCTTTGAAGTTTCTACATGTGATAACAGGAACAAAATACTAAGGTACAACGCACCCTTGTGTATAGTTTTAATCCTCAGAACAACCTATAGGGAAGGTAGTAATAGTCCCATTTCACAGATGAGGAGGACACAAGACCCTATGGAATTTCATAGTCATACAGTTGCTAAGTGGCACTGGTCAGACTTGAACTCTGATCTTCTGAACCCACACCCTTTGCACTGTCTTCTGTACCATGTCATAAAGATCCCATAGCAGGGAAAGTTCTTGAGTAGGCTGTATTTCCAAGGACAATGCTTTGTTCAAGAATACACAGAGTGGGGGCAAAAGTAAGTTTATAGTTCTGAGTATGCAAAAGAGTTGTTCTTGTATTATTATTTATTAGTTACTAGAGGCCCAGTGCATGAAATTCGTGCACGGGTAGAGTCCCTCCTGGCTGGGGCCTTTCTTCGTCCTGCACTGCCCCCTGCTGGTCAGTGCATATCATAGCAAGTGATCAAACTCCTGGTCAGTCGAACTCCTGGTCAAACTCCCAAGGGAACACTTTGCATATTAGGCTTTTATATATATAAATTGTATTATTTTTCATATAACTGTATACCTACTTTTGCCCACCCTGTACAGTGAATCGCTGTTGTTGAGTTCACCAAACCCAAATGGACTGAGAGGTGTAGCACATGCTTTCACTGCCCTGCCCTTGGCCCAGCATCCTGACTGATCTCACAGGCAGTCACCTGTGTCTTTGTTGGAAGGCTTTCTCTTTCTGATGCTGCCTGCACAGAGGGCCAAGTACCAGCGCATTAATTTTCCGCACTCTCAGAACAGCTTTCAACCAATGACTGTTGGGAATTGATGCTTAAATATTCCAGTCCTGTCATTCCTCAGTGGGAAGTAATTGCAGTGGCCGTATTATGTTGTCATTCATAGTTTCCCATGGGACTAACCTCCAATTCCCCACAGGTGTACCTGGCTTGCTGATGCACCTTGCAGCAATTGCCTTGCCTCTCCTGTGTCACTTTCTCATCTCTCCTAGCAGGGTGTTCTAGATCCCAAGTAAATACCTTGCACCCGAATCCCTGTCTCCAGGTCTGCTTCTGGCTTGTGAGACCCTCCATCTGGCCCCATCTCATCTTTTCCAGTCCTACTTGCGGTTAGTTCTCCATCCACTCATCTATTCCCATAGGCCCGTCTTGTAATTACACAGTGAGGGAACACGGACAGCACTTTCTCCTGACCCTGAGCCTCCGTGGCGCCATTTTCACCTGCTCCTCACTCTCCGCTCTATCTTCCTTCAAGGCTTTGCTCAAGTCCAGCTCCTCTGGAAGGTTCCCTGACGACTCTCATCTGGGTCCTTACCAGGCATTTTGCAATATTTTCCCACATTAAACAATGTACTTTTTTGTCATACAGAGAGTGTCTCTAAAAATGTATACACACTTAACAGCTGATAGCTCAATTGATGTTTCTTTCTTTTCAGATTTAACCCAGTGGAATTAATAATTATTCAAAGTATGTACATATTTTTGGGGCACCCTGTATATTTTCTTGTCCCTTAATTCTTTTTTCAGCCATGCCACGCCCCCACCCCAAAAGAACTTTAAGTTACTATGTATTAGGATCGTGCTCAGAGCCAGTGGTGTGCCAGTAAATGTTTAACAACCGACTCCGGAAAAAAAGTATACATATAGGCACATGCATATGTTTATTATAAATTTTAAGTGACATAGGGCATGTGTAGTTCACAATTTACAAGTGATACTAAAGTACACAGTACGCTATAGTATTTTAAAGTCCATAGAGTAAATTTACTCGCATAGAATGCTTGCATTGATATTTGCTGAACTTTTCTATCTGTAGCCAACCTATGGTCACAACTCAATCATGATCTGACAAGTTGAATTGCATTCTAATCCAATTACTCTTTTCCCATTAGATTTGGTGTTATTGACTGAAATGTGACTGACACCTGATCTACTGTTAAACTAGTTCTCACCCTCATACAAATGTTACTCAATACACTGGACCCTCTTTCAGCTTCAGCATTAGACTGGACACATTTTTAAGTTTTATCTGCATTATTCACATTCTCTCCATTCCTTTCTTAAGCTGAGACAATCAACAAAATAATTTTCATGGTGTAACTACTCCTACCATGGCTGACCTTTAAGTCACCCAAGCAGTGCCCGTGAGTGCAGAGATGGGAAGCAATGCACAGCAGCTCACCCCTATATCACTTTCCCATTCAGATAAAATAAAGGTACATAACTTCAGGAGCGTAGGCTGTCAAATGTAGTAAAATAATTGAGAAGTGGTGAGCTTTAAGTATCTAGTACCTTTGTTTATATTTTTTAAATAGTAAGTTTATATACTTTAATATTTACTATAATAGTTTTCTTGAATGACCAGCTCACATTTGTAAGTGTTTAGCAACAGGCTGCTGTGAGCTGGTGTGAGCCAGCCCCAGCACACCACTGCATTTTGTAATTCAGAGTGTCTAGCACGGTTCTGAGTTGCAGTAAAAGCTCTCTGAATACTTGCTGTGTGAGTGAGTGGCTTTAGCTTTCAAAAAAGCAGATAACCAAAGGGATTGAGAAAATAAGGCACCCCTCAGACATTGCCTTGGTAAATGTTGTTGCTGAACTGCTCAGAGCACCAAGCCAGAGGATTATTTTTAATATGTTTTTACTGATTGCAGAGAGGAAGGGAGAGGGAGAGAGAGATAGAAACATCAGTGATGAGAGAGAATCATCGATCGGCTGCCTCCTGCACACCCCTTACTGGGGATTGAGGTGGCAACCCGGGCATGTGCCATGACCAGGAATCGAACTGTGACTTCCTTGTTCATAGGTCGATGCTCAATCACTGAGCAACACCGGCCGGGCTGATGGGAGGTTTTGGTACCTGAGGTGATAGTGGGGAAAATGAGCAAGTGATGGGAGCTGCCAGTTACCTCTTGGTTACTTTCTTATTCTAACCAAGGACCTTGGCTAATTAGCATTTGGATTCCCTATTTTTGCCTCAAAAGGGACACCACAGAAAATTTCAAACATATAGTGTATCTGAGATGGAGAGTATGTTTCCCACAGTTAATAAGCTGGCATTCTGGTTTGGGCACTGGTGTTACTGGGTGATGCAGGCTGGTTTAGACACTGGCTGGTTACTGCCAACCAGTTCTGAGGCCCTGTTCTGTCTGGGACCCTGTCTTGTGGGATGATGGTAAATGTTCACATGTAATGGTTATAAGCAAGGCGTTGGAGTCAGACTGTTCGAATTCAGATGCCAGTTATTACCAGTGTGACCTCAGGAAAATGAGTTAGTCTCTCTAAGCTTCATCATCTATAAAACTGGGATCGTGATTGTACCTTATAGACTTGTGAGGGTTCGATGTGAAAATTGACATAAAGCTGCTAGCACAATGCCTGTCACACAGTGTGTGCTTCAATAATGAGAGAGAATCATGATGATAATAACAATAGTAATACACTGCGACTTTGGGCAATGGTAGTTTAATTAGTATTAATGAGGTCTCTTTAAAGCAGGACTTCTCAGTCTTTTAAGATTCAGAATGCCCAGTGTATTCCTAAGAAGTGATATCACATGCTGAATTTCCAAAACCACTGGTATTCATGTTTGTGAAGCGCACTGGGAGAAGCCCATTTTAGCTTTATCTGGAAATCTTTGAAATTTCCCTTCAGGAGAAAAGAGCAGCTGCTGTTTCCCACTTTTCATGTTCTCCTCCCTTGAAGCAGCAATATTATTCATGCCTACACAGCAGCTACTGGGGCCTGCTGAGAGCTCCAGGGACCCGAGAGGAGTTTTGAGGATCCGCATTATCCTTATGGGGAGAATTCATATGTTTGCCAGGAATATTCCAACTCTAATTACATTTTACCTTACTGGTCATTCCTGTTTTCCAAAAGAGATCAGAAGAGGAATCTCTTAAGACTTCCCCTTCTAGCAATTTGGCTGCTGACATATTCGTGATAAATGGTTTCCAATTGTGTTCTTCCAGGAGCCTGTGGTGTTCTAGTAGGAGCCACTTTCAGACAAGCAGGGGGGCAGGGTGAGCTGGCAGGACTGGTTGATGGACAGAGGCAGCATGCAGGCATGGAAAGAATTAGTCGTGCCAGCAATGCGGGTTCAAATCCCAGCTCCTCCACTGAGTAATTGTCTAGTCTTGGACAAATTACTGAATCTCTCTGAGCCTCCGCCTCCTTACCCGCCAAAGTGGTTTTGGTTGTGAGTGGACTGCATGAGAAAATACAGGTAGAGTGCCGAGCACTTAGTAGCTCAAGAAGTCTTTACAGTCCTCACTGCAGAGAAGTGAAGAAGGAGGTAAGGGTTGGAGGAAATAATACAATGTACGGAGAAAGAACCGCTATAAAAAAATTTGAATGAATTAAAAGTGAAACTAATCTTTAAAAACCCTTTTAAAACAAGTGATTGCTCTATCTTTCATGTCTTACTGTGTGACTTTAGGCAAGTTACTTAATTCCTCTGTGTCTCATTTTCCTTCTGTGGAAGAGGGATAAATAATACCACCTATTTCCTATGGTTATTGTAAGGATTAAATGAGATCTGATGCATAGGAAGTGCTTAGGACAGCGCACAGTTCATACTAAGTACTCAATGAGTGTTGTTGGTGATGAATATATATTGTTGTTATTATCACCACGCTTTGCCCATATCCTCCTGTTTCTCCTCTGTTCTCTCTCAATTCTGCTCCGCTTGCTTTCAGCCATTGAAAGGCCATCCTTGTCAGAAGATAACCAACTGCCCTTCTGCAAGTGTTCCTCGCTTTTTCTCAACCCTCACAGCTTCTATTATCTGGGCTTTCACTGGACAATTAATCCTGGAGAACCTCGGGATGGCTTTTCTTCTGTTGTCTGAGTTGTTACTTCAATCTTTTATTGCCACTCAATGCTTTTATCACATTCTCTCTCCACAAGCACTAAACAATGATTACATGCCCTCTTTCTACTCACTGATGGTGAGACACATAGCTTCAGGCGTTTGCTTTTGCTTTTCATAGAAGGAAAATGCCCAGCTCAATGAGCAAACACAACTCTTGGCACTACTCAGTATTTTTCCTTGAGCGAGAGAAGAAAACGAATATTCATGGTTTCAGGCTCTGTGCTTGTAAATTAAATGCTGGGACTGTAAAACTAATCACAAGTCTGCCCCTGCCTTTGGGAAGTTTAAGGTTTTATGGGGGATGTGGACAATAAAAAGACAATATATATCTCAATGTTGGAAGTACAGGGTGCTGGGGGCACACAGGAGGGACTTGAACTGGTGGGTGAGTGTCCCAGAAATGGGAGATAAACAGAGGCCTAAAGAATTATGCAGAAATGATCCTGAGGCCGGAGGCTGCTCAGGGAAGTTCCGCCTGGCTGTCAATTTTTAATACAGTTTTACGGTAAAATTCTGGACTGTTCTGAGATTGTTTCTCTTAGTTATATTGTACCAGGTGATGAAGCAGGCACAGAGCCAGGGTTTCTTCTCCTCAAAGAAAACTAGCAAAAGTGAACTCGATGCCTGATGGAACCCACTCTCCAGGTGATCCTATCATCTGCCAACCCATAGAACGTGGGGCCAAGAAATGTATCCCGGGGGGCTATCTCCCAAAGCAATGGTGTGTGTCTCTTCCCAACTGTGCATTCAGTGACATCATGTTGGTAAGTTGATGTTGGTCATGGGGGAGAGTATTTACACCATGAAAATTTGCAAGTGTGAAATATCGGGACTTTCATTTCCAGGGCTGGTTGTTGAAACATTTACCAGCATACCACTGTGTGTGTATACCTCCATTTGGGAGCTTTCTATGCTGCCTCTTGCAAGGTGTCACCACTTTATAGGTCACTATATCTAATTCCACTCTGGCGCATGTAATTTTATTTCCACTGTATCGGACACCGCTTATATGCCCCTTTAAATCTCCTGAGTCCTTGTCATACTCTTACTACTGCTCCTGGGACCACACACATGCAGATGCAACCTGTTAAGGCCTTGGGTCCTGTTTGTACCTGTGCTTCGCCCTGAGGTGTAGCTGATGTGACACTGGGGAGCCCACTCACATGCACACACAACCCAAATGTACTGGTGCCCCACAGGCACCACCTTGACTAACGGGAGGTGACAGTCACTGACAATGCCGCCCCATTTGATTTCCCAGGAAGACAGTTCTGAGATGCATTTTCTTATGACTGAACACTCTACCTGTATTTTCTCATGCAATCTGACTTCAGCAGGAAAGGAGATAATGGCTCAGAGAGACTCACTCACTTGTCCAAGATTATGCGTCTGGTTGATGGAGGAAATGGGATTTGACCCAAATCAATGAAACTCTGAATCTTTCCAAGCCTGTATATTGCCTCTGCCTTTCAACCCCATCCTGCCAGATGACCTTCCCCTCCCACCTCCTGAGGGTAGCTTCTGCTAGAATACTTCAGGCTCTTGGAAGAAACCAGTTGGAAACCACTTATCTTAGCAGTAGCTGCCTTCCACAACACATCCTTTCTTCATTCGCTAAATTCTCTCTAGCTGCCTCACCCATGCTCCCTCTGATTACTGCACACAGACATTCTGGCATACAAGCCTGTATCCCAGGCTCTGCATTGAGAGGATCCCAGCCTAAGACATTCTCTGAGTCCTTGGACACCTGCCTATCAATCATATGACTGTCCTGCTGTGATACCCACAGGGTTAAGTAGGAAGTGGCCCAGTGATGGAAAACCAGGTCAAGTGCTACCTCCTTTATAAAGCCTTGCCTTGTTCCCCCAGACCTAGTCATGCTTTGTTTCCAAGGGAACTACTTTGTGCTGGAATTCATGTATTTACACCAATCAGATCATTCCCCTCCAGACTGTGAACACTAAGGCAGTGGGATGTTGTACTCACCTTACAACAGTGGTTCTCAACCTTCCTAATACTGCAACCCTTTAATACAGTTCCTCATGTTGTGGTGACCCCCAACCATAAAATTATTTTCGTTGCTACTTCATAACTGTAATTTTGCTACTGTTATGAATCGTAATGTAAATACCTGATATGCAAGATGTATTTTTATTGTTACAAATGGAACATAATTAAAGCATAGTGATTAATCACAAAAACAATATTTAATTATATGTGTTTTCCAATGGTCTTAGGCGACCCCTGTGAAAGGGTCGTTCGACCTCCAAAGGGGTCTCGACCCACAGGTTGAGAACCACTGCCTTACAACATGCCTTAGCACAGGGTAGGCAGCAATACTAATTTTGAAGAGCAAATAAAGAAAGCACTTTGAAGAATTGTTTAGTACATCTGGGAAGAGCCATTCATTCAACACCCATTGTTGGGGGAAGATGGTGAAGTAATTTCCTGTTTGCCAAGGCCAATCCAAAAACCACAGAGTGATGGTGGGAGGAAACTCCAACAAGAACAGGCAAGGAAAAGAAAAAACTTAAACCTGTAATAAATATAAGCCAGAACCTCCTAGACCCAACAAAATGCTTGGAACGTCAATGAGAAGCAGTAGCCACTGCTATTGAGGAATTTTTAATGACTATTTTTTAAAAGGCATGTTTTTCAACACTGCAGATCCGTAATAAGCTTATAAACACTTTAGGGAAGGCACAGACATGGGTGATGAAAGTTATAAAGGGTGAGTCATATTTGCAAAGCATCAAGGAGAGATCCTGTAACACAACAAACCTAAATTGCATCTAATGATATAAACAGAAAATAATGATGCAGGAAAGCCTGCCTGCCTAGAAAAGAGAACAAAGGAAGTCAACCTCTGAATCACAGGACAGCAGAGGATGCTGAAAATGGCAGCCAGGTGGAAACAGAAGCAGGAAAACACTATAAACATCGACCTGAGCTGGGAAGTGCTCTCAGCAGGGGTCGCAGGGACTGCTCAGTGTTTGCTCTCTGAGGCTCCCTCCAGGGAAATCGGAACAAAGCTCTTTGTCAAATTTTTAAACTCGAAAAATAAGGTTAGAATTTTGGCAAAGAGCCAAAGGCAGTGAGCATAACAGCAGGTGTCTCCTCTCTGTTGTTGCTTTTGCTCTTTTGATTCTGCTTCATATTCTCTTCTGCCTTTAAGATAGTGAAGCATGACAACACACTTAATGTTGCTTGTGGAAAATTATTTCAAGATCTAGAGCACCTAACTATTCAATCGTCTTTATAAGTTGCCAACAGGAGGTGTACAAATTAAAGCCCAGTACCTTGACTGGTAAGGGGATGGTTTACAAGAGTCTTCCATAGCCACATAACCATTCAAGTAAAATTGAATTCCCCTATTTGCCATCAGTATTTCTAATGAACCTCTCCCTCTTATTAAGCTTGCAACACTGTATTTTAATCATGTTTTCATGTCTACTTTGGCACTTTGCTTTTCTGTCTCTCTAGGGCAGCGGTTCTCAACCTGTGGGTCGAGACCCCTTTGGGGGTCGAACGACCCTTTCACAGGGGTCGCCTAAGACCATTGGAAAACACATATAATTAAATATTGTTTTTGTGATTAATCACTGTGCTTTAATTATGTTCCATTTGTAACAATGAAAATACATCCTGCATATCAGACATTTACATTACAATTCATAACAGTAGCACAATTACAGTTATGAAGTAACAACGAAAATAATTTTATGGTTGGGGGTCACCACAACATGAGGAACTGTATTAAAGGGTCGCAGCATTAGGAAGGTTGAGAACCACCGCTCTAGGGCCTAGTGCTGGGCTTGGTAAATAATAGATGCTCAATAAATGCAAGTTTGTTTACAAATGAATTGAAAACTATTATGCAAATTGAAAAAAAACTTTTCTTAAATTAAAAAAAATGGGTCAAGAACGAATCCATATGCAGCCCAAACAATATTGAAAGCATACTTCTTCACCTAAAATTCTTACATCAGTTAGAAAGAACGTTTACAAATGAATTGAAAACTATTACATGCAAATTGAAAAAAAAACCCTTTTCTTAAATTAAAAAAATGGGTCAAGGAACGAATCCATATGCAGCCCAAACAATACTGAAAGCACACTTCTTCACCTAAAATTCTTACATCAGTTAGAAAGAAAAGAAAAGAAGGATTATTTTAAGTCTTTCTAGAACATTTAGGAAGTATTGTGGGCTAAATGTTTATTTTCCCCAAAAATTCATATGTTGAAGCCCTCATCCCCAATGGCCCAAAGCAAACTCCTCTATTTTGCTGTGACCCCCATGTCCCTCCTTAAACAAGCATAACACACTCCTCATGCACTCACACATGCTCATGAGCAGACCTGGCACTGACAGTTATACCTGTGGGCAGGCAGCGGGAGGAGGGGATGTGTAAGAATAAAGCCAGAAATGGAGTACATTAACATAATTAGCAGTAGTTTTGTTTAGGGTGGCACAATTATGGCTGCTCTTTTTTTTCTATTTTTAAAATCTTGTATATTGTGGTTATGTGATATTTATATAATTTATTCTTTAAATTGCAAGAAAGAAAGTGTGCTGGGGAAAAAGGCAAAACAAACACATAAGCAAAGTACACACATACTCACAAACACAGGTGAGCTCCAGAATAAGAAACTTGGCTTGGATTCCTGGTTCTACCACCAGGTACAAATGACCTCAGTCCCTCATTTTAAATATCTGTACAACAGGCACAATGCCACCTGTTCTACCTGTCTTTGTGGGTTTGCTATGAGGCTTGATTCCCACAAGGCAAGTAAAATGCTGTGCAAATAGAAGGTGTATGGTGGGGGTGAGCCTCTGTGAATTGTCACCACTATACTTCCCAGCACAGCCCTACATTCAGTGGCTGGGAGGGTAAAGATGATCATTTGGAACATGTCCAATTGCCAAGCAATAAAAATGCAGTAAATACGAACCCAACTAGTTTGTAATTTGTAGATATTGGGATAAGATAGGAAGGTGGTGAAACTCAACTACTGGCTTTGGATTCAAGGGAATTTGTGCTGCCACTTAGAGGCCTGTGTCTTGGAGGAGGCTTCTGCTCTCCTTGCCTCAGTCTTCTCATAGGCACACCAACCCCAGAGGGTGGCGGTGAGCATCACATGGCTGCAGCTTGGTCACCACATCCCTATCCTCTCCCTGTTGGTGTTTATAGGAAGGTGGTGAAACTCAACTACTGGCCTTGGATTCAAGGGAATTTGTGCTGCCACTTAGAGGCCTGTGTCTTGGAGGAGGCATCTGCTCTCCTTGCCTCAGTCTTCTCATAGGTACACCAACCCCAGAGGGTGGCGGTGAGCATCACATGGCTGCAGCTTGGTCACCACATCCCTATCCTCTCCCTGTTGGTGTTTGTTGAGCAAACTCGCGGAATGGTACTGTGTGTGAATGTGCTCGGGGAGCTGGGGCAATGACACATGTTTGGGAGGATATGTGGGAAGAAAGGAAAACTGAAGTTGTATTAAGCACCCGCTCAGGCATTTCTGTGCAGTATTCATGTTAACAGTTCACACATGGCTCGCAACAGACTTTAAAACTGGCAGGAATAGCAAGGCTTATCGGCCCCATTTTATAGATGCAGAAAGTAGGGCCTGAGATGCAGAGTCACCTGCCTGCAATCATAGAAGTTAGGAACGGATGAACCACGGTCTTCTTCCCCTGAACCAGGAAGCCTGCAATCAGGGAGATGCGGCAGCAGAGTGAAGGGCCTGGGACCAGGTCATTCCCACCCCTGGAGAGGGTTGAAGCCTTGGTTACAAGCACGGCTTCAGGAGAGAGCCAGCCTGAGAGTCCAGTTTGGCTCCACCACTTCTTTGGCTGTGTGACCTTGTCCAGGCCCCTTAACTTTCTCTCTGAGCCTCAGTCTCCTCACCTGTTAAATGGGGAAATATTAGTAGTTCCTTACAGGATTGCTGTAAGTCTAGATGAGCCAGGGCATGCAAAGTGCTCAGGACAGTGCCTGGCTCGGTGTAAACACTGAAGTGTTGCCACTCCTATTACTTGGTCCCTTGTCCAGGGCTTCACAGGCAGCTGGTCATTTAGAGTTCATTCAATGACTAACCAGAGCATGGCACTTTCCTGGCAGCACCTCCCAAAACAAGCTAGCAGTTTAGTAATCAGGCAGTTTTAGTGGTTAGTAAGCAAGGAGATGGTTGGAGGATGGGGGATCCAAACACCAGCATGTGTTTATCATTTGTGCTGCTCAGAGCTTCTGTTCCACCAAGCAGCTCCCGCAAATGTCTTTGGACATGAATGCAAGCATACGGCAGGAGCACCAGCAGCCTGTTTGCATCTTGGCAGTGGCAAATGAGGGAGGACACCAGCCCTGGGAGGTTTCACTGCAGGAGGATAGAGATATCCCTACTCCTTCCAAGAGGGCCCCCGAGGCTGGCGTGACTGTGCCCACATGGCCTCATGGTGTTCTCACAGCAATCGCAGCGAGTGGACCCTGCCGTTATCCCCGTTAAAGAGAAAGGTAATAGGTGTTCCGAGGACTCACAGCTACAAGTGGAGCAGCGGTTCTCAACCTGTGGGTCGCGACCCCTTTGGCGGTTGAACGACCCTTTCACAGGGGTCGCCTAAGACCATCCTGCATATCAGATATTTACATTACGATTCATAACAGTAGCAACATTACAGTTATGAAGTAGCAACGAAAATAATTTTATGGTTGGGTCACAACATGAGGAACTGTATTTAAAGGGCCAGAAGGTTGAGAACCACTGAAGTGGAGGAAGGAGGACCTGAACTATTCTAGAGCCTGTCCCTTTCATCCTTATGCTGAATTTTGTCTCCTCAGCTCTTACAAAATATTTTTCCAATTTGATCTTATCTGGCTCACCATTTGTTAGGGAATGAATTGTGTTCTCCCCATCCCCTCTCTCCAGCAAATTCACAGGTTGAAAGTCCTAACCCCCAGAGCCTTAGGATGTGACCTTACTTGGAAATAGGATCCTTGCAGATGTAGTTAGTTAAGATGAGGGGACACTAGATTAGAAAGGCCCCTAATGGCATATGACTGTGCCCTTATAACAAGGGGTAATTTGGAGACAAACTCATGCAGACAGAGGTCGGGTGATGCTTCTACAAGCCAAAGAACACCAAATGGCCAGCAACCCCCCAGAAGCTGGGTCAGAGGCCTGGAACAGATCCTTCTCCCACAGCCCTCATGGGAACCAACCCTGCCAACACTTTGATTTCGCACTTCTGGCCTCCAGACTGTGAGACAATAAATTTATGTTGTTTAAAACCATTCAATTTGAGGAACATTATTAGGGCAGCCCCAGGAAACTCATGCACAACGTCTCTGATAAATGGGGTACTTTGTTCCCGCTTCCTAGGTGAGGGAAAGGAGGCGCAGAGGAATGAAGTGCTAGTGGCCACACAGCCAAGAAGCAGGATGGTTAAGAATCCAACGTGTGGGTCTCCTGCTCAAATGCTTATCACGTCGATTGGAGCTGCTGCTTCAGTATGCGTCCTGCTGGCAGAGTGGCTTACGGCTTATAAGAGTTCAACGCATGTGGACTCGATTGCACAATAACCATGAGGTCCTTTGCAGTAACGGGACGCAAGCAGCACCATTTCCAGTGGGGGAAAGTGAGGCTGAGGGAGGAACATGGGTATGCCTAGTACTTGTGCATCCTCTGATTTAAATGTATGTTCTAATGTTCAAGTGACCTTGGTCAGCAGCACAGCTATTCCTCCTATCTAAGGTCCAGAGAACAGGTCAGAATCTGTGATGAACACATCAGCACAGATACCTCGGAAAATATTGGAAACCGGTTTTACTGCTGCCACCTTGCAAGTAAGACATACAGAGTGATTCCGACACTGACTTGGAAGGCCAACAGAAGTGAACAGGCATTTCCAGCCTTTGGAAGCAGCAGAATCTCACCTGAGTCTTTTAAAAACACACCCAAGAGCAGCCCGCATCCACTGTCTCTGGCTCACAAGGAAATCCAATTTTGTGAAATATTTTCAACCAAATGACAGGAGGGAAGGGAAGGCAAGAGCGAACATTTTCTTCATAACAGAAATGTGTTCAGAGCTGACCCTCCAGACTGCTAATAAGGAGTGCTGAGCTGTGAATAAACCTAATCCTGCAGCTCACTGTGGTTTCTGGTGGAGATGAGGTTATCTGGTTAGGGCCTGGATGGCAGATGCTGCATCAGACTGGTGCCCTGAGGCCCCAGAAATCTTTTGCATGATGCATGTCTGTTCTCCCGCTTGCTGTCTTGCCTGAGGTCCTGACCCCAAAGACCTCAACTCTGGAGTGAGTGGAGGGGGTGGGGATGCATTTGCAACGCACTGAAAGAATAATAGCTCTCCAGCATGAGGCCAAGCAACTTTTGTACATCTAATTCCTGTAGGACATTTAATTCCTCCATTTAGGAACGGATGGAAGGTACCGTTGCTTTTCCATTTTCACAGGTAACTGTCCATGAACATGTCAATGAGAGAGGCAAGTCCATGGGACCCCAAACCAGAGTTTGTAACCTGGGGTTGGGGTCATGGCAAGATGGGAGGATGTTGGGGGTGTTTCTGCAGAAGAGCGAACATGATCTCTGACTTCTGAAAGGAGAGCAGGGATTTTTCAGGAGGACAAGGATGAGGAAGGCAGAATGGATGGAGATAATAGCATGAATAAAGGCGAGGAGGCAATAGCAGCTCAGGTTTCTGAAGAACCACAATGTTCCAATGGGGCTGGAGTGATGGGTGCTAGTATAGCTGAGCAATTGGTAGTGACTTTAACCTTACTGTTTCCTCTCCTCCCCGATCAAGGCCTGCTCTCCCTGTGTTCAGCCAGATGCACCTTTTTTCTCCTCTACCTCTCTCTCTCGATTCCGGGCTTTTGCCCAGGTGGTGACGCAGGCCTACGTCACAGCCCCTCCAACTCTCACCCTTCAGGCTGCACTTCCTGCTTGTGTCATTGTCTAGCTGTTCAATTCTGCCACCCTGGCTGCTCCTTGAGCTCAGACCCAGGCCTTCTCACTTGCTAGTGTGTCTTCAAAGTCCAGCCTCTGCCAATATCTATTCAATTGCTGCTACCACAAACCATCACAAACTTAGTAGCTTAACACAACACAAATGTATTCTCTCACAGTTCTGCAGATCGGACGCTTGAAATGCGTCTTGGGTTTAAAACCAAGGTGTGGGAGGGGCTGGTTCCTTCCCAGGCTCCAGGGGAGGATCTGTTTCCTTGCCCTTTCCTGCATCCCTTGGCTGGTGGCCCTGCATCACATCACCTTTCTTCCCTCTGTGTCCTCTGTCACATCACTGCTCTGACTCTGACTCTCCTGTCTCCCCCTTATAAGGACTCTGGTATTACATCCAGCTCACCCAAATAATCCACAGTAATATCATTTTATAGGCCTAAGTTAATCACATTTGCAAGGTTCTTTTTTCATGTAAGGTGACATGTTCAAAGATTTCAAGGATTAGGATATGGGCATCTGGAGGGCCACCATTCAGCCTCCCATAGATAGAGAAGTGGTACCAGAGCTGTGCCTCAATTTATCTGATATGCTGGATAGATCAGAGTATGGGTGAGGGCAGATGTGTCACGGGGTTTGGGGGCATGATGGTGCTAATATGTTTGACCTGCAGAAAAGATACTGACTTGGGCATGCAAGGAGAGTGTGTGTGGAAATTGGGACTGTGTGCATGGCCTGGGGTGGGGGGGTGATTATGTTGAACTGAAAAATCTAGTATTCCACTTGAGAAAAACGGTATATGCAGCAAAGGAAAAAAGAAATGAGGGACATAAAGTAAACATAGCCATCACTTCTGGACCCTCAGTTTCCTCATCTGAAAACTGGGAGAATGGACCAGGCTGAGTAAATGGTTTTACAAGGCCATGTAGCTTAAATATTAGAGAGGATTGAGGCCGGCCACCTGGACTTTGCAAGTTGTACCTTCTCCCCATCTCCCAAGTCCTGTTATCCCAACAATAAACAGCATCCCTCTCTTCCTTCCTCTCTCTTTTTCTTTCTGTATACAACAGCTTTATTGAGATATAATTGCATACCATGCAATTCACTCATTCAAAGTATGCAGTGCAATAATTTTTACTATATTCACAGAGTTATGCAACAATCACCATCACTAATTTTAGAACATTTTTATGCCTCCATAAAGAACAGTCTACCCATTAGAAGTCCCTTCCAATTTCTCCCCAACCCCCACCCTCCCATCCCTAGGCAACCACTAATCTACTTTCCAAACAGCCCTTCTCTGAACACTGCTCCTCTGGCTAGCTTCCAGGCCTTTGTTGTGCTCAGGGCTGAAAGAGAGACTTTATGCTGGCTGTCAGCCTACCCTATACCTGCATTCCCTACCTGACCCTCTGCATTCAGACTTCTGCCCTCAACATTCTACTGAAAGCACCTTCTGAAAGGTCACCAATTACCCTCAGGCCAAATCCAAAGGCTGTTCTTCTATGTGCTTCCTGGCCTGCCAGCAGCAGCCAACACTAAGACCTGTCACATAGTCACAGAGGTCCCCTCACCACTGACCTGTTTGTGAATGCCTCATCTTTTGCCTGTTGTGTGAAGTGTGGGGGTTGCTAGGGTTCTGGCCTTAACGCTCTTCCTTCTGCAGTAAAGAAGTTAATGCCCATGGCATGCACTCAGGAGCCAGTCTGTCTTGGTCTGAATGCCAGCTTTGCCATGTACCAGCTGGGTGACCTGTAGCAACTTACTTCACCTCACTATAAGTCTATTTCTTTATATATATCACAGCAGTACCCACCACGTGGGATTATTGTGGGGAGAAAATGAGTTAATTAAGGGAAACTGCCTGGAAAAGTACTTGGCACATGCTATACTAAGTGTTTGCTAATATAATTAGTTTGCTTATTGTTTTGTTCAATGAGTTTATTCATTGTTACTTTTTCCAACAACTTCTATGCATTAGATTTCCCTGGGGTTCAAATTTCCATTAAATGACATTATAAGCAGGGACTCTGGGCAAGTACAATTTCCCCAAAGCCTCATTTTTGTGACCTGTAAGATGGGGATAATAGTAGCTGGGTCTTAGGGTTGTTGGAGTATATAAATGAGTTAATACATGCAAAAGACATAGAGCAATGACTGGCTCAGAGTACACCCTCTGGAAATGCCAGTAGTGGTAGTAATTATCCCGCCCTCTTCTCTCACCTCAGTGAGACTGTGGTTCTGGATTGCCTGCATGTTCTACCATAACCTTAAACTCCCATCTCAGCTCGTCAACCTCTTCATGGCAGCTCCTAGCACTGTTAACTGAAATGGTATTGCTGACACCCATTCCCACTCTCCCAGGTTGCAAGACCATTGGTCATCTCTGTCTCTTTCTTCTCCTTTGCCCTTTATTTCCAATGACTCAGATTTGCTTGTTCTCTCCCATTCTACTTCCCCCACTTCAGTCAGGGGCTTACCTACAGTCATGTCTAAAATCTGCAGTGGGCTCCTGTCCAGACTAGCTGGCCCCAGTTTACTCTCCAAATCAACATGCATGTGATACAGCACACATTGCCTGCTTTTTGGTGATTCTTTAGAAATATTCTCTCCTCCCCCAACCGTGTCTCAGAAGGATCCTCCAAATCTTGAAAGAAAGTCTATGCCAGCCAGTTGCCTCCTGCCATCATTAAGTGGAACTTTCCACAGTTTCTCCTTGAGTCTTTGCCTCGTAGTTTGGGTTTGGACCTCTGTTTCAGAGGCTTGGCTTCATCTTCTCTTCACTTCCCAGCCTGGTGTTAGAGTTGAAGCTTATAGCTTTTTTAAAAACTGATGATCACAAACCCACTCAGCCCTGTCTCTTAGATCACTGCACTCTCCCTCTTGCTAGTTCAACATTAATCTTCCTTTGATCAAGTAACCCTCTTGTGCTGAGACAGATAAGGGTCCCTTTCAAGCTCAGCCTCACATTATTTTTCCTTTCATTCATTCTTTTAGACTTATCTCTATATGAGTTTTGTGATGGCATAGAATGAAAGACACACATAATTAAACCGCAATAATTAACATGAAGGCAAAAATGCAGTGGACACATAATGAGGAATTAGGGACACTTAAATGATGGACTGCATTTGGGCAATGAACTCCACTGCAGCCAAGGCAAAGAGAGATATACAGGATGGGCATAATTAACATAATTTACATGATTATGCCAGATTGCTGGCAAGGCACATTTTCTCCTACCTTCAAACAGAAGGATGACATCATCTTATAAACCAGCTCCAATGGAATATCTGCAGTGACAGGTACGTACGTTCTTCCATCTCTGCACAGTCCAGTTGGGTAGCCACTAGCCACATGTGGCTTCTCACCACTTGAGAAGTGGCTGGTACAACTAAGGAACTAAATTTTTAATTTGACTTAATTTAAATGTAAATAGCAACTTGTGGTGGCTGATGGTATCATTGTAGAGAGCATAGTCATAGACCTTTATGTAAGTAACCAGAGGCCCAGTGCACGAAATTCGTGCACGGGATGGGAGTGTGTCCCTCAGCCCGACCTGCAACAACACCAGCGTCCCTTGCCCCGGCCTCTGGCCAGAGGCCCCTTCCCTCTCTCCGCGTGGCCAAGGAGCAGACGCTGGGCTTGCGTTACCAGGGCGCCACCGCGAGCGTCCCCTCCCGGCAGCTATGGGCGCCGCCATCTTTGTTGCAGAGTGATGGTTAATTTGCATATTACTCTTTTATTAGATAGGATGTTGTAAAATGCTATAGGTAATGTTTTTCATCGAAGATTTTAAAACTGCCAAGATCTCTGTGCAAGCCTCTATCAGTTTTCTAGGGCCGCCATAAAAAAAAACAACAAAACACAGACTGGCTGGCTTAAACTATAGAAATGCATTTTCTCACAGTTCTAGTGGCTAGAAGTCCCAGATCAAGGGGCCAGCTGTATTGGTTTCATTCTGGGGTCTCTCTCCTGGGCTTGCAGATGGCCATCTTTTCACTGTGTGTTCATCCCTGGTGCCTCTAGGTGTCCTAATCTCCTCTTCTTATAAGTAAACCAGTCAGCTTACCCAAAGGCCTCATTTTAACTTAATTAACCTCTTTAAAGGCCCTATCTTCAAATACAATCATATTCTGACATCCAGGGGGTTAGGGCTTCAACATATGAATTTGGGGAGGACACACTTCAGCTCATTACAGAGCCCTCTGTGTACTATTACATGGCAGATGGGAAAATACATTTTTAATCAGAGGCCACAGCTCTATAACTCAGGTGTATATCTTTCTAGTGTTATACTTGGGACCAGATGGGCTTCAGGAGTTGAGAAGATCACATGGTATGTATTGCTTAGGCCACACTGTAACAGCAAGCTCCTCACTCAGAATGTTGACTTGAACTCCCCTGCCTGGCAGCGAAGGCCAAGATTTGACTCTGTTGACCCAACCAATCTTATTTCCTCTCCTCCTGAGACAGCAACCTCTGCTTTGCTTAGCGTAGACCTCTCAACCCCACCTACCCCATACTCACTCCTACTTCTGTGATTCATGTCCCTCCTGCTTGTAACACCTTGTTTTTTAACCTCAACATCATCCAGAGAATTTAAATCCTTCCAATCTAAAACAGGCCCATCTCATTCTTAAAGTCATCTCTGAACATTCATTCTTCCTTAACAGCATTCTCTCTCATTTCTGAATCCACTTGTACTTGAACCCAACACGCCAGGATCAAACCCTAAGTTATTCTTTGTTTTGTAATTGTCTCAAAAATGGAATCATAAACGCAAAGGTTAGGGGACACATGGTCTATCCCTTCTGTAGACCTGACATCCTAAAATAGACTTGACATCCTCCTAGCACATAGTAGGTACTCAGTGGCTATCACTGCTTCTTGGTTTACAATTGTGGTTTCATACCTTTCCCACCTCTGAACTCTTTGGAGAGATTAACTTTTTTCCAACTTAATGTACAGCTGCACATGTAATATTTTGAGGCAAACGTGAGATGCAGTGTATCCACTCTGCTTTGTGTATTAAATTTAAAGTAATGTCAGAGACAGATGGCTAAAAAGAAACCCGAATCATCTGTGATATTATTAAATCTAGTCTGGGAGCTCAGAGAGCCCAAGAAAATTTTCTTTGAATCCCTATGGGATTTATATTCCATAGATGAAATTATAGAGCCAGCCTGAAAAGCAATTTTGTGAAATCATTTATCAAAGGGGGGGGGGGATGATTACAGTCCTCCTTCTGAGGTTCCCAAGTAATAAGCATGCTCTGCTCTCTTCAAGCCCAGAAGAGCTGCGTGGGCTTGATAAATAGCTGAGTTCGGCCCAACTGGAGCTCTCAACAGATGTCTGTGAATACCAAGAAAAGAGCCCTCAGAAAGTTGGTGGGTGTTGTGATGAGTGCCTGTGGATGTTTTTGTTGGCAAACAGGTAGCAGCTGTCTGTCTCCCCTCTATGGATGACTAGCTTGCTATGGGCTCTTACACTTCCTTTGTTTTCCTGATGACTGTCTTAACCAATATGGCTTTTTAAAAGACAGTGGTTCTCAACTAGGGGCAATTTTGACAATGTCTGGAGATATTTTTGATTGTCACAGATACTGGCATCTAGTGGGTAGAGGGCCAGAGATGCTGCTAAACATGCTACAATGCACTGGGCAGTTCCCCACCCCACCCAACCCTCTGCCACCGCCAAAGGATTATCCAGTCAAAATGTCAACTGTGCCCAAGTTGTCTTACAGTAATATCTTATTTTAGAACTAGAGGCCTGGTGCATGAAATTCGTGCACTGGGGGGTGTCCCTCAGCCTGGCCTGCACCCTCCTGCAGTCCGGGACCCCTCGCTCCTTACTGCCTGCCTGCTCACTGCTCCTTACGGCTCGGCTTGCTGCTCCTTAGCACTGCTGCAGAGGCGGGAGAAGCTCCCACCACCACTTCTGGCTGAGCAGTGCTCCTCCTGTGGGAACCCACTGACCACCAGAGGGCAGCTTCTGTGTTGAGCATCTGCCTTCTGGTGGTCAGTGTGCATCATAGCGACCCGACGTTCTGGTCATTCTGCCGTAATGGTCGCTTAGGCTTTTATTATATAGACTAGTGGCCACAGGAGCCGGCGGGAACTGCGCCACTTCTGTGGGAGCCGGCGGGAGCCACACCCGCTTCCACGGGAGGGAGGCGGGAGCTGCTGCCTGTGGGAGGGAGGCGGGAGGTCCCACCATGAGTCAAGTCCCCACCCACCCGTGCTCACCTCGCCCACCCACGCGCTCCATGCACCTCCTGATGCAGCGTCCTGACCACAGGCCTTTTAGGATATAGATAGCTTGTACATTCGTTCATCCATTCAAAAATGTTTATTGTTAAACATGGAAAATCTCCAAATAGCCATATTTTTTATGTGTTGTTGGATTCATTAATTTGCTCATGTAATACAAGTTTACTATTCTCTACTCCATTCCAGGCACTGGGGTCTTGAACATCATAGTCAGGGTCTCTCCTCATCTAGGGTTTATATTCTAGTGGAAGGGAGACAAAAGTCTAAACAAGTTGACAAATAAATGAACAGGATCATTTCAACTAGTGATGAATACAATGGAAGCTATCACACAAGGTAAAGGGAAAGAGGATGACCCAGGCAGGGGTGGCTGTGCGGGATGCTCCTTTCGGGAGGGGGGTTTGGGAAAGCCTCACTAGGTAGGTCTCACTGAAGCTGAAACAATGTTTGGAAGGAAGCTCTGAAAATCTGGAGGAGGAATGTTCAAAAGAGAGGAAGCAACAGGTTCAACAGTGCAAGACAGGAAAAGCTTGAGTGGGTTCAAGCAGCAGGGACATAAAAGCCACTGAAGATTGGATGTAGGAGGCGAGGTGAACAGTGTGAGGTTGATGAGAGGTCAGGAGTTTAGACTGGGCAGGCCTGGATTCCAGGTGCCATGGGAAGCCATGGAGGGTTTTAAGCAGGACAGACATGATCTAGGTTAGGTAGTGATAAGTTCACTCGGGCCACTGGGTACAGAATGCCCTATACAGGGGCAAGATGGAAGTGTGGGACTGATCAGGAGTTCCTTACAAGATGAGTCCGGCTTAGGCTACATGGGTGCCATCAGTAGAGATGAAAGGAAGTGCATGAATTTGGAAGCACTTGCAATAAAGTCCTGGAGTTGTATATGATCCATTATTCAGTCAGCTATCAGCCTCAGATTTCCCATCTCTATTTGGTGTGGGTCCTGAGAAGCTTTGCTCTGCGTCCTTGGTCCATCCAGCTCTTGAGCCAATCCTGACTTAGCTCCAGCATGCATGGAGCTGCACATTCCCCTAGCTGCCTTATCTGTGCCCAGCTGTTCCTAGTCAGACCCTGTCTAATGAGAGCTGAGCTTAGTCTGGTGCCCCCTTCCCATTTCTGAGCTGGATTGAGATCTCCTTTGAATATCATCAGACTTCTGCAGTTGGAACCTAATAATTTTTACTTCTTCCCTTGGGATCATGGTGTAGGACCTCCTAACCCTGACATTTTAGTGGCCTCCCATGGGGCTTAGAGTAAGATCTAGATTTCTATGTGGCCCCTGATGACCTGTTCATCCAGGCTCTCCTTGAGCCATTCCCTCCCTTGGTCACATCAATACAGGAAACTGTTCTCTGGAATCCCTCATGATCATTCTTTCTTCATCCCTTTGCTCTTGAGGGTCTCTCTGCCTTGCATGCTCTTCTTCTGTTTTTTTGTTTGTTTGTTTGTTTTGTTTTGTTTTGCCTCTTTCATATCCTATGACATCTAACCTTTCTTCTCTAAAGTCATTCGACAGCATACATTCTCAGTGGGAGTGATCCCATCCCCAAAGGGTAAAAATTGGTTTTTGGAGAATGAAAAAAATCTTATTCTTTTCATGTATAAAGCACAGATATACATACATGACATAGGTAGATAGATAGATAGATAGATAGATAGATAGATAGATAGACAGACAAATATAGGGCACATAGTAGTTATTCAATACATATTTGATAATTCAGTTACTATTGTGACCAGGATTGTGACCAAGTATCAGAACAAGGAACCATTGGGCCAACAGGATCTTAGATTTCAACCTCTGCTTAAATGCTACCAGTTTTGTTGGATCTCTTTTTGGCACTGGATCTAAGTTTAAGCCCCCTTTTTTGCCCCATCGTCAAGTTAATCTCTTATCTCTGGTCTTGACTATTTCCAGTTTTCTCTCGTTCCTGACCACTGAGAATCTGGTAATGGTTTCATCCAGCTGTATTCTATAAAACTGAGATATCATAGTGAATACCATATGGATTAAAATAAATCTCTTTTCAAGAAAAGCACAATGATAGGCTAACAATCTTGGAAATTACACAGCAGAAGGAATGGACAATTATCTGATTTGATTTAGCAATAAATTGAATCACAGTGAGCATCTGTAATAGAAAAAAGACAGGAAGGAAGCAAACCTAAATGCTAACAATGTTATCCATTTCTGGAACGTGGACTTGCAGTTAGTTCATTTTATCCTTATGCTTTTGGTTAATTTAGGAGTTTTCTAAAACAAGCATGTATGTCTTTTATCATAAGAAACAAGGGTTTTGGTGGTTGGGTTTTTAAAGACTATTCACAATACTGCAGGATTAGAGAGGTATCGTGGTGCATGGATCCAGGATCAGTCCTATTTGATTATACAATGACCCCCACAAAGGGTTTCAGAGTGATTTCTGTGTTTAGGGAAGCCATAGGATTTGGCCAACCTCTCCCATTAGGCAAATAGCACCAGCCTTCTTACCAAGAGGATACCGACTCTCTGTACCACAGAATTTTGTGTTTGTTAGCTTTTGAAAAGTGACCATGACTCCCAAAAGTACAAAAAGTTGTTTGTACTACAAGGTACTCCCCCATGCAAAATAGAAAAACAAACAAAAACCACACATTCCCATATAGTTTAAAACATTCCTCTGCGGCTTCATGGCTCTCTGAAGCCAAGGTTATGAAATCCTGACGTAAGAAAATTTCTTAGTAAAATGCCTCTGGAAACCTAGGCCACATCTCTCCATTTTACCCTCACAGGTAACTGCCGTGACTGGCTTCCCGAATATCTCAAACTTTCCTTGTCCTGAAGGACTTTCTAGACCTTACCTCCTCCTAGCTCATCTCACCTGAACCCAAACAACCAGTCACACTTCAGTATCTGTAAAGATAACATTAGGGGTTCTTAATTTTTTCATGATCAAGGAATGGTTTTAAAATACTGGAACTATGGGTAGATCAATTAATGAAAACAGTCCAACAGTAGATTCAACAATTCATCAATAATGACAATGCCCATTGTGACAGCTAACAACGTCTCACAAGGGCCCCAAGCATCAGGCTTAGCACACAAATCATTTCAATTCTGAGCCATGACCTTGATCTTTTATATACCCACAAGGTGACAATGTAAATGATGCTGCAACAAAATATATGCTCTCTTGTACACAAAATGAATCATATACATAAATTAAAATTTGGTGGCTTACCTGGAAAGGTTTATGGTACAAATGGTATGGTGAGGCGTGTGGTTTAAGAACCACTAGGGCAGCGGTTCTCAACCTGTGGGTCGCGACCCCTTTGGCGATCGAACGACCCTTTCACAGGGGTCGCCTAAGACCATCCTGCATATCAGATATTTACATTATGATTCATAACAGTAGCAACATTACAGTTATGAAGTAGCAATGAAAAGAATTTTATGGTTGGGTCACAACATGAGGAACTGTATTTAAAGGGCCAGAAGGTTGAGAACCACTGCCCTAGAGGGAAGAGAGGATTGAGGATGGCAGTGTTGTAGGTGGATGTTACACTCAAATTACAACTAAAATATAGATAGAGCAAGCAACCTGAGTAACCAACTGAAGACTAGCTGAAGAGAAGTCTCATAACCAAGGATTTACAGAAGCCACAACAAGACTAGTAGGAAGGGCAGAGACGCAAATAGGGCTGGCCCCCAATCCTACCAGCAGCAGCTAAGATTCCAGAGGGACATCTCAGCTGCGGAGGGGTTCCCCCTAAGAAGTGTGGGGTCTAAATCCCAAGAGAGGCTCCCCAGCCCAGAGCACCAGAGCCAGGAAGAGGTGCACACATAATATCTGGGGCTGAAAACCAGCAAGGGTCCCTAGCTGGTTTGGCTCAGTGGATAGGGTGTCAGCCTATGGTCAAGAGCACATGCCGGATTGCAGGCTCGATCCCTACGGGGGGCATGCAGGAGGCAGCCAATCAGTGATTCTCATCATTGATGTTTCTATCTCTCTCCCTCTCTCTTCCTCTCTGAAAGCAATAAAAATATGTGAAAGTCTTTTTAAAAAGAAAAGAAAAACAAAACCAGGGATTCTGTCCACCCAAGAGAAAGAGAGAGAGTCTACTACAGACACAGGTGCCCTCTTAAAGGGCCAGTGCACAAAAATCTCATTTGCAGCCACTCATCCTGGGCTCCAGGGGAGGGAGGGCAGAGCAGACTAGAGTAGTGTAAGAAGAGACTAGAGTTTGTGGCTCTGGGGAGAGAGCTGAAGGGACAGCCACCAAGATCCCTGTGCTGAGTCCCTCTCCCACACCACAGATGCCATCTTTCTTGAGAGGAGCACTCCCCTCCCTAGGGCATCAGCCTGTAGAAAAGCAATAGCCCCACCCTCTGGACTTTCTGTTGTCACAGCCTTTGAAGCTTGTACCCTGCTGAGGAGTCAGCTGCTTGGGCAGGGGTGTAGAGGTGAGGGCACTCAGAAGGTGTCAGTGGTTGTGTTATATGGCTTTGCAGCAGGGGCCATTCCCACCACATTCCTGTGAACCTGACTGGCACCTCTCTCTCTCATAGGAGATCCATTCTCTCCACTCTCCAGACTTTGGCGGCTCCACCCTATCGAGTCCTGGTGGCTATGTTCTGCTGAGATCTGGGCAGAAAAATGGAACTGCCTTATGACTTAGAGATTCCACTTCCGGGAATATATCCAACTAAACCCAAAACCCTAATTCAAAAGAATATATGACCCCTATGTTCATTGCAGTGTTATTTACAATAGCCAAAATTTAGACATCGTCCCTGGGCCCATTAGTTGATGAGTGGATAAAAAGGTGTGGTACATTTACACAATGGAATACTACTCAGCCGTAAAAAGGAAGACAATCTTACCTTTTGTGATAGCATGAATGAACCTGAAGAGTCTTATGCTAAGTGAAATAAGCCAGTCAGAGAAAGACAAATACCATATGATTTCACTCATATGTGGAATCTAATGAACAAAATAAACTAGTAAACAAAATAGAAACAGACTCATAATATAGAGAACAGATTGACAGCTGTCAGAGAGGGTTGAGGTTGGGGGCTGGGTGAAAAAGGTGAAGAGATTAAGCAAAAAAGAAAAACAACAACCTCGTAGACACAGACAAAAGTATGATGATTACCAGAGGGGAAGGGGGGGTGGAGGTGGGAGAGCATAAAGAAGAGATAAATGGTGATGGCAGGAGACTTGAGTTGGGGTGGTGAAAACACAATTCAACACAGAGATGATATGTTATAGAATTGTACACATGAAACCTGTATAATTTTATTAACCAATGTCAACCTAATAAATTTAAAAAAACCAACCACTAGAGAATTTAAAATATTTTTTATATTCAAAGCACCATATTATGGGACAATGACTTTAGGACCATCATTTAAACAAACAAACCTAGAGAAAAATTATTTAGTGAAAAAAAAATGTATTTGGCTGCCCAAACCTGTCTGGACTAAAAGAGACTATTTGCTGGGGGGAAATACCATTCTTACCTCCTCCAGGGCCCACAGGGAGTCCACAGTGGGCTTGATCTTCTTCTGGGTGTAGAGCCCTAGGAGTTTGTCCACCACTCCTCGAATGAGGCCTGCGCGGCCCTGTTTGAAGAGCAGATTTAAAAGGGAAAACCCTGCGATGACTTTGTTCTCTTCATATAGCTTGATGGGGTTCACTTTCTCCACCTGCCACCACTGGAAAGAGAGAAGGTGCCAGGTTACAAGGACTCGTTCTCAGCAAAACAGGGCTGCAGTGGGCCCGGTTCTAGCTGGCTGAGAGGTAGATCTGGTTGGTATGTGTGTGTTTTCTTAATCTTTATTGTTGTAAGTGTTACAGATGTCCCCCTTTTTTCTCATTGACTCCCTTCCACACACACACCCGCCCCAGTTCTTCACCACACTCTTGTCTGTGTCCATGGGTTATGCATATATGCATACAAGTTCTTTGGTTAATATCTCACCACCCACCCCATCTTCCCCTGAGATTCGTCAGTCTGCTCCATGCTCCTGTGTCTCTGGATCTATTTTGTTCATGAGTTTATTTTGTTCATTAGATTCCACATATGAGGTTGGTGTGTTTTTTTAAAGCATCTATTTGGTGAGTGCATGGAGAACTACAGACAGTGGTGCTTATGAGAAGAGCTCAGGATCAAGGTGGGAGAGAGCCCTTTAAAATGAGCCACTAGGCCACATGTAGTTGGAATGTGAAAGAATATGGTTAGGATTACTAGCTCTGGAGTTGAATCCTGGCTATACAGCTTGCTCCCTGTTATTCTCCATGCTTCATTTTTCTCAGCTACATACGGTGGCAGGGTATTGCCTCTGATGTTCCCTGGGAGAAGTCAGTGTAAAGCACTTGGCTTTGTGAATGGTGATGGTGGTAAGGGGTTGTTGAAAGGAGGGGTGGATGAAGGGAGTGAGGTGGCATAGAGGTTTACAAAGTGTGCTGGGGACACAGTAGGGGTGATGACATTGACTGCAGGTGTAGCTTTCCTGGGGGAGTAATGATAAGGCTGGAGGGGTGACTGGAAATGCATCAGAGAAGGAAGAGGAAGAAAGTGTCATACAGGAAGAAGGAACAGTGGACTGAGGGATAAAACATAGTGTTGGGGCTAAGACAGTGGCTCTCAACTGTGGGCAGTTTTGCCCCTGAGGGAACACTGGTAATGTTTAGGGACATTTTTATTGTGATGACTGGATCTACTGGCCTCCAGTATATAGATGCCAGGGATGTTGCTAAACATCCTATAGTGCACAGGATAGCACCTTGCAACAAGGAATTGTTCACCCCAAAGTGTCAAAAGCACTAAAGATGAGAAACCCTGGATTAAAGTCCTCTGTGGGAATACACATAACTGGCAAATATGGCTGCCTATCTCCCAATCAGACATGAAAATAAGCAAGCCATCCATTAACAAACTACAGAAATGGTTATCCAACTGCTTTGTTCTGATTTAATTGTGTTTCCTTTGGTGCCGGTTTGAATTTAGAAATTCAACTTCCAGTTTCTTGAGGGTTCTGAGAAATGAGATGGTTACTCTCAGTTTAATATTGAAGACAAAGAGGAATGTGCTGGGCACTTATGAGCATTTATAATATCAGTGTTATCGCTCTGTTTGTTTACATTTTGCCTCTTTCCAGGATTGAAGAGGCTCAAAAAAGTAAAAGGTCTGATTTTTTTTTAAAGTGAGAAAATCATATTGTTAGGAAAATAAGCGGGAGAAAGACAGGCTTATATAGGGATAAGGTTCGTGCATAAAATTCTTTACCAAAGTACATTCCCGAGGGCCTGAGGGCCAGCTCCAGGAGAACCATGTATTTGACCATGGGTTACTTATCGAAAAAAAAGCAAAAGACACCATCAATGACTTGATTTGCACTACATCTGCAATGCCGTAATAAATATTTGTGAAATGAATCCTTGCTGATTCTACAATTGCTGTACAGTTGTGGTTGAGTTCTAGAGCTGAATGCCTGGTTTCAAATCCTAGTTCCTCCACTTACTAGCTGTGCAACCTTAAGCAAGTCACTTAACCTCTCTATGTGCAGTTCCTTGTGGTTCCTCATGGGGTCATCTTGAGGAGTAAATATGTTAATGCATACAAAGTGCTTAGTGTCTGACACACACTAGGTGCTCTATAAATATGAACTAGCTTTATTATCACCGAATGTTGGAAGGAATGGTTCTGATTTAGTGAACAGGAATTCTGAATTTGGAGTCAGACTGCTCTGTAAATGCTAGCTTCACCTATTATTAGCATAATCATTATGGTCTGAAAGCAAATGGCATGCTTGACAAAGTGTGCACAAGCTCTGTGGGAGTGTTAAGGTAGAACGTAATTAAGATAGCTGAGTGAAAAATTCCGGTGTGATTACAAACATGCTTTCATTTCTAAGCCTCTCTTGAATGTATAGAAAAAAAAAATCCCTTCTAGAATCTTCCAGAACAAAGGTATCATTCCACTCCTTGGCATGCCCTATTTTCAATTTGCTTCTAAATGACCAACTGACACTGTGCCAGGCCTCTGAAAGGGAAGCCTTCTTTCTTGACCTCCAGCTAGTAGTGTTCTGATAACCGCCGCCCTTGGTTTGGGCAGGAAAATCTCAACCTGCATCCTGGCTGTGTTTTTGTGTGCGCCTTCATCAAACCTGGGTACCCTGCAATTATTTCATTAAAACTGTGTGTTGTGATTGTGCATTTGGGGAAGAAATGGAAAACACTTATTACAATTGTATGTAATTTGGGACCGATTTGGTTACCCTCAGCAGGCTGTCAACATCACGGTAATTACTGCCATAGCAACAAAGCAGCTGTGAGTGACACAAAGCCCGTCTCCAGGGGACATGCTCCAGACAGCATCCTTCATTAGACGCTTCCTGCTCCCAGTTTATTCTGTAGCTGAACTTTAAAGTTCAAATGCAAACAGAGACCCTTTAATTCTAATTTCATGGGGCAGGAAGTAGTAATCATTCCAGAATCAGGGCATGTTGGGGATGAAGCCTCCAGCAGCCAGTGTTGCCACTTAAACGGCATATGAATACTCTGTAGCCACACTTAGAATGAATCCAAACCCCTTGCCACAGCTTTACCTGACCATCTATTCAAAACGCCTCTAGCCCACCCTACCGTTTTCTATTTCAGCATCTCCTTTCATTTCTTCAGAGCTTTTATGACCATTTGCAATCAAGTTATTTGTATGTTTTACTTATTTCAGTTGTGTTTCTCATGAGAATGTAAGAGTCACAAGGGCCTCAGATGCCCCTGTCTCACTCGATGTTACACCCAGTGCCTGGCTCAGAGCTGCAAATAGCAGGTGCTCAGAAGATGCTTGCAAAGTAAGGGAAACAAAATAAGGGAAACGTCACGGAAACTGGGAGGAGAGAAGACAAAAGCAAGGTCTTTTGAGAAGCAGCAATCCCCTGTTGTCAGGGGGAAAGTCACCCAAGTGTAGCTCTAGGTGGGAATGTAGGTCTGAGTAGGAGCACAATGGGGTGAATGTCCAGGAATATGGCTTTTCCACTGCAGATAAAGTAACCACTGTATTCAGAGCATGCTTATCTAAGGCAATGGTTCATAAACTCTCCTAGGTCTAAAACTCACCCCAGGAGCTTGCTCAAAAGGATCCCATTTATATCTCCAACTCGTAAAATTAGGATTCAGAGAAATCTCAAGTACCCACAGAAAGCTGGTCAGAATGTTTATTTGCTTTCCATGAAGGAAATAAAATGCACTATTGGTTTCTTTTCAACCAACGGTTAAAAATATCAACACATAAGCAATCCCTATTGAAATCAAAATAAAGCTTTCTGGAGTTTCACATACATGCCCCCACTCCCTGCTGACTTGTTTAGACAAAAACAGCCCAAGTCACAGTGAGCGTGTAGTGAGCAGGGCGGGAATGCAGGCTGCACTAAAGATGAATAATGCAGGTGAAGGACAACAAAGGTTTAGGTTATGAGGTCAATGTCCTTAGATGTGAGAGCTCACAACATGCAAACCACTGCCCACCAAAGTACATTACCGTGTGTGGGTACTTACTGATTTTGCAAAGCTAAAGAAGCTCTTGGTCTCTCCAGTCACCATGTTGGATGAACCTGAAAATGGAAGATTCCCAAATCAAGTGACCGCTAATAAAAATCAACATGCCTTGTTAGGGCAGTTGTTCAGCCCAGAACTGTCAGGAGCTTGAGTCCGCCTGGGGAAATGGGGCTAATGGAGGGGGTAGGCGGTGACAAGGTGCCTTGATTTGAACCAAGTTACACTGGATCAAAGAGGAAGTAACATCTCTCAAGGTGACCATGTCATTACTGTGGAAAGTTGGGCATGTGCCAACATTCTAACAAAATGACGAGTTGCTGAAATGTCTGGTTGGTTTCCATTCTTTGAGACTGAGAAATGGACTCCTTTGTGGCTTGAAGTTGACTCCTTAGCAAGTGAGGGGCTTGGGGCTTTGCCTTGGGCGGGGCACATAGGGGTAGGAAGAGACTGGCTGAGCTAGAATTTAGGTGGATGGATAAATTGTCCCACGGAGGAGCAGATGAGAGAGGAACAGGCTCAGCAGCCACAGAAATAGTGTGGCCGATGCCTTAGCTCCAGAGAGGTCTGGGCAGAAAGGTGAAAAACCACTTGAGATAAATGGCATGTGAAACTGAACTTTGCTAATTGGAATAAGCACTATTAGAGGGAAGACGGGGGGTGAAGTTGGGAAAGATTCCCTAAGATGCTCTTACAGAGAAAAGACTGCTGTGGGTTCCCAGAGGGGGTAAATGAGAGAGCTCTTAAACCTTCAGATACCATGTGGGGGCCTTTTCAAGGAGTTTTCCCTCTTGTCCCCATAGAACTGAGAGTAAATTCTTTTCAGTGAACTGTTATTAATGAAAAATCAGTATATATTTTAAGCTTAACTATTTGGCCTGGTTAAACTGGTTGACAGCTAATCACTGCTTCTAATTTTATGTGGTGACTACCACCAGGCATCATTGTACTAGGCTTCAACTACTTAGTAATCAAGTAGTCAATGTAATGAATTAGACACTACAATATAATTGGGTTGTATTCCATGAAATATATGAAACTGGGGCAAAAATAGAATTGGTAAATAGGTAAAAAATGCAAAAACTGTCCATCTGCACTTGACTCACATGTTAGTCACACCATGTGAGTCGTACCCAATATCCCTACATTGTGCATTGATGCTCAGTGCTTCTCTTATCAATAGTAATAATTTAAAAATTTCGTGTCCACCTCTAAGGGCTTTAAAATATGTGGCCACTGTTGAAAATACCAAAACACACCAGCAATGGAAAGCTTATTCCCTCTTTTTCATAATGACTGGATGACAACAAAAAGATGCTTGCATATTTATACCTCTTTTATAAGTGTCTCAGCTAATAGCAAGGAAACTGTATTTTTTTCTAAGTTATACAGAACTGAGGCTCAATTTTCTGTTGTACATAAAGGCTACAGATATACCAAAAATTTCAAATGTTGGATAACCCAATATAATTTGGCTTTGGAATGTAACTTCTGGCTTCAGATATGCTTTTCTGACTTTGTGGAGACTAATGTTTAAATTGCTTTGAAAGAAGAGAAGAAGAAGAGAAAAGGGGCTCTGGGGGGTCTCACTCTGCTAGAGAAAACCTGCTCCCTATTGTCTTTCATAAATCCTCCCAAACTTGAGATGCAGAAGCAGGTCCGTTCCCCGTCTACCCAGGGCCTCTGTCTTGATTGGGACATACAAGGGTAGTTTAGAGGAAGGAGGGTCTGTTGGGTTTTGTTTGTTTGTTTGTTTGTAATTTCACCTCTAATACTGAAGAACTGGAAGAACTGCCTTTAAAACCCCAATATAGCAGCCACTCCTCTCCATCCTACTGTGGGTCCTTCCTTGGTTCCCCACCTGTGCCACTTTCTGTGGGTCCCATCTCAATGACTACATTGGTTTGGCTTGGCTTGATCTCTTTTGGAATAAGAAGTATTCCTGGGAGTAACAGGGCAGTAGGTACATATGTCACTTTTATTATTGAAAACAACTAATGCCAATAGCAATATTTTGGGACACATCAAAAAAGCAAACACCCCAACCTCATTGCCCTAACATAGCAACACATTTCATTTTTTAGAGCCTTTGTCTGTAAGCACCTGAGCAATGTTCGGTGAGCATGTCCCCCGCTACTGTTCAGCACTCACCATATAGAATGTAGGTCCCCAGGGGTTTGAGAAGGCTGAGACCTTTGCCGGTGTTGTCCCCACAGAGGCAATCCAAAACAATGTCCACTCCTTCCGCAGAGATTCTAAATGGCGAGGACACAAAGGACAATACTGTAACCTGTCAGGGACCAAACTGTCGATCCCTTTCCCTTCCTGTGTCATACTGTTTATTCCCAGAATTAGGAAGATCTAGAGCTCTTGGGAATAGCAATAAATAAAGCAGAAGCCCCGGAAATTCATTTATCCTCCTAAGTCCAGCTATACAATTTCATAAAACTGGAGGCAGCCAAGAATCTGGCTGTTGGCTGATACAGAGAACCAGCCTGGGCTAGAGAATGAGCATGAACATCACGGTCAGACAGTCTACATTGTATCTAGCTGCCTCCCTCAGCTTTCCGGTGCCTTCGCTTTCTCCTTTGTAAAGTGGAGCTGGCATGTTTCTTTGTGATAAAAATGAAATGAGGTGACCAATGAAATGCTCGGCCCATTGCCAGCCACATAACAATCACCCCATAAGTCAGTCAGTCAACACTTCATATTTGTGGAGCTTGAGTTATGTGCCATGCCCTGTCCAAGGTGCTGGAGCTAGAGTGGTGAACAAAACCATGTTCTCTGTCTTCCTGGGGCTTCTGGTCTCGGAGGGATTGGCTGTCTTCCCTCTCCACCTCTCTCTTTAGTGAAGCTATAAAAATCATGTTAATTTAATTTGCAAACTTCCATTTGTCCAGTCTCCAGGTTCAATCTAAAACAGTGATGGCGAACCTATGATATGCGTGTCAGAAGTGACACGCGAACTCATTTTTTTGGTTGATTTTTCTTTGTTAAATGGCATTTAAATATATAAAATAAATATCAAAAATATAAGTCTTTGTTTTACTATGGTTGCAAATATCAAAAAATTTCTATATGTGACACGGCACCAGAGTTAAGTTAGGGTTTTTCAAAATGCTGACACGCCGAGCTCAAAAGGTTCGCCATCACTGATCTAAAACATAGTCTTAAAGGAAGAGGATTAAAAGGAGAGGATCTTCCTATAGCAGTAGAAGGTTCTAGACCTGGGAGAATCTGCCATTTGTACTCTATTAGGCAGTACTCTATTAGGAAGAAGGTCCCTTCTTCCATTCATTTTTTTAAACCTTTACCTATTCACTCACTCACACATGCATTTAACAAACATCTACTGGGCTTCCACTAATAGAAGATATCTGCAGGAGGGAACTCTGAAGATTGTAGGGAAAACATTTATGCTCACAGAGCTCCCAATTGTGGCTGGGCCCTGCTCTGCTCAGAAAAGAATGGTGTTTCCTCAGATGTGTGAGTTTGCAGGATTATCTTGTTTTTGCACAGTTCAGCTTTTCTATCCCCACCCTCATCCCCAGCAAAATTTAGGCACTGCAGCACATGTCAATAGCTGTGTCCATAATGTCACTAACTAGGAAATTTCATGGGCATCTCTTGGGTTCAGACAATAAATGGACAGCTGAGTCTTAATGTGAATATGCCGTTCAAAACCCTCAAGATCAAGCCTAAAATCCATCCCATTACAAAGGCTCATCCAAAATTATGAGTTTTGCTTCAGCCTAATATAGCTCTTATCTACACAGATGTGTTCTTTTAAGTCCCACCCCTAAGTTCAGAACTAGGGCATTAGGTCAGTGGATCTAAAACAGAAGTGTGCATGGCAATATCCCAGAGGGCTCATTAAAGCACAGATTGTTACTGTCCGCCCCCTCTCCTTCTAGCTTCACTTGCTCTGGGGTGGGGCCCAAGGATTTGCATTTCTAACAAGTTCCAAGGAGATGCTGATGGTGCTGATTCTACCGCCACACTTTGAGGACTTGTGGTCAAGAACCACGCCAGCAATTTTTAAATTAATTTGTTCATTAAATATTAGCACTGGCACTGCACTAGGCACTGGGGGATATACAGGTGAGCACAAACAGATTTGAGATCTCCCTTTTTGGAGCTTACATTGGGCAGACAGTAACCAGTAATTACACAAATAAAATTAAATGGAAACAGAAAGGGTCTAGTGTCATAAAGGTATTATGAGACGATTTAAATTGCGGGTTTGCTCAATCAGGGCTGCCAGAAAAAAAGGTCACCGGGGAAGTGATGAGTGGAGGGTGAAGGAGTAAGCTAGGTAAACAGTGCTGGGGATAGTGTTCCAGGCTGAGGGAATGACATGTGCAAATGCCCCATGATGTGAAGAGCCTGATGAGCAGGAAGTCAGGGAAGCAGGGAATGTGAGGGCTGGAGTAGAGACAGTGAGAGGGAGCTTGCTGTAAGGGGAGGCTGGAAGGACACAAGGGAGGTGAAGCACACAGATTGTTGGTGAGCTCTGAGCTGGTGCCTTGCACCAGCTAATCAGGTCTCCACCTTACATCCTGGGATGAGTAACTATGCTCCTGTCTTCCTCACCTCCACCAGGCCCATTTCCTGCCAAGTTTGCTCATTCCTCTGGCAGTGGGACCCTGCTCTGCTTCTACTAGCCAGCTCTCCTGGGCCATCAAATCCTCCCTGTGAACTCCATTTTCCCAAGACCTCTCTCTCTGCCTGCAGAATGGCTGTCCTCAGGAGCAGCATCCCAAATGCTAGGCTGTGCACACCTCCAGGGCACTCCTGATGGACCTGCCCTGCCCTGAATCCTCGCTTCCTGGGCGATGCTTCTCACGTCTATATTCTACACGCAGGTCCACATTTCCTCCCACAACCTGCCAATCAAACCTCCAGTATTAGCTGCCCCACTGGGGCCTATTGCTCTATCCCCTGGACTCTGGTAAGGGGTGACCTATGAGCCCCTGCCTACTTCCCCAACCTTACGTCACACTAATTTTTCAAGGCCTCCTAACCTTCTGGCTATCCCTAAAATCCCTACCTCGGGGACTTTGCATGTGCTGTAATCTCTGCCTGAACACCCTCTTCCCAGCTCTCCTTAGAACTGGCTCCTTCCTTCTCATCTTTCAGGCCTTACTCACAAATGACCTCACCAGAGAAGCTGTAACTAATCACCCCGCTTAAGTGAGAGCTCCCACTCCCAAATTATCTCTACTTTAGCTCCCTTTATGCTTTAGTGTCCACAAGGGATACTTTTTAGTATCTACTGTGGGCTGTAATTATTCTATTTATTTGTTTACTTATTCACTGACTGCCTCTTCCACCAAAACATAAGTCCCATGACACACAAACGTAAGACCATGTTTGTGCTGCTAATTGTTGTATCCTCAGCCTTTTTCAACCTACTGGACATAGCATTGGTTCTCAAGAAATATTGATAGATTGTATGAATGAATGATTAAATAGATAAGTCAATGAATAAATAAAAGAAATGAAGAAAACTTTTTAGATTGGTATTCCACATCTCTCTCCTTGTGCTTCTTTTAAAGGACACTCACATTTTCTGATTTCTCCTATAGCCCAGGCATTTCATAATTAATCTTCATGACCCGTCTGTGAAACAGGCATTTTACTCCCCTGCTGTGATGAAGAAATGAAGGCTCACAGATGCAGCACCTTGCCCAAGCAGATGTAGCCTGCACAGCTGGAATTCAAATGCCAGTCTAGTTTAAGTGCAATGCTGATGGCCTTTCCACCGCTCTGAATTTAAGACTTAATAAATGTTCAAACCAGTATAGTTATGGAAACACAGTTTTAGCAAGCAGCTCTTGGGAAGCAGTCAATTTAATTTAGTCTTCGAAGAATTCAGGCTTAAAATTTGTCTTTTAAATTAAGTATACATATATCTAGAGGTAGGCCATGTTTTTCTATACAGGAAGGCCAAGAGGTTTCTATTTTCAAGCTGCTTCTTTTCATCCTAGATTACAGGAGACTCCCAAGGTCAGGGTCCGACACACTTGCCCTCAATTTCCAGCCATGAGACAACGATTCACTGAGTGCTGACTTCATGCTAGGCTCTGTGCGCGCTGAGCTGGGAATACACAGATGAAGGCTTGAGTTTATCCCTGCTACCCAGGAGCTGTGGGTGACTAGGAGTTAGATTACAAATGGACAACCCACACATGGAATGATCCCAGCTCCAACAGAGTGAGCCAGGGGGGCTGTGGAAGGTAATCCTTTGCTGAGCACTGATAGATGAGCAGGAATTGGTCAGGGGAGGTGAGGAGGGCATTCACCGAACAGTGCAACACCCTGACTTACTTAGGGCAATCAGCACAGAGTAGGCCCAAGGAGGCTGTGGGAGACCAAACGTGGTAACGAGAGGCCCTGCCACTGTCCCCTTCCAGAACGACTCAAGACTGGCTGCCACTACCGACAACTAATGTGGGGGCAGTGGCAGCTGTGCAGGTCGGGTAACAGCAGCATAGCACTGCGCTTAGGAATGTGAATTTCACCTCAGTGTTAAATGTTTGGTTCTGCCCCTTATTGCTCTGTGACCTCAGTTGAATTACTTAGTGTCTCTGTGCCTAACTGTGGAAGGAGATCATGGTGATAACACCTGCCCCTGGCTTCTTTGTGAAGCTTGAAGGAGTTGATGCATGTGGAGCACAAGGCCCCACTCCTGGTAGCTCTGGGTCCATGGTAGCTTTTATTTCCATTTTTCAGATGGTCTAACTTAAAGAGAGATCTTCTGGTTTGGTAAAAGAGCATGAAAGATTGTGCAAAACCTCAACAACCCAACTATCTACCCGAGTATCAGATAGGGTGAGTAGAGCCACAAACCCAGAAACATTTAGAATAGAGGCTCAGTGACCTTGACCCTCCTAGCAGAGGATGTCCCACATTCAAGAGCACTTATTATGTGCCAGGCACAGTACTGAGCACTTCTTATGTCTCATCTCATCGACACATTATGCCAGCCCTGTGACTTGGGGACCATCACCCCTATTTGATGGATGAGGAAACTGAGCCTGAATAGGTTCAGGTGACTAACCCCAAAGCCCACTGCAGGCAATGGAAGGGCACCAGATTGATCCTTTGCATCTAGATACCAGGTGGAGGCCCCAGAGGTGGAGTAGGGTTTTACAGTATAAGCGGTGGCCAGCCCCAGGGTGACCATCACTGGCACTTCTAGGCCACACAGTCTCCCAGCAGGGGTGGAGCAAAGCAGGGGCTTCACACGGGTCTCCTGTGTATTGAGGCCACCTGCTCCTCCCACACCTCTCTCGACATTTCTATAGTGAAATCAGGTAAATCAGGGTTTACACATGCCAATATGCCACAAATTCATTAGTTCCTCAGGCCACCTGCTCCTCCCCACACCTCTCTCGACATTTCTATAGTCAAATCAGGTAAACCAGGTTTTACACATGCCAATATGCCACAAATTCATTAGTTCCTGCTGCCATTACATCCTTTTGAAGGTCATGGTGTGATGGGGGTGAGGTGAATTCTGAGGAAGAGAAGCGGGTAGAGGCAGATGTCATTCCCTGGGCCCCGAGGGGAAAGATGCTTTGGCCATTTCGGTCAAACCTTTAAGCAGACATGACTGCTTTTGAGTTTAGCAATGCTCCTTCATTGAAAACAAAGCCACTAAGCCACGCCTTCCGGGCACCAAACAGCTCCTTTTAATGGAATAATTATGAGAAGCATAAGCAGAGTGAGGTCGCTTCCCAGAGGCACAGGGCCAGCCTCACTCCTTAGACCCCCAATTCTTGGGGGTGCTCCATTGTGTACACAGCCATAATCATGATTACATAAACATGGAGAGGGTGAGGGCAGAGGGCCAGGTGCCACATTTGCTATGTCTGCTTTCTCCTGCTGTCATAAATCTCTCCAGATCCAAACACAAATAGCCACAGCTCAGGGTTCTCCAGGCCAGAGTCAGCAGCAAGATATTTTGGAATTGCTGATCCAAGACTTTTGTGTCTTTCCTTCCTTGGTCCCCAACTCCTCACCCCTTTATTGGGAATGCTTCCCACCCACATGGATCAGTGAAGAATTTCTCTTGAGTGGTGGCAGGTCCCACAGAGCCATTACTGGGACAGAAACCTTTCTCCTTTGCCAAGAAATTGATTCCCCTTTGTTGTAACTTTCATTTCCAGTTGGACTCGTGGTGCTCCACTCAGTTCTTCTTTTTCTGAATTCCTTTCCTTTGAGAACTCGCCTGTGCCATAGCTTTAACCATCACCTCCAAGCTCGTGACGAAGGGATGAAGCTATTGCAGAGTGCCCAGCACAGTGCCGGGCACACAGTAGGCCTCTCATAGAGGACCAAACACAATGTCCTGTGCCCTGAGGGCTAAGCTAGCACTCAGTACACAATAGGCTCTTTACGGGGTGCCCAGCACAGTGCCTGGCACACATTATGCTTCTTAGGAAGTGTTTACTACTAATGGCTCCCACATGGACTTAGCAATACCACCTCCAGGAATCCTTTCTGGATCACTTTCTGTTCTATCCAGGTGATTAGACTCTCATTAATTTCCACTAAGTCTCAATTTCTTTACCTGTAAGTGAGGAATTGTCCTTGCAGGACTGTCTGGGGTACACCTACAAGGTCTAACTGCAATGCTCATCAGAGCAAGAGGAGACCAACAAAACCTGGGGCTATTTATTATCCACCTGGCCCGGGCTCACTCGCCTCGCCTGGGACTGGCTCCCCTCCTCCCTCTGCCTGCTGAAATCCCTCCCATCCTTCAGGCACCCCCTTTGGGGCTGTCCACCCTGGCGCCCTCTCTGGTTTTTCTCTCCTCTTTATTTTTATGGCCCTACAGTCCGATGCACATGATTCAAGGCTTCTTACTCTCACACTTGGTTTCAAGCATAGTCATTTCTCTCCTCCCAAACAGAGAAGGAGAAAGTGATGTGAAGGTTAGGTCTATATTATAAATAATTTTCCCCTATTTCCTTTACAATGCCTGGCTCACAGCTAAGAATGTGTTCCAAAGAACCTTACCGATGGGTTGGTGTATAAGAGAGTTCTCATCTCACAGAATTTTATGTTATTATTTTTTCTAGTTTATCAGACACATAATAGTGTAATAAACAATATCCGTGATCAAAAAAGAAAGAAATACTCTGCGTCCACCTCCTATTGCATGTTAGCAGTTGAATTCCACTCTTTCCTTTCATTTTATGTCCTTTTGAGTTGAGAATGTACACAAAGCTGTGATCACCGTGTACATGAAATTTGGCATTCTTCTTTTTCACTCAATATGCTACCACGGCTATTTTTCTCATTTTGTGACGGAGTCTCCATAATTATCTTTTTTTTTAGGGGCTGCATAATACTCAAGTGTGTGGGTGTAGCATAATCTACTGAACTATTTTCCTTCTGTTGATAACGGAGGCTGCTTCTGCATCTTCACTGTTACAGACGATGCTATAATTCACCCGGGACGTATGCTGCACACCTGCTGTGAATCAGAAGCAGTGCTTGGCTCTGCAGTAGGCGACCGGGGACCTGTTGCCTTTTTCTTCTTTTGGATTATTTCCTGAGGATAGGATGAGTGGGACAGAGGGCATACACATATTTGCAGCTTCCCAGTCATTTTCAGTCTAATTCTGGGGTCTCTACTTAAACACATAAGGAATTGTTGGAAGTCACACTTGAAAGAAGGTGGTGGTGAGGGGGATCTCAGATGCTGTTGCCTTCTGCTCTGCTGACATCAGGAGAAATCACTGCTTTGGGGGCTAAAGGTCACAGGTCAAGGACAGAGAAGGACAAGGGGATGGAGCAGCTACATGGGAAATGGGAACTTCAGGAGCTCCCTGGCCATAGGCTGCCCGTCACATTTTCAGAAGAGCTGCCCCTCCTGAATCTATTCTCTCACTACTTTCCGCATCCTACCGCCTCCAGCTGCACCGGTCTCCTTTCAGATTCTCAAATTTCCCAAGCCTTTTCTGACACTGGGCCCTAGCACATAGCACTCCCCAAGTCAGAAATGCTCTTCCTTTGACCAATTTCTCATCTTTCACATTTCAGTCCAAATCTCACCCTTTGATGGACAATGTGTCTGATTTCCCCATCTGCATGTTTATTGGCACCTTGTGTTTCTCCAGCAGGGCACATATTGAACTTGTAAATCAAGGAATTTTAAAAAATTGTTTGTCTCTTCTTCCCCAACTAGACTCAAACTCCACGTAAATGGTGACTCTCAAAGTGGTCTGGCTGTATCTCCCGCCCTGGCCCAGTGCCTGGCCCAACACAGACATTCAATATTGATTAAGTAGGTCAGTACATGAATAAAGGAAAGGATGCTCACAAAAATATCATTAAGAGGATGAAAGAAAAGATCGCTGAAGGGACATGGTAGTTCATTTTCCCCACCACAGATTGATAGACACTAGGTAAAAGAAGGGCTATCTAACTAAGGGTTATGAAAATAGGCAAAGGTAAATCCTGGAAGTCTTTAAACTATGCCTGCAACCTATAGACTTCTGCGAACCAGACGGGGAACTTCTAATATCTCCATGTAAAGCTCTCTCTTCATGACCTCCTGCAAATACTGGGTCAATTTTAAGTTACATGCAAATCTCCCTGTTCAAACCTTTAATAACAAATCTGAAAATTCAGACTATCAGGAGACTCTCCTTTCCAAGAAACTCTCACTTAATCTGATCCAAATCCACCACCTCAGATAACCAGATCTCCCATCCCTCTAGTCCTTCGATTTTCCATCTTACTGTGTGATTTGCAGAAAATTGTGATGCTATTATTAGGATGCTAGCTGGACAACTAACTTCTTTGTACCTTGCAATTTAGTGCTGATCAACTGAAAATGCAGGAACACTGGCACAGGACATCCCTAAACCCTCTCAGGAATAGAACCTGAGGACCAGCCTCAAACTCTGAGCAGCAGGAGGGCTGAGATGCACAAATCCTCTGAGAACACGGCAGCAGCTGGGTTTTCCACCTGCTGCACACGCACATAGCCATGATCAATGGCTTCAGGATCACCGGTGGAAATGGGTTAGGTTAGAAGCCAGTGTCCCCCTGGATGACTGCAACAGCCAGCAGACTGATCTCCTGCCTCCCGCCTCCCCTCTCCCATCTGTTCTCTGCGTACCACCAGTGACTGCCCCAAACCCAAATCTGATCATGTCACCACTCTGGTCCTTCGTTGGCTCTCAGTCATACACGGGTTGGAGTCTATATTTCCTTAGGCTGTTGTGTGAATGAATGAGAAAGAAACTTCTCTATGTTAAGGCAGTGTTATAGCAGCTAGCATAACGGCTTTGCAAGTTATAAATTTGCTTTGCAAGCTACTTAACTGCTCTATTCCTGAGTTTTATCTTCTGCAAAAGGGGGTTGTTAAGAGGGTTAAATGAGCTAATATAGGTGAAATATTTAGCACAGAGCTAGTCATACTAAGACCTCAATGTATATTTACTATTATTACTATGGTAGTATTAGCCCCCCTTCCAGATGAATGCAACTGTTCTTTCAGAGGGAGAAGAGCAAGGGCCAACCTGGTGCTCCTTTGAGCAAACACCTTACCTTTTCACTTCTTGCACATAGTCTGCATTTCGGTCAAAGAGGTGGGTCACGGAGTCTTTGATGGCTTCATGCTTGAAAGTAGAAGCTGTTCCAAAGACAGTCACATTGGGGATAGTGGAGCACAGCTGAGCCACAGCTTGGCCCTGGGCGTGAAATACAATAGACAAGTCACATGGAGAGCTACCATCCAACAACCAGCCTTGCTGGGCATACAGCAGCATTTCTCAAGCTTGCCACTACTGGTCATTTTTTAGGCTGAATTAGTCTTGGTTGTAGGGAGCTGAACTGTGCATTATAGGATGTTTAGCAGCCTCCTTTCTCTCCACCTCCTGGGAGCTAGTTGTGACAACCAAATCTATCTGCAGACATCTCAAAGTGTCCCCTGGGGGACAAAATCTCCCTTGGGTGAGAAGCACGGGTGTAGAGGAATGTCTCTGTGAGCCAGCAAAACCCCAACACCAAGACTTAACAACTATTATTTAACCATACTGACCCTCGGATTCCTCTCTGTAAGTTAGCAATAATGGTACCTACTCCATAGGGACCTTGGGGGATGTTTTAGTTTGGATACCAGAGAAGCAGACACTGAGGCAAAGATGCGAGTGTTAGTACTGTATCAGGAATACAATTGCAGGAAATACCAGGGTGTCAAGACAGAAATAGAAGGCAGTCCATAAAGGGTATGTTATCAAGCCCGTATTCCCCAGGGGCACCCGGAACTCAGGCCCTCTGAAGACTCTGTGAGCAAGTGTAGAATATGCTTCAGAGTTATCCCAACCAAGTGGTGAGGAAGCTGGAATATTTATCCACCAAATTTCCATCTGATATTGGCTGAGGGTTGCTCTTGCAGCAGTAACTCTGGTGCATGTCTGGCTTTCCTCTTGGACAGACAGAAGCTCTAAGCAAGCAACCTTCAGCATGTCAAGAAGATATGGTGTGGCTGACAGCATACGTTACAAGGGTGTTAAATGAGGCAGTCTGTAACACAGGTCAAGCACCTGCCACAAAACAGGACACTTAATAGAGACTCAGTAAATCTTAATCAGCTGTACCCTTTAGTCACTTATTATATCCAGGGCAGAGACGTCCAGGCATATAAAGAAAAAGCCAATGCATGAGGTTTAACTATTAAGGATCCAGGAGAAATCACAAATGCAGCTAGAAATGGATTATTCCATGTCCTTTTCCAGTATGCTTGGAAGTTTAAGTCATTGGACAAAATACTGTGACCGTGTACATTTAGAAACCTTCCCCCCCAAAAAACAATTTGCTGGTAAATAAGTTGCATTCTACAACCAAATACTATCTCTTTTCAGTGTTCCATCTGCCATCATTAGGAGCCATAAATTATTATGGAGGGAACTTATTCTACCAAAGTCATCTGTGATATTTGTTTCTGCCTATCACTCTGTTTACATGTCTTCTTCCTATTGGTGGACTAAATTAGGTTGGCAGGTGAATTTGTGGAAATTTAAATCTTCCAACATTTACAATTAAAGGCAACATTGTGAGAATCAGAATGCCAGACTTGGAAGATCATCCAATTATCCTTTCCCGTCACTGTTTATGGACGAGGGGAGGAGACTCGGGAAGGTTAGGGTGACCCAGTTCTTCCGAGGCAGATCTGAGATTTAAAGCAAGGTCTCCTGATTTCCAGTTACTGCCAGTTTCTATTATGCCATGTTGTCAACTTACTTTGACATTTAAGCTAAGCAGACACTTGGAGGTCAACACTTTGGAACATGGGTGTGAACCTAAGGCTCCAAGGAGGCTATAGAGCTCTCTGTTCTCAGAATAACTTGATATTTGGTTAAAGTTTTATCCTCTGATTTTAGAGAACAAAGAGGGGATTTTCCTCACTCATGAGTGTAAATATCAGCAATCAGCATAGCAATCCTCTCAAATTCAATAGGGCTTGAGCTAGCCTCATTAGTGCTGAGATGGGAGATTAGAATGGGTTCCAATCACTGTGTAGTCCCTCCTGTCCTCTGTCCTTAAGCAAACATGACATTTATCCACTCAGCTATTTTTTAAATTCTTAGTATGTACAGTCACATTGTGCTATCGATGCTGGAGTGTCAGAAATGATTGGCACACCTTAATCTCCACCTCTAGTCCCAAGTCTCTTACTGAGTCCCAGACTTGCGTATTGGACTACCATTTTGGCACCTATCTTCACTGGGATATTAAAAAATAACACATCAACCTCAACTGATCTAAGATAGAACTCAGGACCATCTCCAAATGAGTTACTCCCTGCATTAGTTTGTTAAGACTGTTGTAGCAAAGTTCTGCACACTGGGTGGGTTAAACAGCAGAAGTTATTGTTCCACAATTCTGGAGGCTAGAAGTCTGAAATCAAGGTGTTGACAGGGTTGCATCCTTCTCATGGCTGTGAGGAAAAGGTCTGGTCCAGGCCTCTCTCCTTGGCTTGTAGATGGCCATCTTCTCCCCGTGTCTTCACTTGGTGTTCCCTCCATGTGTGCCTATGTCTAAATTTCCCCTGCTTTTTTATGTTTTTCTTTTTCTTATTGAGTTCAGAGAGGAAGGGAGAGTGAGAGTGAGGTAGAAACATCAATAAGGGAATCACTAATCAGCTTTCTCCTGCACGCCCCCTACTGGGCATTGAGCCCACAACACGGGCATGTGCCCTGACCAGAATCGAACTGTGACTTCCTGGTTCATAGGTCAATGCTCAACCACCAAGCTACACTGGCCAGACTAAATTTCCCCTTCTTATTAGGACACCAATCATATTGGATTAGAGCTCACCTAATGACCTCATTTAACTCATTGTACGCCATAAGCGTCTGTAGATGCAAGCGGCAGACCTTCCCCACATGCCACGCATGTCTCTTAAAAAAAAAAAAAAAGGTTTTCCCTAAGTGGCAGGCCTGACTAACTTTAAAATCATTTTTTGTGAGAATTTTCAGCTGAAAATATTCAAGAACACCCAAATTGTGAATAACATATTTATTTTTATAACATTCATTGCAAATTGATTTTTTAAATTAAATTCAAAATATCATGGCATATGGGGATGGTTTCCATTTTGGACACGTGGCAGTTAACTGATGAATTTAATCACCTCTGGAAAGAACCTATCTCCAATTGAGGGCCCATTCTGTGGTGTTGTGGGTTATTTCACCACATGCATTTTGGGGAGACATGATTCAACCCATAACACTCCTCTTACTGCATTTCCTGCCTCAGTGGATGGAATCGCACCATTTACTCATTGCTGAAGCTAGGAACCTGGGGTTATCCTGGACTCCTCTTCTGCACTCATCCCCACATCCAATTAGTCAGCAAGCGTGTTATTTCCACTCAACCTCTCTATGGCTGTCACTTCTTAGTCTGGTTGTCATACTTCCTCCCCTGGATTATGACAGCACTCTTCTGATTGGCCTGGCTGGTTTCATGTGCATTTCACACTGTGGACAGAGTGATTTTTCTCAAAGAGAACATCGAGCATTTCACTATTTGTTTTGAAGCTTCCCAGTGCTTATCATGGCTTTCAGAATGAAAAGTACACCCTTTACTTTAATCACACAAGGTCAGCCCTCATGGATCTAACCCAGTCTACCTCATTAACATGACTTCCTCCACTTTTCCAATATCTACTTCCTAGCAACACAGAACTTGAGTCATCACTGATTGACACTGGCCATGAGCCGGGTTCTGTGCAGCCCTCATCCCATGGCATTCTCAGAATGAGTCATCAGCTGACCCAAGCAGAATGTTACCATTTCATTTTAATGAGAAAGATACATGTGCTTGTGAAATGAGAAAAGTTACTGGGTTACTTATATATTTATCTTATTTAATATAAAATATATGAGTATTATATATGTAATATATAATACATTTATATATAAATATTATATAATTTTTTAGAGGCCCAGTACACGAAATTAGTGCACTGGGGTGGGGGGAGTCCCTCAGCCCGACCTGTGCCCTCTCACAGTCCGGGACCCCTCGCTCCTTACCACCCGCCTGCTCACTGCTCCTTAGTGCTGCCGTGCAGGCAGGAGAGGCTCCCGCCACTGCTGCTGCGCTCACCAGCTGTAAGCCCGGCCTCTGGCTGAGTGGCATTCCCCCTGTGGGAGCACACTGACCACCAGGTGGCAGCTCCTTCATTGAGCATCAGCCCCCTGGTGGTCAGGGCACATCATAGCAACTGGTCATTCTGGTCGTTCTGCTGTAATGGTCACTTAGGCTTTTATTGTATAGATCAGTGGTTCTCAACCTTCCTAATGCCGCGACCCTTTAATACAGTTCCTCATGTTGTGGTGACCCCCAACCATACAATTATTTTCGTTGCTACTTCGTAACTGTAATTTTGCTACTGTTATGAATCGTAATGTAAATATCTGATATGCAGGATGTATTTTCATTGTTACAAATTGAACATAATTAAAGCATAGTGATTAATCACAAAAACAATATGTAATTATATATGTGTTTTCCGATGGTCTTAGGCGACCCCTGTGAAAGGGTCATTTGACCCCCAAAGGGGTCGCGACCCACAGGTTAAGAACCGCTGATATAGATGTATAATTAGCATTATATGTATATGTGTATTAATAGTACATATATATAACTAATATCTAATACATAATATTTCATTTATAATATATAACTTGTATAATAATACAGTATCGCCCCCCTTATTTGCAGTTTTACTTTCCACGGTTTCAGTTACCTGAGGTCAACCTCAGTTAGAAGATATTAAATTAAAAACTCTAGAAATGCCGAAACCGGTTTGGCTCAGTGGATAGAGCGTCGGCCTGCGGACTGAAAGGTCCCAGGTTCGATTCCGGTCAAGGACATGTACCTGGGTTGCAGGCACATCCCCAGTAGGAGATGTGCAGGAGGCAGCTGATCGATGTTTCTCTCTCATCGATGTTTCTAACTCTCTATCTCTCTCCCTTCCTCTATGTAAAAAATCAATAAAATATATTTTTAAAAAAACAACAAAAAAAAACCTCTAGAAATAAGCAATTCATACGTTTTAAAATGTGCACCATTCTAATGCCATCCCTCCCCATCCTGCCCAGGATGTGAGCCATCCTGTGGTCCAGCTGTATCTGCTGCCACCTGCCAGTCACTTAGTTGCCGTCTTAGTTGTCAGATCAACTGCTGCCAGCGCCCGCCATGTTCCGTGCATGCCCCCCTGGTGGACAGTGCATGTCATAGTGCACCAGTTATTTGGTTGGTTGGTTGTTTCGCCATTCAGTCTATTTGTATATTAGGATTTTATATGTATAGATGACTATTATATAGGCATACATAACATGTAATATAATTAGTATAATATGCAAGTGTGCTATATAATAATTTATACTATTATATAAATAACTAGAGGCCTGGTGCACAAAAATTTGTGCACTCAGGGGGGTCCCTCAGCCTGGCCCGTGCCCTCTCGCAGTCTGGGACCCCTTGGGGGATGACCACCTGCTGGTTTAGGCCCACTCCCTGGGGAATTGGGCCTAAGCTGGCAGTCAGATATCACTCTGGCAGCCCAGGAGCCCTCGGGGGATGTCCACTTGCCAGCGGGGAGCCAGCCTAAGCTGCAGTCGGACATCCTTAGCGCTGCTGAGGAAGTGGGAGAGGCTCCCACCACCACCGCTGTACTGGCAGCCATCAGCCTGGCTTGTGGCTGAGGAGAGCTCCCCCTGTGGGAGTGCACTGACCTCCAGGGGGCAGCTCCTGCACTGAGCGTCTGCCCCCTGGTGGTCAGTGTGTGTCATATTGACCAGTCATTCCCAGTCCTTCTGCTGTTAGGGTTGGTTTGCATATTACCCTTTTACTATATAGGATAGAAGCCTGGTGCATGGGTGGGACCAGCTTGTTTGCCCTGAAGGCTGTCCCACATCAGGATTGGGGCCCCCACTGGGGTGCCAGGCCAGACTGGATGAGGGGCTGATGGCTTTTTTCAGGCTGGCCACACCCCCTTAAGGGTAAGGGTCCCCATTGGGGTGCCTAGCCAGTCTGGGTGAGTGGTGAGGGCCGTTTTCAGGCTGGCTGACAACTGAAGCTCCAAGCCTCTCCTTTTTTTCTTTTTTCTTTTTTTTATTCTGGGACTTACTTTCTATAATTGAAACTTTTGTTGCCGTCACTAGAGTTGAGAGTTGGCTCCTGCTCGCTTCAGCTCTGAGGCACGGACTGCTGAAAGCAGGTATCTGGGGTTTGTTTAGCTTCTATAATTGAAACTTTGTTGCTTTCAGAGCACAGAGCCGGGCCTCGGCAGGCCGGGAACCTTGGCTTCCTCCATCACTGGATCAAGCAATCCTCCTGCTCGCTTCAGCTGCGTGGCTGCCAGCCGCCATCTTGGTCGATTAAATTTGCATATCATGCTGGCTTCAGCTCCGTGGCTGCCGGCCGCCATCTTGGTTGGGTTAATTTGCATATAGTCGCTCTGACTGGCTGGTGGGCATGGCTTAGGGTGTAGCGAAGGTATGGTCATTTGCATGTTTGTCTTTTATTAGTGTAGATAATGGGTGGAAAACACAAATTTAGTGCCCATCTATTGGCAGCATCCTCCCCACACACATCCCCCTTTTAGCTCTGTATTACTTCAGTCAGGCAATGAGAGGCCCTTGCAAGATCCTCAATGATTTCCTAAAGTAAATAATGCTATGAATTCTATATTTAAGCAGCACAGTGCTTCCCCTTGCATTTATAGAAAATCTGTACTCTCCCTTCCCCAACTCCCAAGGTGAATGCAGGAGCAGTACCTAATTTATCCTTGTTTTTCCCACATGCCTAGCAAATAGCACGGACTCAATAAACATTTGTGGAAGACGGAATGAATTTTCAATAAAAAAGATTTTGCAATTTACCTGCAGACCCAGAACATAAAATGAACAAGACAATCCATTCTCCCAGCAACAGCAATAAAGGGAGATATGCATGTACTTGTTTTTAATTGATTTTCCTTTCCCTCTTTAGGATGAAGAATTTTGTGGCGAGCCTCTGCTCCTCCTCCCTGTGGCTCCCTGTGTGGCAGTAACAGCAGCCGTGGTGCCTTTTGTCTCAACATGTGCCAGGTACTGAGCTCAAGTGCTTCATTAAATCCTCAAACCACTTTTAGAATATTTTTGTTTCCCTTTTATACCTGAAAATGGGGATTCTGAGAGGGAAAGGAACTTGCCCAAGGTTACGTGGCTTGTAAATGATAGAGCTGGGAGTCCAACTCAGCTGCAAGGCCACTCTGCTAGGGGTCTTCCTATCCATCTAGCTAAGCACATGGGACTGGAGTCTTAGAGAAAAACCCTGGTCCTTGGCATCAGTCTGGGGGGCTTCATTGAGTTGCTCTTTGGATGGCTATGCCTCAGGTTCACCTGGGTGAACATATTTTAACCAGATCAGTCCTAATTCCAGGGCTACAGAGTCCCCTCAAGCAGAGCATACACTGTGGGGGATCCAGGAACTACAGAGTCCTGGAATTAGCTTGTCTATTTTTCCCCTCAAGCAGAGCATACACTGTGGGGGATCCAGGAACAGTAGTTCCAAGAGAGTTGATTTGCATCGCTAACTAGGCACAGAGAACAAATGATTAGAGGAGCAAATACATCTCCACAAAAGACTGGATACACTGCCTGTTACATCCTAAGTACTCAATAAATGCCAGTGGTTAGCTGTAACTGCCCTGAGTGTAGGACTGAACCGGGTTGAAATCCTGGTTATTCTCTAAATGCTAAATGGGAATTTAGGACAGACGATCCCGTCAGTGTACTGAGATTCAGGACTCTACATCAGAGATTCAACTAAGTAAGGGGCAAAGAATGGATGGCTTACAAGAGCCTCTATAATGTAGATACTATCTATCTCCCCCCACTGCTTCTCACAATATAACAGTATTCTAGCTTTGACCAGATGGGAAAATGCTCCGTCTTTCCTAAGGTCCACCCACTCTCTCACCACAGAACTTTTGCACATGCAATTTTCACTGCTCAGAATCCTCTTCCCTTTCTTTTTTCCTGGCTGATTGCTGGTCATCCTTGGAATCTTAGCCTCTCTGTTACTTCACTGAGCCATCCATTCTATCATGACAGGACTATTTAATGAGTGCCTGCTAGATTAGACACTAAACGAGGTGTTGAAAATACCAAGGTGAATAAAGTCATATGTGGTCCCTGTTATCTTGTAGCTTGCATTCTAATAGAGGCAACAGATATCAATAAATTAAAAATACTATTAAAAGTACAATTATACATCTATACCAGTAGAGTGCAAACACCACTTCCAACCACTGAGCCCGAGGATAAGACAACACTGGTGCACTACTACATTCTTACAAAGGTGCAGAAAATGAGCACTAAAGTCATGAAGACACGTGAAGGGAGAGACCAGATAAAGTGGGAACTTGGACTTGAGGATCTCAATGGTCTCTCTGGTTCTACAATTTGTAGGTCATACTGCCTGGTTCTTTATCCGGGCCAAAGAAAGTCTATTTGAAGAAGCCCCCATAGAGAAGGAAAGTTTACTCATTTCCCCAAGTTTGGTGGAAAATGAAGCCCTCTACTGCTAGCTTGACTATTTCTGAGATCACTTTTAAAACAGAATTCTTCTGAAAGTTGTTTCCACCTTTCAGCAGCTCATGGAAACCACAGGCCATTCATGTGGTCAAAGAATGGAAAAGAAAGAGCAGAGTGAGCTGTGAATGTCCTGAAAGGACGCCCGGAGGAAATGGCGAGGTGAGTTATTTTTCTTCCGAAGAACTGTCACTTTACTCTTTCATCTTCATTAATGCAAAGAGGCACTTGGACTAGAAAAGATAACTGGATGTTATGAAATCTCGTACACTGAATACCGGAGCCATACTTGTGCTTTACCTGTGACAATACAAACTCCCACGTTGGGATTTAGACACAGGTTAGAGACTTCTTTTCAGATCAGGGCTGTCATTTGCCTGTCAACAATTTAGTTGACTTGATTATTGTAAGGAGAGGAAATTCAAATCCCACTGTGTGGGCTGATCCATGTGATTGCCATCAAAGGCAGCAAAGAACATTCTCTGTTCTCGCCGGGTACACACGAAGAATCAGCCAGCCTTTCTTTCTCTTTATCTTGTTTGTCACTGCGAAACTGCTGAGCTACACATGCCACTCCCTCCCTGTAACACACATGTGCTGAGAACTTCAACAGCAAGAAGCTCCAGGGGTACGCTTCTGAGGGGGAAGAGAGAAAAGGAGGGAAAGTGAAGAGTGGGACAGGCATTTTTCAACTGCTTGAAATTTAAGTAGGGGAAACAATTTTTAATCCAAAAGCAGTAGACACATTCTTTGGGAAGATGTAATAGACAATATCTTTTATTTCTTATGTGGATCGGTGCTTCTCAATATGCGGGCCGGAACCAGCAGCAGCCACGCTGTCTGGAGACTTGTTAACTACACAGATTCTCATGCCCCGCCCAGACCTACAGATTCAGGGGTTCGGGGGTGCAGCCTGGGAATAGGAGTTTTAACAAGCCTTCCAGGAATTCTGGCGCAGCTCAGTTCGTCATCAGACAGAATGGCCTTCAATGCCCTGCTGCCTCCATGTGATTTAGATGCTGAGGCCTCAAGATGCTCAGGATATCTTAATATCTGATATCTTATTTAAAACCACAGTGAGGCCTGGGTATTAGCACGTATTTTATAAGTTCCTTGGGTAATTCTAATGCGCAGCCAGTGCTGAGATCGGGGCGGTCTATAAAGTTTCCCTTCTTCCGATTTGGTCTGTTTCGGCATTGTGACAGTCCTCCTTTCCTACTTGAGGTTGACATCACAGCGCGTGGGTTTAGTACATGGGATCCGGTAGTTCCGGGCCTGACTAACACAGTCCTGTGTGAGTCAGAGAAGCAAGGAGAGAAATAACCCCCATCCCTGTTCCCAAGGTCTGAGGCTCCGATGCCTAGAGGAGTCAGCCTCCCTGCTTCCTGGGCCTCAGCTATGCTGCCGAACCCCAGGTTTTCCCGGTCACTCTTAGCTCTGCCCATCCATTGACTGCAAGGGTGAACATTTAAACCTTTCCCCTGCTCAGACTGCTGAGATCACTGCACAGTCACTCAGATGAGAAGCAGCAGGGCCAAAGGGTGAAGAGTGGGTACTAGTTCATCCTCATTTCCCAGAGGAAAGAACTGAGGCACAGAGCAGTTGTGTAACTGCCCAAAGTCACACAGTAAGTAAACAGCAGAGGCAAGATTTGAACCCGCATGATCTGACTTCAGCATTCACAGTCTTAACCGCTGCCCTGTGCTGCAAGGCAGTGGTGGGTCTGGAGGCTGAAAGGAGAGAAGGAAGGGGAGGCATCCCTTACTGGCTAGTTACTCTTTGTCAAGCACTGTGCTAGGCACTTTACACCCTCCCAACATCACATTCCCATCATGAAAACAGGCTCAGAAAGATCAAGTGACCCTACTCAAGGTTATCCTGCTAGTAATTGGAAACTGACTCAGAAAGGCTAAGGACTAGCAACTGGAAGTGATGGGATTAAACCCAAGCCTCCGTGTCGCTGAACATAATTTCTTTGCTCTTTGTTATTGAGCACCAAAACGGTGACATAGGAATGAGACACAGCAGACCCTGCAGAGCAAGGGAAAGCTCCTGGGTCCCATAATCCTAGAGCTGCCACTTAATCTGGTCAAGCCTCAGATGTCTCTTCTTTAAACCAGGGAGGTCAATGTCTACTCAGCGAGGCCATGTGGGGGGTCCAAGGAGGTAACATATGTGACTCACAAGAGATGACCCAAAGCAGGTGCTCAATACACTGGTTTCTCCTTCAACACCCTCAAAGCCGCCTCTCTGGGAAGCCTTCCTGGAGATCCCCAGAAGAGTTCATATTTCCTGCTTTGCCCCAAACTAGCACATCACTGCTCAGCCATCTCACTCTAAGCTGTGTTCCTTCTCTCCTTTCCCCATTCTTCTCCTTTCCCTTCTCCTCTGTCATTCCCCTCCTCTTCCTCCTCCTTCTCCCTCCCTCCCTCTTCCTCTTAAAGATCTCTTTCTTCTGTTATCCCCCAATAGACTCCTTAAGGGGAGGACCATCTTATTCTCCTCTGTGTCTACAGCACTGGGTCCCAGTTACTGTATGTTGAAAGGGGAAATAGCAGAAGAGACAGAAGCTTCATGAGCAAGAAGTAAGGTGGCCAGAGAGGCCCAAGGGACAGAGAGCAATTGCAGGCTGAGACCAGGGATGTGTGCCCTTCGAAGGAAGGCCTGTCCAGCTGCTCAGCCAGCTTCCTGCCTTACCCCTTGGTTGGACATGGACAAGGTCTGCCCCATATCTCTTTAGTAGCAGTTACAACTTTCCATCAATGATGGGGCAAATCTGTGTGCTTTCCAAGAGTCAACATTTTCCTGCTTTTCTTTTCAACCTCACATGAAGCGGGGAGAGGGTAAGATGAGAGTAATAACTGAGGGATGCTGCACAGTGGATCTCTAGGACTTACTCATCCTGCAAAACTGAAACTATATCCCCTCCCCTCAGCCCCTGGTCACCACCATTCTACTCTCAGCTTCTATGAGTTTGACTATTTCAGATTCCTGATATAAGTGGGATTGTGTAAGGCTTGTTTATCTGTGTCTGGCTTATTTCACTTAGCATAATGTCCTTCGGGGTCATCCATGTTGTAGCAGGATTTCCTTCTTTTAAAAAGGTGAATGGATATTCCATGCATGTCTATACCACATTCTGTTCATCCATTCATCATCAGCTCGTGGACATTTAGGTTGTTTCTGTGTCTTTGCAATAATGCTGCAATGAACACAGGAGTGCAGATATCTCCTCAAGATCCTGACTTCACTTCTTTTGGATGGATACCCAGAAGGGGGATTTCAGGATCATAGGGTAGTTCTAGTTGTAATTTTTTGACAAACCTCCATACTGTTTTCCATAATGGTTGTTCCAATTTATATTCCCATCAACAGTATACAAGGGTTCCCATTTCTCCACATCCTCTCCAACACCCATATTTTGGTTTTGTTTTGTTTTTTTCATAAAAGCCATCCAAACAGCTGTGAGGTGATATCTCACTGTGGTTTTTATTTGCATTTCCTTGGTGATTAGTGATGTTGAGCATATTTTGAGTCAAGCAAACCTGAATTTGAAACCTTGATAAATGGATGGGCTGTGTGACTTTGGAAAGACACTTCACCTCTCTGAGCTTCAATGGTCTCACCTTTAAAATGGAGAATGGGCTAATAATGCAAAGTGCTGTTTAATACAGAATAAAGTACTTAGTACTGTGCTGGGCACAGAGCAAATACTCAGGAAATCCTGGGCCCCTTTTGCTCTTCTTACACTAAAGCAAGGTTGGGGAACGTCTGGCCCGCAGACCATATAAGGCTCATGAAATCATTTGGTCTGGCCCTGCCAAGGTGAGTTAATTAAATGTTTGACCAAATAGAGCAGGCTAATTTTTAAGTGGATAATTCTGTATGGCCCACGAATAATGTTATAAATATCCAAATGGCCCTTGGCAGAAAGAAGGTTCCCACCCCTGCTAAAGAATGCACAGGATGTTACGATCGTCACCCTACTGGTTCCAGGTTAAGCACTCTTCTCAGGCCCCCGGGGATTTGTGACAGTCCACTGCAGGGCAGGGAGCTGGTGTGGAAGGGTTCAATTTATGGCTAGGAATCTCCACTCCCCTACTTCCTGGCAGTCACAGCTATGAGCCCTGGCAACTGAAATAGGAGTATCTATGTTGTTTGTTTAAAAGAATTCATATATTAATGATGTTTTGACATCTTAAGAACCTTTCTGGCTGGGGAGAGACTGCCCTTCCCTGGGCTAGCCAATTTTCAGAAATAACAAAGTGCCCAACTGGGAGCATGCCACTGATGTGCAAACTAAGCAGTCCAGAGCCCCAGACTTCTCTGTCTGGCCCATACACCCAAGAAGGAATGTTTCTCTACCTTAACTATCCCAGGACCACATACCAGGCAATAGAGACCATCCCTGTAGCCCAAACCCCACTGCAATTGTTCAAACAAGCCAGTCCTAACCTGTCCACCTGCCTTGCCTTTTCTGTAGAAACCCCATTAACAGCCATGGCCTAAGCGCGTCCTCTGTTCCTGTCTTCAGCCTCCTGCCCACCTGGTGTGTTCCCAGGTGGCTCTGAGTGGTGTGTTGTGCCTTCTGTCTTTAGGACCCATGAACAGAATAAAGATGGTTTTCCTGACCCTCTCCTCTGCCTCCTTGTGACCACATCTGACTGACCATCTCATAAAAGAATACAAAACAGCACCCCCTGCTTGCCCCAGGGTGAAGTGTTTTTTTGCAGTGTATAATTTGCCCAAATGCACATGGTAACTCTACTAACAAGCCCTCATGGGGATCATGCCAAGTCTGTGTCTGTCATCAGTACCACTTTCCAAGTAACGGACACCATGGGTGGCCACAGAGCAACCATCGCCCACAGACTCCCACATTGCCCGAGAGCTGGACTCCAGCATCCACGTGGCTGGAATCCTAGCCAGGAAACTAGTCCAGCCCACCAGATGGCACAGTCCCCTCACCAGGGCTCTCAACCATTATGGGGCACTGCCACTTCCAGGCTGGCTGCCTTCCACGCAGTGCATCCGCATAAATTTCCTGGATGACTATGTTTGCATAGTGGGATGCCGGATTCCCTTTTCCAGCCAAATTACGATTTGTCCCCACAGTATGGATAAATGCATCTATTTCAACCAAAAACATATTAGGTAAGGTGATCACACAATTTATTGTCTACATCAGGGTACTCTTTGAGAGTGAAGGGGGATGCTATTGTTAATTTTGCTTGTTCAACAGGCATAAACTGGAAGTGCCCTGGACAGATAGGGTCATCCCACCTACTAGGGTGTGGCCATCCTAATATTAAGGAAAGGAACTAATACGGTGGCCAGGAGAGTAAAGCAAAATGTAGGCTTTGTGGGACTTGAATTTTGACTCCTGGATCCACCACTCATCACTTGAATGACATGGCCCAATTGTTCTGAACTGACAGCCTTATCTTGAAAGGTGGGATAATATTGCCTACCTCATAGGATTGTCAAATAGACACACCTGGAGAAGGGTCTGCACAGGACTGTCCAAAAAGTGGGGGCTTAGGAAGTATAAGCTCACTTTCTACTCCCGTCTTTGCCCATCTACTATATCTTCTGAGCCCTAAACGCTGGGATTTGTGAGACCAACCTGCAACAGTGCCCAATGGATGCAACTGCCCTTACTTGGAAGCATGGTGTTCACCACTTAGCTGTCTGACTTTCCTGCCTTTTTCTGAGTGTCCCTGTCCATTGAAGGCGCCTCCTTACCAGGCCTCTCGACAGGAGCCTGGCCTTGGTTTCAGCACCTGTCTGATGTGACCAACTTCACTGGAAGCACCTGCCCTGGGCAGGAAACTCCAGCTCTCAAATCACTGCTGGCCCCTGCTAGCCCTCAGAGATCAGACATTGGGGCTCTTTCTGTAGCTTCAAACCCCAGGGCTGAGGCTCTGAACTGAGCGGTGCAGAACCCTTCCCAGCTGGAGGGCGGCATCGAAAGCTTCTGGATGAGAGTGCCTTTAAAATTCAGTCCTTTAGGAAAGGAGGGTGCAGAGCAGGTCTCTAGATGGGCGTTCCCACGGGGATGTTCAGAGCTAGCCGCTGACCTTTTCCCCATATCCGCTTTCTTTGAAGAGAAGTTCATTTCCCAAGGAATGTTAACATTCAGTTAACTGACTTCCTTTGTAAATGCAATATGTGCAAAATTATTGCACTCTTAATATTGTTTATCAAGCTGTCTCCCTTACTGAAACAGTGATGTCACCAGGTCCAATGCTCTGTGGTTAATATCTCTGTATCTGGAGTCCCCCCATCCCCAGGCACACAGTAGGTGTTCATAAAATGTGGGAATGAGTGAATGAAAATCTCTTCACATTTTTTTCCTTCTTTGACACATCTCAGGCCACACCCTATTCCTTTCATGGTATCCTTTTCACTGTCCTGCAAATAAAAAATGTGTTTATTGTGCCCATTCAGTAAAACTGTACGTGCCCCACACAGAAATCATTGTGTTCTGTGCACATGCACTGTGCTAGGTTATAGGAATACTAAATGGTGGGCTCTGGACACGAAGGGCCTGTGGAGTACAACTAACTACACTTTACTAGCCATCTGGAATTGAGCAGGACACGTGAGTGAGCCTTCAGAACATTAGTATTCGCACACGTGTGTGGCAATGGTGCCCTCCTCAAGGTGGGTGGAAGGAGTGAAGGATGAGACCTCATAAATGATTAGACATCCTGCCTGGCACCAGCTAATACTATGGTTAAGGACTTCAATTCCTCTCTGTCTCCCCAACAAGATCTCCAGCCAGTCAATCACACATGTGAGACAGGAAGGGAGAAACACAGGAGCACTGAGAACATAGATTTGCAGACTCCAAAGACCTCCACGTGCTCTTGGGTCACCCACTCCATCTCCTTCCTGATGGAGGAAGCCTGACTCAGCTCCCTCCTGTATACTTCCAGGAGAAAAACTAATGACGTGAACATGGTGAACTAATTGCCTCCCAAGGTAGCCCATTCTATTTGGGGCCAATGCTAATTGTTTCAGAGGTTCTATTTATAATGTGCTATGAGTAGCCTCTCTGTAGGTTTTGTCCATAGGAGACATGGCACACACAAAAATAGACATGTGTGTCTCATACCCCTTAGTATTCCTCCCACATCCTGTCTCTTCTTTTCTCCAGCCTGACCAATGGTCAGTCCATTCAATCTCTTCTCTTTGATCAATGAAACTACGGACAACGGCCTGTAGGGTAAACATCCTCTTAAATGTGGCACAGTGGGCCCTCTCCCTCCACCTGAACATTAGCAGTTCTAGATATTTTAGTGTTCTCAGCCTACTTTTATATAACAGAATTTTGGTTAGCACACCTATATGAGTCAAAATGTCAAAATAATGCTAAAAAATAGGGAAGACGAGGTTGCTATTCACAACCATAGCATAGCAATTATCTTTACAGTCTGTAAAGGCAGCGCCAGTCATCCTACTGTTCCCTTGGTTTTGTCACTTGGCTTTAGAACTGCTTAGTGGTCTGATCAGGCTCTCTACATGTACGCATGAGACAAGTTTCCCGCAGGCCCAGTAAATAGGCAATCTTCCTGAGGCAACAGCTTCGAGCTAAGCTGCTTCTTTTACTCACAGCAAGTTGTATCACATGCTACACTGCATTTTAAAGCTCTCGCATGGCCACACTCTGGTGGACAGGCATATACGTGTCCTCCATTGTAGCAAACGTGAGGTGTATACATGGGTCAATTATTGCCAAGGCCCTGAGGTGCATTGCTGACACAGTATTGGGGCAACACAATTCCAGGACCACATGCTTAGAGGTAAGAAGCATGGGGGACAGAGGGAGAGGTAGATGGTTTGGCTTCTGTCTCCTTTCCTCTCCCCATATACCCACTGCTTTTGGCCATTAAATATTTATAGGTCACAACCAACACAAGAGTTAAAGGTAAACCACTCACAGTTCCATTGTTTCCTCTCTGCTTCCTCATTCACAAAAACTCTTGGCAAGACTAAAGCCATTACTTCCCAAAGCACAGCACAGACTCTGAGCATTTTAGTAAGCTCTCCTGATAGACGAGAGAATGAAGTGCCACATTCTGCAATGGAAGGATCTGTTCTGATCACTTACTAAGTCTTTTTTAAAAAGTATTATGAAGACAACATATGTTCATGCCAATTGTAAAGAAAATTTTGAAAATATAGAAAACTATAAAAATGTCAACTATAATGTCATATTTCAGAAGTAAGTACTCTACATAATTTGGCTTATTGTGTTCCAGTAGTTTTTGAACTTGGAAAAATATATCAATATTTGGTTGTCCACAGAAGTGGGATCACACTGAATATGCCATGTGTACCCTGATTAATTTTTTTTAAAACTTATATCGTGCGCATTTTTGTGAGTCATGAAAATTCTTTAACGTCATAATTTTGAATGGCTAGGACATATTCTATTGTGTGGATTTACCATAATTCCATTTTTACCAATCCTGTTTCATTGGAAATTAGAATGCCATATCTCTATAAGCCATATTTCAGTAAAAATCTTGGTACATAGATCTTTGTAAGTTTCAGAAGGCAGAGTCTAAATCAGTTTTATCTGCAGTATATTTTGTGTCTACCACATGGTGAGACAAAGTGTAGATGCTCAATGTTTGATTACAGACTGACTGCCTGTTTGATTCTTTCTTTAAAAGATATTGCCAGTGTCCAGCGATGTGGGTCAGTGGTTGAGCATCAACCTATGAACCAGGAGGTCACGGTTCGATTCCCAGTCAGGATGTATGCCTGGGTTGCTCAATCCGCAGTGTGGGCTGTGGAGGAGGTAGCTATTGATTCTCTCTCATCATGGATCTCTCTCTCTCTCTCTCTCTCTCCTTTTCTCTCTGAAATCAATAAAAATATATTTAAAAACATATTGCTGGTAGATAGGGTTGCATCTTGTATTTTATATGGCAACCTTACTAGTATGAAACAACAAGGTCAAACAGCTTAGCACAGTTCTAACAAGAAGATTTGGGAGGTCAAGCAGGAATTCCAGACTCTGGTTCACAGAGTGATGAAGTAGAGTCTGCTGAGAGCCGTTTCTGCTTTGAAGAATAATTTTTGTATTGGGAAATCAAGCATAGTCACTGGCTTAATGGCTTACAAGCTATTTTAAGTAATGAAATTGGCTACATGTCGTTCACATTTTGATGATAACATACTCGCTTATTAATTCCACATACTTAATAAATGTATCCACCTCCGTGTAATTAAGAACATCATTATCATTACACAGATGCTGTCTGCCTGGAACAGGTAAAGTTCATCTATTTAATTTGATCAAACAGTTGCCAAGCACCCACTCCATCCTGGACCCTGCACTGTATACTAGAAGCACATACATGTCTAAGACCTACTCTGACCTCAAAAAGATCCATCCAGACAGGAAGACCTGTGCAGGACAGGTGCAGCATGCTGGTGCCTGTCTGGCATAAGAAGGTAGTTAATACATATCTATAGGATGGGTGGATGGGTGCATGGAGTCTGGGAAGGCAATATCAGTAAGACAATGTTGAGGATGTAGAAATGGGAGAGCAAGGAAGGCTTCCAAGAGCAGGTGATATTTAAATGATAAATAGGAATTTTCCAGTTAGAGAAATAAGGAGAGCCAGCAAGGGCTGTCAGGTTGAAAATTGTGTGGTTGCAAGAGGAAGATGAATAGACAGGCATAGCTGGAGATAAAAACGTTGGTGGGGAGGAAATGATGGGGAGAGATGCTTGAGTTAATCTTTGGCTGATCATAAATGACTTGTTCAGAGGGTTTGGGTTTCCCCAAAAGCAGACCCTAAGATGAAAATTTGTGTGTACATTGTTTATTTGAGAATGGTCCCCAGGAAGTAAGATGAAGAAATGGGGTAGGCAGAAAGCCTATAAAATGGCTTACCCAGAGGACAGTTGGAGCTCATGTCTAGTGGGGCCAGTCTGAGAGGCCATGTAGAACACACCTCGTAATTCTCCCACCTGGGGGAGGAGGCTCAGGTATTCATCCCCCAGCTCCCATCGCTCATTTGTTGAGGGATGTTCTTGAAGGCCTTGACTCCCAGAAACTTCGGCCTGTCCTCAGCAAGGGCCAAGTTGCAGAAAACAACCTCAGGCCGAGAGCTGCAGGAATCTGCTGGCTGAACTGGGACTGTCTGCACTGACCTCAGGGATGGGGGCTTGGTGGGTGTCCAGGTGTCTGTCACAAAGCCTAGTAGGTAACAGGCTAGATCTCAGCAGCCAACTCTGTGATTAGACAAGAATAATAATTCTCTTTCAATGGCTTAATACCATCAGTACTTCCTTCCTGGGGTGTTTGCTGTTCCTGAAGCCTGCAATGTGCTTCTTTCTTGCTTTTCAAATAATTACCTCCTTGTCTCTGCTTAAATGTCACCCACTCAGTGAGGTCATCTTTGATGATTCAATATGCAGTGTGTCTTTCTCCCTGTTTATTCTCTGTGATAGCATCTTGGAAAAAAA